>NW_009258816.1:242572-286457 GCF_000687185.1 Egretta garzetta
GGTTCCCCCACCTCCTTTGGCCAGTGGGCAACGGTACTGAACAAGAAACATGACACAGCAGCATCACACGCTTCTCTCCCCGCTGGCCTCGTTTTTGATCATTTAATTTCCTCGTAGCTGTGAGCACCGTCAAAGGATCCCGGAGGCAGCGTGCTGCCTGTGAACCATGATTTGGGCACTATTTTACAGCTAGCAGCCGAACCCCTGGACCTTTACGGCATCCCTTCGGGATGATACAAACCCTGGGAAGCGGAACCATTGCGTTGGTTTTTCCTGAGCGTGCCCAAGTCCGATGGCAGTGACTCGGGACCAGCTCTCACGGCACGTGCGATACTGAAAGCCCGACGGTCTGATCCCTGGTCATCCATCACGCGATACGCACATGGGCTATGACTTAGCAGAGGTATTACTAATAATGTAACGACTGAGTCAGTCGTCGGCTTGCACGTGAGGGGGCCTGGCTCTGCTCTCTCCTGGAACACCTACAGCCCCACGCTCCAGCATTTCCCTTCCGAGTAAGAGGCGTAAGGATGCGTGGATGGCAAGTACCCCGGCCAAAACTCAAGGACATGGACGCGGTTACAGTGAAAGAGGTTTATGAGCAATCGCTCAGCAGAAAGCGATAATTTCACTGCTGGCTCTCTTGTTCAGCAGTCATTTTCTGTCCTTGCCTACCTGTTCGACGAAATGTTTCCCTCCATGAACCGAGCTAGTCAAAATACCCATATACACAGGAGGCACAGAGATTTGGAGGTCCTTTTTCTTCCTCCACAGAAAGCGTTCATGTGTCCCCAGTTGACAACAACTGTAGAACATGACGTGGATAAATGCAATTTTTACAGTGCCTCATAATTTGCTAGTGGTAAACATATCTACAGCATATAAATACGCTGGACTTTGAGCATGCAACAGCAGTGTATTTAAAGGGTTGGATACTAAATTCTGCAGTGCAGTACAGTCTATGTGTAAAGAATACATGTGGCCCCCATATGATTAGAAAATGAATTCAGCATGGGCAGTAGTAAGTACCAAAAATCAAGGACAAATCTGTTTATATCAGCTTGACACTAAAAAATAAAATGTAACAGCACATCATAAACCAAAGAGGACTTCTCCCCGAGTGTGAGAACAGATTAAATTCTCAGTCATGAGTGGAACAGCTAGGTCCACCAATACTGTGAATCTTCCCCCCAAACATTTTTTTTATTAATCTGTGGTAGTAGGAGTTGGGACACATTCTGCTGGCGTTGCCAATCTGATTGGCCTCCTGAGCTATCTAGAAAATTAAAAACATCAGGCTCTGCCTGTCCATAAATAACTTAAAGTCTGCTTTTATATGATATCTTCCTGGCCAAGATCTTAGAAGGCACCATAGATGTCTTTAATGCCTGCCAATCTGTAATAACTGTGTAACTCCCATTTTATTCTTGAACTTATTTCCACAGAACCAGAAGCTCCAGTCTAACTAATTTGCTGCAGAAGCTTTGGGTGTTGCGCTCCTCCGCTTTCAGCTAGCCCGTACTCGGCACACTGCGGCAACACTGCTTCGCTTTGTCTCCCTGGCACTTTCTCAGAGCATTGTTTCTGTTCCCGGTTTGTGGATCTGGAGCCCCGCCACCCAATTGTCCCCAAAGTCACAAGCTGGTGCCAACGCAGGAGATGCTGCTGTAGTTCAAGCATACCCTCAAAATGACGGGTTTCTGGGATCTACGCTTTGCTTTTCTAAAAGAAATGTCAGGCGCACACAAACACCCGCATCCTTCCTGTGATTCAAGTACAATGTTAATATTCTTCTCCTTTTAAAACCAGGCAAACTACAATACGGAAACCGCGCTGACCAACGGCAGTGCCCCACACTTCAGTTCGCTCCCTCTTTGCGAGTCCTCAGGGAACTACGTTCACAAGGCACTCCATTTCCTTCCCCTTCTCTTTCCTCTGCTTTGCTAAACTCTTTCAGTAAATTCCCCTTATTTGATCCAACTGAAAAAATCCTTGCCCCCACCCCACTGTTTGAGTAAATAGCTTCTTCTTGCTTCAACGTCAACAGCCTCCTCTATCTTGACATCAACCCCCCATACCAGCCGGATGGTTTCTCCCCTGATAAGCTCATTTTGCTGGAAGCCAGAATTTTCCCTAAAAGCGATGTTGTTGTAATGGAATCCTTCCACCTCTCTTCGACAGAGAAGCTGAGCCTGGGGGGAACGGGCAACAGAATGTACGACACGTCGCAAACCCGCCTGCCTCTTGACAAAGCCTACAGAGACAGTATGAGAGCCACACAACGTTAATTCTCATAACAAATCCA
Source organism: Egretta garzetta (assembly GCF_000687185.1). NCBI lineage: Eukaryota > Metazoa > Chordata > Aves > Pelecaniformes > Ardeidae > Egretta > Egretta garzetta. Next base: position 244,878 of record NW_009258816.1, read on the forward strand.
CAAACACCACGCAGATTGCCCAGCTAGGGCTTTTCAATTATATAGCCAAGCATGAAATTCCTACACCGTTAATCTGACAAATACCGAACCAAAACCCATTAGCCTCAGTTACGCGTATTCTTCATAGAATACCAGGTTGGAAGGGACCTCAAGGACCATCTGGTCCAATATTCTTCTCGGGAAAGTATCTGGCATGGAGCAATGCACCTTATTTCAGCAGTCCCCTCAGGAGGTTACTCCACATGCTGGCTACAACGCATGTGTAGCAGCCCCGCTTCCGTTCTCTCCTGCTGTCTTTTTTCATGAGACTTGGGTGCGTTTCCCATCTGCGTGTGTGCAAGCTACTGATGGCATAGCTACGCTTCCCTACATTCACATACAAACACAGACAAATAGATCTGCATTCTTACATTCATATATCTATAAAAAGGGATCGGCAAAATAATCAATTTTAAGTATTTCACCTGTAGAAGCGTTTCAAAGAAATAACCACCTCTCATCACCAGCATCTTCTTCACTGTTACAAAAATGGCCAAGATTTGTTCACTCTCCTGTGCTACATGCCTTCCTAATTGATCCATTCTGTGCCAATACTACTTTTTCAGTGGACGTATTTTGATTTCAAAGGGCTTGCAGACCATTCCTGGCAAAACAAAGTAACCTGAGCACAAGGCGGTGATGATATGGGAGTAAATGCCATTAGTAGGAATCGGAAACGCGTCTCGACATTACCGTTCTGAAACTGTACTTGGGCAGTGCAAGAGAAGAAGAAACCAAACAAGGCCAGACATGAAGGAAATAAGAGGCAGATGCTGATTTTGGGGGAGTTCTCCAGAAGATAAACTCACGAGCTCGCTGACTGCCATGAAATGCCTGTGGAATACATTCTATAGATTTCATTGCTTTCTACCACAAGATGAGCTAATTCTTTAGAATAAATTGTTTGAATTGAATGCCAAATGCAGAAAGGAAGTTATGATCGTGAATAGTCTGGAATTCATTATCATAATTATGACACTGGTAACCAGTTAAATATAAGCAAATGCCGACAGGCCACAGACTCTTAATTTCACAGTTTTTTAGATTTTGACCTTTCTGGATGATATTTAATAAAGGTGATAGACTAACAATATTCTGTATAAAGTGCAGGGGTTCGAGGGTGGTGAATACTTTATACCCATGTACTATGCTCTCCACCCCTCTACATTTCTAGATCACAGCCGTCTCTATTAGATACCTGAAATCTAAAATTTGCAGAACAAGGAACGAAGTAAAATTTTTGTGAAATGTTCAGCTAATAACATGCATTTTGAAAACTAATTTATCCTCGCTCCACGGGGACGGCTCCTCTTTGCGCATTTTCTACTCTCATTTCTATTTTACTAGCGTGGAAGCTGTTCCGATGTTGACAGTAAAAGCTCTGTGGTTACTGTTCCAGCTAAGGCAGCTGTTTCGTTCTGGTTGACCATTACACCGCTTTGTTTGCTTGTTTGTAGTGGATACTTTAAAGCAACGGACTCCCAGCGGGAGTATCCGGATGACTTCATAGGTCCTTCGCTTCTTGGCCGCCGAGAGAAATATTCCAGGGGCTTCTTAAAATAAACAAACAAGCAGATAAATCCTCCATCCTGAGATGGAGCTCCTGATACAGCTTTCCGACACGATTTCCCTTCTCGCTTTCATCTAGAAAGACCCAAAGCTAAGCCAGTGGCTTTCCCATTACTCCTACCTTCAGTCTCAAGGTGCAGAGACCATTAAGTCGTTAAAGGTCAATTGTACATTCAAGTGCCAGAGTCTCAGTGGACGTAAATCACCACGGGGACACTAAAGTCAGGTTGACCTGAGCTTGAGGAATGCATTAACATTTGGAAGCTTAATTTCCCCACCTCCTGATGTCCTTAGGAAAGCTTAATTCGTTTCCCAGTTCTCATCTGGAGAGCAAACCAAAGCCGAGAGGGGGATCAATGGCAGTAATCTCCACACATTTTCACCACTATTCCCCTGAAGCAGAGAGCAAGACTTAAGGTCTGTAGAGTGGAAGAGATTCTCCTGGCACGCCTCGCGTCCCCGTGGTGCTTATGCAGTCTTAAACAGATGTAGGCCAAACTAGTTTTCCTTAAAAAAAAAAAAAAAGTTCTCCTAAGGAGTTTTCTATTGAGTATTTTCCCCCTTAACTCCAGGGTGGGTTCTGCACTAAGAAAGAAGCTGGGATGTTTCTAATTTTGCGATGTGCATGTATGAAACTATTGATTTCAAGCTTTCACGATTTTAAAATGCTGCACTAATTGTCTTCAAACTGAGATTCTTTTAAGGCTCGCTGAAGATGAACAAAGCAGCACAGTTTGAAGTTTCTAATTTCAGCAACTTTTGCTAGCACGGTTCTAGTTAGGACATGCAGAAAAAGTATTTTTATTATGCCTGCGTAGCCCAGGATACGTCGAAAAAAAAAGTTCTCAAGTTTTAAAATAATAAACTCTAGCCTAGGATTTAGACAAGAATATTTTAAATTAAAAAAAAAAATCATTTGCCAGAAGGAGTTGCCAACAGAGCGATAGCACTATTGCACGCTACGTTAATTCAAGGCATCATTACTGATGATTATAAATTTCCTTGTTAAAAACAATAAAATACAGCAAGTAGGTACCGGTCTATAAAGTAGGCTTAGGGACTGCTAAAGAAGAGTCTTTGACATCTTACCTGCAACTGTTTGTATAACGCAACGGCTAGAAATATTGCTAATCCAGAGGAGTAAAGACTATACAAATCGGTGACATTTTTTGCTTGGAGGTTCCCAGTCCTCAGAGGTCCAAGTAAGTGGGGTAAAAAAAAAAAACCAACCCAACATCCCATTCACCGCCAGCAAATCACGACCAGTAAGAGAAAACAGATATAATAAAGACTTTTGTATAGTGGCTGAGGCTCTAGCATGGAGTTCACAAACCCGAATCGTTTGAACAAGCGGTTGCTTTGGGCAGATACTTTGACTCTTATTTACCTCGAAGTTGTTTTGAGCTCTGTAAGATGCTGGCGAGGGAAGCAGGAGCTGTCGGGAAGCTCTTTTGCTTTCAGCCCTCCAAGTGGGCTGGTGAGGAGCACAGCAGGGAGGTACAAAGTTCCTGATCAGACATGGACCAGCGGGAAAGAATCACACAAAAATCATTTTGCATCAGAAATATTTGCTGCAAACCCTACATGTTTTATGCTGAATCCGCTAAGGTTTTTAAAACTAAAATCAGAGAGAGAAGCCGGAAAAGGGGCAGGTCAATACAGGAGATGCTGGGGCAGAGCGATAGAGCTAAGCTGATTTAAATGAGATGCAAATAAGCCTCTCACAGCCTGGCATGACTCCCTCCAGACTGATGGCAAGGAAAGCCACAGCCTGTGGCCACCGTGCTTCTTTCTCATTTTGCATTAAGTTAATTTACTGCTACGCAAAATGCTTTCTAAATTTTCACGTCGACTTTTATTTCCAGTCTTCCCCTAGCTTAGAGATGGATGACAAGTCTTGCCTTTGCTACCTGCCACGTATCACGAGAGCAAAGACAGGCATTAGGCACCTCAGCCCTCGTGACGGCAGCAGGTTTGAGTATCTCATCTAGACAAGCCCAGCCCAGCTAAACTTCATCAATCACCGTTTTTCAGTATTGACAGTCTATGGCAACTGTGCCTTACTCCATGGGATACGTTTTCTAAATGCTAACATAAAAGTTTGTGGTTTTCATGCAATATGGGCTTCTCAGAAACAATCTTAAGGAGCCTTGAGCCTATACGATATATGTTACAGTTTGTCTTTCAAAAACAGCTACGCAGCAGCGCGGGAGAAAGCGGGTTTTTTATGCCCTAAGTTACCGGGTACTTGGTTCCAAAGTAAAGTTACAGCTAAGGCTTCAGTTCAACGTAGAGTTTAAATAAGAATGTGATTTCAGCCAGGTAGTTGGCTGAAACAGGACCAAAGTCAGCCATCGAAGTTTGTGCCACGAACACGAGCGATGCCATAGGTATGGAAAGAAGTCAGCCGCGCAGCATTTTGTCCTGGTTAAAATTCTGAGCAACACTGAGGGGCGAAGGAAAGACCTTCTACGTTAGAACATGATCTGCCACAAAACATACCCTTTTGCTGACCAATATAAATTAAGGGTAGAAAGGCTGTCTTGGCTTACGCTGCCTATTTTTCTACCTGCTTAAGGCTGTGGGCACGATATTCTGCATATCTACAATACTGTCCCAGTGGAATTAGGTAGGAAATAACTGTTATTGATACGTGCAAATGGTACTACAGCTAGGGAGTTACTTCTCTGAGATGGTGGGGGCATGACTTGCAGAAGAAAATCTCCTTGTAGAAAAAAAAAAAGAGGAGCAAAGATTTATTACCAGAGTACGGAGGCAGCTCTCCACTGGGATATGAGTTACGGCTGGAGGGTTCAGACGAGCTCTGCTGCGGCAAACGAAAAAAAATTTAGAAATGTGAGGGAGGCAAAGAGCGTCCATTTTTTGACATAGGCATGATCCCCCTTGTCCCCATAGTCCTGGTTCCCAGCTATTCAACTGATGGAACGCTGAACGGACGCTGGGACGGGACAGGGGGCCACGTCATTGCCTCGGCTTTCCTGCTCTCCTTGGGAAAGAAACAGGGAGGGAAGCCTGGCTGAATCCGAACAGGCCCCTCAGAACATTTTCCCCTCTCAAGTCTTCTGTCAGTGTTAAATGTACGCCAGAAAAAACCTCTCTGAATCCACCGTTTAACCATTTTTATCTTCTAGCACATAACTTTCAGATTTTTTTTTTTTTGGGGGGGGGGGGGGCGGGGGGGGAGGCAGGTTATGAATATAGATGGATCAGAGAAGCAAATGCAACATCAAAGACTAAACGTGAACCCTAAACCTTTGCAGACTTCACCACATCGGCCCAGGTAAAACAAAACTGCAGACGTACGCACGCACTCGTTTCATCTTCAGCTCTATGCCTTGAATTTTTATGTGCTTGTAAATCCCAGCAGAAAAAATACCCACTTCTGAAGCGAGTGTTTGCATAAGAAGTCCAACCCAAATTATTTACTCTTTTAGCGCTCTGGCAGTGCTACTGCAAACATTTCCCTTGAAAGGTTCTGAATCTTACCCTGAAAGATTCTGAATCTTATCCAGGTTTTTGGGGGTGGTGGTGGGTTGGGGTTTTTTTTGTGTTTTTAAATCGGCCTAGGCTCTTCCATCAAATACAGGAAAAGAAAAAAAAATGTAGCGATGTATTCGTGGACTAATAACGTTAGCGTATTTGTTCCAATTACCTTTTCCCAAGGACCTACGGGAGCTGAGGTATCGCTGTTTAACCAAATGCCATTTGGGTTTTGATGCATTAACTCAACCTCAAAATCACGTGGAAATTCTGACCTCACGCAAGCCTTGACGTTTGGCCATTTGGATAAGGCCCTTACACCGCTACGGCGCTTACGCTCCCAATGGATTTGTGTCATCCGGGACCTAGAAAAGCCACCCAGAGTTACATTAGCAAAAATAAATTTATCCACAGCAAGAACCAGGACTTCAAGTGAACCCCTCGTGGTGGGTTCAGAAGCCCCCGTACAGCGCCGGACCCCGCCACGCGAAGGTGGGAGAACCAAGCCATTAAAAGTTGTTCTTTGTGGCTCTATACTCTGGCCAATTTTTGCATCTCATGGAACATGCACCAGCTCTGCTCTCTTTTATCTTCCCGACTCCTGCGGACGCCACCGGCACCCCGGGAGCGAGGGAGAGCCCAGTGAGCAGCGGGAAAGAAGTCGTTGTCCCCAGAGTTGCGAGCTTTAAAGGAAAAAGAGCCAACCGTGGAATCAAGCCGGGAAAGCAAAGACACAGCCATCGCTATCTACCATCCCTCGGGGTTACTCTCCCTGGTTGCACGGGGCAGGGAAAAGTAAAAACCATACCATGGAACTCCAGCAGAAGCTGCAACTTTCAGCCGCCTCGCAAAGTAAGTCGTAATTCGTATTTTCATATGCTAATTCCCATTTTTTACAGGACGTTATTCAGCTGGCAGCATATCCGCTACTAACCTTCCTCCCTGTCATTAGGACAATTTATCTGCTCGAATGGGAGGCCAAAAAGGAGAAGGGGGAACGCGGGAGCCGGCAGCAGCTGGAATGCACATGTGTATAGGCAGCTATTGTTTGCTTTGCTCCGAGCTCGCGGCAGCTGTGGAAACACAGCAAAAGGCTTCCAACTTCATCACCGACCGGTATTCATTTAGAAAAAAAGGGGGAAAAAAACCCCCCGTGCAACGGCGTAATCTGTGCGCTTGGTTTTGCGTCTACATGTCAGCGACGTGAAGAGAAAACAGCTCGGCCGAATACCTTGCAGGCCAACCGCAAATGCAGGCATTGCCACCAAATCCTGGGCTCCCAGCAGAAATAGATCCCATTGGATATTACACCGAACCAGGATGTTACAAGGAAAAGGAACGTGCTGTTGTGAGTTCAGGAGTATCCTGGAGCTACGCGGGCAAGAGGAGAAGCTCACATAAACAGACCGTCCCTGCAAATGGCAAAGGGAAACCATTTCATTACAGAATCATAGAATCATCTAGGTTGGAAAAGACCTTCAAGGTCATCAAGTCCAACCCTGTCCCTAAGCACCTCATCTATCCTTCTTTTAAATACCTCCAGGGATGGGGACTCAACCACCTCCCTGGGCAGCCCATTCCAGAGCCTGACAGCCCTTGCTGTGAAGAAATTTTTCCTAATGTCCAACCTAAACCTGCCCTAGTAAGGGATGAATTTTTTAGCCCTGCTTCAGTCATTTTTACAAGAGGAAAAACAGAAGAAAATTAGATAAACGGGGACTTAAGAGCCATAAATTGCCACGCAGAAGAATTCCCCCTCCAGGTACTTCAAAAACGTGTCTGCAGACCCCGTCGCAAGCCCTACAAGAGGCTGGAGCAAGACTGGCATGTCAGGATGGAGACACGGCACATGCCAGTTCATAAAGGTTGTTCTCTGTGCCACAGCACCTAACCCCTGAGCCCTGCAAGTGCCTGAGAGCGGCCGTCGTTTTCCCCCAGGTGTTGGCTGCTGCGCGGGAGAGGTTACCACCCCAGATACCATGATATCCTGGACTACTCATTCTTACGGATAGGGTAAACGTCAATGCGTCTCACCGAAGTATTTTGCCTAAAAGAATACGTTAACTGGTAATAACATAGGTGTTTTTACACGACCACCTTCAAGGTCATCAAGTCCAACCCTGTCCCTAAGCACCTCATCTATCCTTCTTTTAAATACCTCCAGGGATGGGGACTCAACCACCTCCCTGGGCAGCCCATTCCAGAGCCTGACAGCCCTTGCTGTGAAGAAATTTTTCCTAATGTCCAACCTAAACCTGCCCTAGTAAGGGATGAATTTTTTAGCCCTGCTTCAGTCATTTTTACAAGAGGAAAAACAGAAGAAAATTAGATAAACGGGGACTTAAGAGCCATAAATTGCCACGCAGAAGAATTCCCCCTCCAGGTACTTCAAAAACGTGTCTGCAGACCCCGTCGCAAGCCCTACAAGAGGCTGGAGCAAGACTGGCATGTCAGGATGGAGACACGGCACATGCCAGTTCATAAAGGTTGTTCTCTGTGCCACAGCACCTAACCCCTGAGCCCTGCAAGTGCCTGAGAGCGGCCGTCGTTTTCCCCCAGGTGTTGGCTGCTGCGCGGGAGAGGTTACCACCCCAGATACCATGATATCCTGGACTACTCATTCTTACGGATAGGGTAAACGTCAATGCGTCTCACCGAAGTATTTTGCCTAAAAGAATACGTTAACTGGTAATAACATAGGTGTTTTTACACGACCAGAAAAAAAAAATAATAAAAAAAAATCACCATGTACATACGTGATATATTTTTCAGCTAAAAATCTCAAGGTTCAAACTCATAATTCTATGAGTTTAGGAAAATTAGTTTGTCTTCATATAAGGAGAATATATTTGGTGAATGCACCCAAGGGACATCAAAGACATTCATTATATGGTTGCCTTTCATAAGAAGACATCTTTCAAAAAAATGACAAACTTGATAGCAGTCCTTAAGGTAGCAGCCAAACAGTTATTTTCTTACCTTACGCTTTCATTAAAGTAGCCATTTGGACCGTTTATTACTATTTCTGAGTTAATATCGTCCTTATGTATTATTCATACATCCAGTACTTTGAGGCTACGTCAATCTAAATGCTGTAAAATGACCTTGAATTGACAGCCAGGATGACTGAGGACAAAATGACAAGATGTAAAATACAGGCTAACAACTACCTTATCATGGCTTTATATGATATCGTTTGAGAGAGATAATTGCTTTGTAATTAAAGAACATTAGGACATTGAAAAAAAAATCTGAATATCTGGAGCTTCAGAGACATCTCAAGTGGTTTAGATACCTTCACACAACGTCCAAACTTTGTGAAAGCTGTAATTTTCTATTAACCACTGAACAACTACATGAAAATACCACTTCTGAGCGTGACATTGCAGAATGTCATAGCTTCGTTGCTCTATTGAGCTTAAGTATAGCATAGGCCATTAAGTTTCTTTTGAAACCTTTGCTTAGTCTTTAGGACCCTCATTTAAAACGAGAGGTAAATTATTATAAAGAGTATGCTGATCAAGTGGTAACGGCCACAATCTCCCTTTAGTATTTATAATATTCTTATTATCCTGCTCTATGATATGTCTCAAGCTCAACGGTCTCAAAGCACCTACTGCAGAAAAGGGAGAACAGACTCTGGTCCCCTTAAACAATACGTGGCTACTTAAATAGAAGGATCGGTTCCATCAATTTCAATTGAATAGACAAATTTTTGCCCAGTGCCACCAAAATGTCAAAATGAGTCCCTGAATTAATGCATGAAAGCCCTTCTCTAAGTGTAGAGATTCACTGTGAATGCCGAAATGCCGATTAATTACAGAAGATTCCTGGCTGATTATTTGTTTCATCGCAACTTTGCTATTCTATGTCATAGAATCACACAGAATGTTTTGGGTTGGAAGGGACCCCTAGAGGTCACCCAGCCCAACCCCCCTGCAGGAGCAGGGACGCCTTTAATCACATCAGTTTGCTCACAGCCCTGTCCAACCTTGCCTGGAATGTTCCCAGGGATGGGGCCTCCACCACCTCTCTGGGCAAACCCTTCCAGTGTTCACCAGTTCACCACCCTCATTGTAAAGAATTTCTTCCTTATAGCCAGTCTAAAGTTCTCACTGACTTCACAGGACCTTTGTTGGATCTCGTATCTTGGTAGGTTGGACCTAGCTGCCCTTTCCATACCCTAAGGCACTCAAAGGGGTCCCTACCAGACAGACACTTGATCGCACCCCATTTTGTTCTACAGCCAAAGCAAAAGATGCTCATGCGGCCATATTTCGCTCGTGCAGCTGTATGCTGTTCTTACTCTTGAGTTCACTACATCCCACCCATGTATATTATACTGAAAGAATGAGCATAAATTATGGTGTTGTGTTACTAATTGATCACATATATAGTCATAGCCCATGCATTCCCATCACTGACTTCAACAGGTGAAAGATAAAATCAACATAATATTGCAAATTAAAAACAGTTAAGAAAAGTTGAAGTAACTTAATTTGTGATCTTTTAGAATGTGAGGCATTTGCTTTTTCTAAGATGTCTTTTGGAGCCATGAGAAATAAAACCCTTTTAAAAATAAAAAAATAAAAGGTAGAATCACAGAATCCTAGAATTACAGAATCCCAGGTTGGAAGGGACCTCAAGGATCATCTGGTCCAGCCTTTCTAGGCAAGAGCCCAGTCTAGACAAGATGGCCCAGCACCCTGTCCAGCTGCATCTTAAAAGCGTCCAGGTAGTGATTCTTTAAGAAACATTACTTGTTAAGGTGAAAAGGAAACACATTTATCCAAGCGTTCGTTTCATTAAATAACTATAGAGCTCTGAGTCGGGAAGATCCCTTTGCATGGACACACCTTCCACACCTGCTTAAATTCCTTGGAGAGAGAAGAGCTTTCTCAAATGGGACGGCTTTAAACAACTGCCTGGTCTTGAACTGATGCTTAAGGTGGCAAGAATTTTAGAAACCAGCCTATAAATGTTTTTACAGTTAAGGCACAAATAGGCGCCTAATGGGCTTCTCAAAAACACGTCCCTAAATCTCCAGAAAATCAATACAAGTTACAGCAACTAAAAAAAGACCACCGATTCCCCATGTGCATTACTGAGCTTTGCTGTGGTTTAACCCGGCAGGCAGCTGAACACCACCACACGGCCGTTTGCTCACTCCCCGCCTCCAGCAGGATGGGGGGGAGAAGAAGGGGGAAAAAAACCAAAGTAAGATTCGTGGGTTGATATAAAAGACAGTTTAATAGGACAGAAAAGAAAGGGAAAATAAAATAATTAATAATAAGAATACATAAATAAGTTATGCACAATGCAACTGCGCACCACTTGCTGACCGATGCCCAGCCAGCTCCCGAGCTGCGGCCCCCTGGGTAGCTTTCCCCTTGTTTATATACTGAGCATGGCATCATATGGTATGGAATATCCCACTGGCCAGGCCCCCTCCCAGCTTTTTGTGCCTCCTCGGCCTTCTCAGTCGGCAGAGCATGGGAAGCTGATAAGTCCTTGACTTAGTGTAAGCACTGCTTAGCAACAACAAAAACATCAGTGTGTTATCAACATTCTTCTCGTACTAAATCCAAAATGCAGCACCGTGCCAGTTACTAGGAAGAAAATTAACTCTATCCCAGCCGAAACCAGGACAAGCTTATTTTAAAATAAATAAATAAACCTGGTCCTTCAAAGATTTTTCTGTAACACTTGCACTCCAGCCAAGGCAATGGAATTTGTTAGGGTGGGTACAAACTTGCATGTGCGCATGGGGAGGTCTAATACAACATCTAGGTCCTTAGAGTGTCCTTACACTGTCCAAAATGCTTACTTTGACAAAGGAAATCAGTAAATCGTTCTCTATCTTGACTTAGAATCCTCTTGCCCCAGTAGAACTGTATATTGTATAAGTAAATACACGAATTGTTACGCAGTCCTTTTTTTTTTTTCCTTCTGCAAAAGGGAAATTAAAAGGGCATACCCTGTTTTCTCAGAGGTTCCAAAGCAAAATTATCATCATCACAGAAAAGCAACTCCTACACATTTGATCTTCAACCTTGGGGTCTCTCATGGGAGCCCAGCGTTTGCTGAAAAAGACGACAGTAAGACCATAACCCATCGCTCCTTTTCAAGCGCGATTAACTACGTGGAACATTACTCAATCGGTGGCAAATAACTTGGGGCTCCCAAATCACTTATGCTCTTTCAAGGCTGTGAAATTACGGATTTCAGTGGCTAATAGTCATGGCAATAGCGTCAAAATTAACAAAATGCAGCAATGCCAAACAAATGAAGCCTCGTCATTTAGAGCCTGTTCTTGTTACTTTCAACGTTAAATCTCTGTGTGGGGAGGACATTATGGGAATTGGGGGGAGTGTAAAGGGAAAAGAGGGAAGGAGAAGCAAGGAGAATCAGGCAGGCTTCATATCTGTCATGAGTGAGAAGACAAAATACTTCTTTCCTCTTCAGGCGCCAAGGGAGTTAAAGGAGGAGAAAATCAGCACAGCTGAACGCACGCACGGGAACTTGCTGACATTGCGCGGTATCGTCTGCGTTACGACTGTACAATACCACACCGAGCTGACGAGTGGTGACAACGCTGCAGAGCTATCTTCATCTGAAGGAACGTGAAGATGTTAATAAAACTGCCGAATATCAGAGCATCGCATCTGCTCGGTTTTGTTTGTACAAGGCTGTTCCATTCACTAAACAAAATCTGTCTTCCTGGTGTGGCTCTAAGGGGGCACGTAGGGGGGAAGCAGCCCATGAAGAAGCCATAAACCCTTCAGGGAGCCTGTCAACCACCTCAAATCTCCAGATAAACAAATGCCTTATCTAGATTTTCCTATTAATAATAACAATGGCCTCAAGTTGTGCCAGGGCAGGTTTAGATTGGACATTAGGAAAAATTTCTTCACTGAAAGGGTTGCCAAGCAGTGGAAGGGGCTGCCCAGGGAAGCGGTTGAGTCCCCATCTGTGGGGGTATTTAAAAGCCAGGCAGACGAGGTGCTCAGGGCCGGGGTTTAGTGGTGTGATGGCAGGGGTAGGGGAAAGGTTGGGCTTGGGGATCTTAAAGGGCTTTTCCAACCTAAACAATTCTGTGATTCTAGTATATCAGTATATCTACATAGCTTGTCCTTGTTGGTCTCAAAGCGCCCCACAAAACAGATAAATCAAAATCCCTATTTTAAATACAGGCACTCCGAGATAGGGAAAAATGAAGCATCTCACGGAACTAACCGACCACCGAAGGCATAACTGTGGAAGGAGCCCTGCCCTTCCCAGTCTTAGCCTGGGGCTCCACAACGGCATAAGAAAAGTCCGTGATTCGATTCAGTGCCCCACAGACGGAAAACAAGAAAGGTCTGAAAAAGGCAGCCTCGCACAAGGAAAGGTTAGAAAAGCGCGAACAGTCTCGGATGCGTGATGCTAACTCATTTTCAGGGGCAAACTAGATCAAGTTTGTGCCTTGCCAAGTTTCTCTACAGATTTGCATCCACCTACATGAACCAAACCTCAAACTGTACTTCGTTCCCTTACTATCAACAACTTGAGCTTAACAAGGCATTGCCAACTTTGCAAAAACACTGTCCGAGAGCAACGGGCTTATCAAGGATCAATTAACCCGGTTCCTCACAAGAGTGGGTGCACACTATACAAACACATTTTCAACTTGTTCGGCCAACGTGCCCCTGCAATTTAACCCTGCTGCCTGACTGCAGCAGTTCTTCACTAGCTGTCCCAGGTGACTTGTTCAATATTCAGCACATAACATATCTTGAATTCTAGTAAACTGGCTGCATGACTGTAAGATTCCTCAACAGTTCATTTGATGTCCAGCTTTTCAGGAGCAGTGCTCTATAAATTGCAGGACCAACTTCTTTGCTTTCATTTGCGTTAAAATCAAACACCTGCTTCTCAAAACCAGGCTCACGTAAGCATCCTCAAAATCAAAACACAAGAGAGGTGGCTAAAGAGTCAGCAGCAACAAAACGGGATAGCAGCAAGAGATCTGCAAAGCCTTAGCTCACGTCGCATTTTGGCTCTGGCTTGGGAAAATGAAGGTTTTTTGAGCTTTCTGATACAATCTATTTGACCAACAGGGAAGCCCTACTGATGGTCATCTGGGGATGCATCAACTGCATCAACCTCTCCTGCTAAGAATGGCGACTGCTGCGCCGTGTGAGGAAGAAAGGAGATGAAAGAAAGAAGGAGAAGATGAAAAAATCCATGGAAGCCACGTTAGAATCAGAGTGGAACTCCATGATGTCATTAGGGCTTAATCCAGCTATCAACATCACCTCAAACTTTAAATTGAGTCTTTCATGACTTTTTTTTTACACTTTTCTTTACAACTTTCAGTAAATAACTTTTTCGACGTAATGCCAGCAGTAAGCATTTTTATGCAAGTGCAGTATTTTAAAAACAAATAGCTACCAATCTAAAATCTAAAGATATCTGAAAAGCATCTAATCTAGACGTGACGGTACCTAATAACAGTGTAAAGGATGCCACGAGCTAGCTAACCAACAACAGCATTACTTTGCAGGCTTTTATTGCCTAGAAGTTCAGAATTTTTTGTTCTGCTTTAGGGGTGGAGGGTGGTGGGGGTTTTGGTTGCGGTTTTTTTTGTTTTTTTTTTAAATGTCATTCAAATTTAAACAGTCCAGTAAATTTTCTGTTGTTGCTTCCCTCCTGCCCCCTTTTCATTTACAGATTGCATTACTATGCAGAAAAAAAAATAAATCTTGTGGCAAACTTGTTTTCTGCACTTGGTCAGGATGAGCATAGCTTGGAAATGATGCATCAGCCCAGGAACAGCAGAACAGCAAAGAACTGAATTAGTACATTTTGGAAAGGACAAGTACCCCGGGACAGCTGCAGAAAAGCCACGGCTGGACACGCTTTCTCTTGAAATATCTAAGTTAGGTTCGGTCGTGCGTTGTGAAATAAAGTTTTATGCTGGCCCTTTAGCTCTTTGCTATGTTACCAAGCTCCCTTCCCCCGTTATTTTCATAATGGTACATAAATATTTGATGAACTAAGGGTCTTTGAACTGTGTTTTGCTGACCCATGGACCGATTCTCATTTGTCTCTTTGAAATCCTGTCTCATACGCTACGAGAAATTCATCATCCTTGTCTGTCGAAAAAAAAACACCCAACAGAAAAACCACAACAGTAATTCTGTTTGTTGCCAACGCTGCAGGTCAACTGAAAGGACAATAAATTTGTCGTTATATATATAAGGACAAATATATCTACATAAAATATTATATATATAATGATAATATTGAGGTTGTGTGGAGACAATTGTATTCCGATATATTAGAAGCACTAAAGCTCAAACAGCTTTGAATTCATTCCTTACATACCTCAAGTTAGCCACTCCCAAAGATACGATTAAAAAAGCAACAGGGGAAGAATATCTTCTCTTTCACTGTGGATTAATGTAAATCCTGATTTCCACCAGAAAAATAAGAAGATGGCTGTATATGTCTATGTATCTTATTTTATACCTGGAATTACAGATGGCGGTGGTGCACAGGCTGTTCTGTGGCTCTTCCAGGCTTCATAAAGCACACAAGGTTTGTTAATATTGCAGAAAAATAAATATCGAATGCAAGGCATTTTATCAAGCCTATCGAAATATCTCGGGCCAACATAGTTACAAAGGTTTGCATTAATTACACTTTCTAGAATCCTCCAAACTTTTCAAGTTCAGATAAAGTGTCTTCCCCTCCTCCCCCCTTTTTCCCATCTGTCTTCATTCTCATTCCAGTGGGATGAAGGAAAAAAAAACCAAACCTGCTTAAAATTACAGTCAATTGCATTCTAGAATCTAAGCCAGTATGATTGGTTTGACAAGGAAATATCTACTTTTCTTCTGAGATTACCTGTATTCCCCGTACAAGAGCCGAAATTGCTGTTTCAACTGTTTCTCGGTTGAACTCAAAATTAAGACTTCAGCCTCAACTAGGATTTAGAGCACTTGCGTATGAACAAACCTCCTTTTTTATTTCATTTGCTCTGGAAAAATCTCTCATCAGTATTCCTTCTGAGCACAGAAATATCCTTTGCATCAGCTAGATTTAAGGATTTTATGTGCCGGAATAAAAGCCTCGCTGGGTCACTGGGACCAAGCTAATATGAGCTTCACAGATTTCACCTAGGAGAAGTTCTGGTTTGGTCTTCTGCTCCGGTTTATATGGTTTTCTTCTGTGTAAATGTCACTGCTTTGCCCAAGTTCACCTATTTAGCTCTCTGCAAGGCTTCAGGAATTGGGTGTCTATTCTACAGGTTTCCCACATTTCAGTAGACAGCCAGGATGGATAGTCATGTCGCTATCTTTTCCCGCTGCACGTTAGACTTCTCCAGCACTTTTGAAAAGTCAGAGTAATTAAATCCGGTCCGCTTTCCGGCAAAATAATATTTCCATCAAAACAAATTCATTAAAAAAACCCAGGGAAACCCAACCTGGGGTGGAAACGATACTACCAAAAGTTCAAACTGGAAAATGTCTTACGAGAGATGGACACGCCAGCCTTTATCGTTAGCACCGTGGCCTGAAACCTCTAGCGACCGCTTTCCAGAGTCAGTCTCCAAGCCAAAGAACCGCGCCGCAGCTTTAGTGGCCAAACGGGGAGAAAACTCATTTTACTTACAGGACTTCCAAGGGATATCGGACAGACAGGGTCAAGTCCCTCCATTCAGGTTCCTGGTTCTGATCGTAGTCTCAAAACCAGGTTCTTTAACATTAGAAGTTAAGAGTTTGTTAAGTGTTTTGCAAAAAAAAAAAAAAAAAAAAAAAAGCAAGCCTACCATCACCTGAAACTCCTGTTTTTTCTCTTGGTCTCATGACTGAGTGGAATCACGCGAAGCCCACTACACCTTTTATCAAAACCCCCACTACACCTTTTATCAAAACCCCCAAATGCACGTACGCTGTTTCACGCTCTCACCACAAAGAATGATTTCTCCCACTCACTCCCTCAGGAATGCGCTTACAAAATTCCACTTCTCCTGACTCAGTAACTCCTACTTCAAAATTCCTCTCAATTATGGCCATGTTGTCAGCTGCTTGCTTAAAAAAAACCCACGTTTGATGGCCTTTTATTACCTGCAGATAGTTTATTTTCTAGAAAAGAAAGCCCAAAAATGAAACGCCATGCCTACACATTGCACTTCTCCATCCTAAAGTAAACTGGCAGCTAAAGTGGTGAAACAGGGATTCAGGAAGGGTAGAATCTCTACTGATTTGTCTCAAACTTCCTGCAAGACATAGGACGAAGCACATAGGACTCCAACCTTTTAACAAACAGCGGCATCCTCTTGAGATCTTATTCTCTCCACCCTCTTCCAGAGGTTGCCCACCCCAGAGAAAATTTGCCTTGGTCCTAGCAGAAACCTAGCTTCGATGATAGTTTAATACCCCAGAGTGTGGTCCCAGCTGGCAAAGACGAAATTATGTCCGCTTTTGCTCCCTCTGGCAGCGACCTGTGGCTTCAGAAAGGTGACAGACTGGAGCAAGGCAGAAGTATCTCAAGCCACACAGCTAGGCTAAAAGGAACTTGCCCATCACAGCTCTTCATTTCAAGCAAACCAGCACAATAATTCAGTTCTCCTCCTCTGACAGAGCACTCCTGAAGTCAGCCTGATTCACATCGCCAAAGCTGCGTGAAATCCTTTCACAGAAGCAGCTACGGAGGGCCAAAGCTTTAAGACCAACGCAGCTGCAGTTGCCATGGTTCAGTGACTTTCTCAAACGCCTCTGATGACAATTACCAATACTGGATTTCTTGTCCTTCACCCCTCTGAAAACGTCTTTCAATAATTCCTAGAGCTAGCCCAGGGTGGGAGGGTAGGTTACAACGAGGAAGGATGGAAAAAGGGAGAATTCCTATTTCTTCTCCTTTGCCATTGACCCACACTGCCAATGGGTGTACTGGTGCTACTGGGGCTCTTCTGCCCTGCTTAAGCATGGGCAGCACGAGGACGACAGCACGTTCTCCCTCCTAGGAGAAGCTTTGCTCTCGGCCCAACCGCAGGTCGTCTACTTGCTTCAATGGCTCTTGTGTCACCATCCACCCACACGAGTGAAGACATGGCTTCTTTCCTTCCTCTCTTCCTTAAATAATGAATCGACACAGTGCAAATTTGGAAGCAAGCGGTATCAGCAAACACACACAGCCTGTGAACATTTCTTTCTTCAAGACTAACGACTGCGCACCATACATAGTGAAGGGGTTAAATCCTCTATTTCAGTGACGGGAAGCAATCTGTTCCCTCCCTGTCATGTTTTCTGGCGTGCCAATCTCCACTTCTACCATGAGAACTCAGAAAACTCCGGATTTTTTTGCCAGGATCCTCAGACCCAACAGGAGACGGTTAAGGTGCATTCAGCTTTTCGTGTGTTTGTGCGTGTGCATTTCTCTGGTTTTTCTTTATTCCCTGTCTTCAAGTGCCTACCACTTACCTAAACAGACTGTCTGGATTTATTTAGATTTGTTTAACTATGCAACTAGTTTAAGAAAATCTACAGTGTTATTTCTAAACGGTATCTCAAATTATAGCTTTAAGGGAATGACATTCTGCGTTTAACAAATTATTTCTATTTTAACAGGGCATATCTTTTTCATTAACCATGGCAAAACCGTGTGTTTAAATCTTGTCAATAAGGGCTTGCCCAGCTCTTAAATTTAGGTTCATCTAGCTAACAAGACAAAGATATATTAATGTAAACATATACTAATGGAAAAATGATGTTTCCGAAACGTACACCAAACACTAGGAAGAGCACAGACATTAACAATTAAGAAAATTAGCAAATCACCTAATTGGGACTTCATCTCTGGACACGGATGAAGTTTTATCTCTGGCTTAGGTCATGTGCTTGCTTTGTTTCCTGTGCGTGCCACGCAAGAGATGGACCCACGGACGTGATGTTATCAGCATACTGCATCGTATCCCTGGCTCTTTACCAGCTTTCTGAAGAGTCATGATGAGTGTAGAAAATGCAAATGTCTCCTGCATCGTGGTCTATGGGCTGGGCACGTTGCGGTCCTAGTCCCTGACGCTGACAGAGCATTGCTTGCTCAACAGAACGCAGAGGAAAACCTGAAGCATGCCTTCCCACGTGAGTTACGTACATCGACTCAACGTGACCCATACACCCAGCCCAGGGGTGTGAGATGAAGTACAGTCACTGGTTGTCTTTGGCAAAAAGAATAAAAAAACACATAAAATAAATTTTAAAACCTACATTTTTGAACCGCAACAACCACTAAAATAAGTCTTTGTTTATACTGATTTATATTTACAGTAAACTTTCTAGAGTTCATTTCCAAGTAATCTCTTTCCTTTGCTAAGGTTTCCTAAAAGAAATGATTGAAATTTATGATATGAAGTCTGCGGTGTTTGGGCCATTTGCATAAAACATTTTAATATACTTTTCAGGGATGTGAAGTTAAATTTATGCTCTGCGTCCAGTGCATTTAGACTCCAAATTTGAATACTTTCCAATACGAAGTCACTAACCAGTCTGCACTGGACCACCGTAAACCTGGAGTACTTCCATTCGCGTCACTGCAGCTGATGTTATTAATCGTGAAGGGCAACAGATTTTGATGCATTGGAGGTCTGGGGGCGAGACAAATTGCCTGCAATTAAAGCACGGTTGTTAAAGCCCGAACTGCTGAAAGATTTCTTTGAAAAGAAAACTGTTTCTGCAGGGAAGTACTTTTGGGTTGGATGAGCGTACTGGAGACAGACGCAGTTTCTGTACGGCATTAGCAGCTGATAAGCCTCGAGCAGACGGCAGAAGGGAAATATTTTAATTCCATTCCTGCCTGGCCAGTGTTGTACCAGCACCAACTGTTGCAGACACTTCTGCAGCGTGGTAATGTTTGCAAGTGTTCCCTTCGAAAATGTGCAGAATTCAATTCCAAGTGCGCAGGACTGTTTTGACACAACTTATCAACTGCTACCAAACAGAGCGGATTCAGACCATGCTTGTTCCATTTGCTAAATTCAAAATTTCCCACGTGCGAGCCAAGGGAATTAGGCTAGACAAGAGCAGGGGTTTTGGACGCTTTTTTTTTTTTTTGTTTAAAGCCAACTACTATGGCCATGTACATTTGTTGCCAGAAGACTGAAAGTTCAAGTGAGACAGCAAATTCATTTTCCATAGAAGAATGGTAGTAGAGAAAACGAAAACTTTTATGTCTCCCTTGCTAATCTTTTTCTAGATACCAAAACTTTACTTGGCATTCAGTATTCCATTCTCTTCCCTTTTAGATTGGACACAAGACAGTTATTTTAAAAACTACTTCCAATTATGTACATGGTCGTTTGCTATAAATCATTTTAAAACTAAACCCTTCTGCCATCATTTTAATTTGGACGATGGTTCCTAGTACAGTAGTTGCACTTTACAAAAATTAGGTCAGGCAATACGTTAAGGTGGCCAACAGCCATCTATCCTAAAGACTTTTCTATCATCACTGCAGGGAAATGACAGTATTTCTTTTTAGCAGTAATGTATTTCTGAGCATGGACGTTTTTCTTCTAGGAAGCCTTTTGAAAAGGCTGGGTACTTCTTTAGCACTGATTTTGAACAGCGAAGGCTTAGAATCTTCAGCGCGCTCTTCTAAAAATTATGAGTAACACTGCATTTTACTAAATTACAGCGCTGTGCACAGAATCTGGCCAATTCACAGGGATGTCTTATTAATGTTAAAGAAAAAAGACTGCAAAACCCGCTGATATACAAAACCCAGGAGTCCCTGGCTGAGCGACAGATCGTGCCCTCTCCAGTAATGAAGAATGAACAAAGAAACGAAGAAACAAAGAAACGAAGAAACGAAGAAACTGACAATTTCAAACTTCTGTGACAGAATCTTGATGGTTTCAATCTAGTAAAAGCTTATTTTTCCTACCTTCATCATAACCCATGTTCTTCGGTGAGGAAGAGAAGCAACTCTTGTGCACAATTAAGAACATGCATGGTTATTCCCGAAACCAAAATCCAATTCCATTTTGCCGGACGTGATTCAGAACAAAATAAAGGTCAGATTTCTAATAAAAGCAGGTATTAGCTGTAATAGAGGAAACACCTGGAGCATGCTTGAATGGTCATCTTGAATCTTTACAACCTAATGAGGTCCCAACAGTAATTTTGTAGAGGATGTCATAGAAGCATAGAATGCTTTGGGTTGGAAGGGACCCCTAGAGGTCACCCGGTCCAACCCCCCTGCAGGGAGCAGGGACACCTTTAACCACATCAGGTTGCTCACAGCCCCGTCCAACTTGGCCTGGAATGTTCCCAGAGATGAGGCCTCCACCCCCTCTCTGGGCAACCCCTGCCAGGGTTTCACCACCCTCATTGTAAAGAATTTCTTCCTCCTATCTAGTCTAAACCTACCTTGCTTTCTTGCTGTTAAACACAGGGTGCCTACTTCAAAAGACCTGAAAACTTCCAACAGTCTTTCAAGAAAATGCCTTCATACGTCAATGTCCATTAATTCATGAAATTGGTCTTTCCTCCGCAGAGGAACGACGTAATGAGAATATTAAAGAGTGCAAGTGTACTTGTACTGCTGAGCACAGGAGCTCCACCTACATATTAGCTTTCTGGCCCTGCATGTGATTTATGATCACCTTGAGCTGCAAAACAGGTGATTTTTTGTGAAGAAATGTGCTCAAGCAACTTTACCTTGAAGGTCTACAAGCCACAAGGCTCAGCCCCACCTAGGGAGAAATTACAGCTTGTGAAAGACAAATCCTGCCTTGCTCCCTGTCGGAAGCACACAACTGAGATTCAAAGCAAGACAGCTTGTACCAGCCTTGTTCTGCCAGCTTCAGCACAACAACACAGCTACAGAGAAGGTTCTGTCCACCCATTTTAGTAATTGTTCACCTCGTTTTCTTCAGAGAAATATGGAAGCAAATTAAGATCGGACTATCAACCTATTCCTATCTTCATTTAATACCTGCAGATGACATCCAGTACTACCCCAGCATAGCAGGATGCACTGGCAATGCCATGGTTCATTTGACATTGCAATGCCAAAACCCGAGATCATTACTTGGTTTGATGAACCCAAACCACAGAGAAAGGAGAGTAGAAACACCTCAAAACCAAAACACCACAAGCACCCAAAACTCCAAAGCCCAAGGCTGAAAAAGGCATCACGAAACGCCCATATGATTTCCTTAACTAATCCTGAAAATATATTCAGCAAATTCAGTTTCAAGTTCTAAGGTGAAGAATCTGGAATAAATACATTTAAGCTACAGGCTTGCTCACCCTTAAAATACAACCGTGAGGAACAAGTAAAAGCAATTGGGTTAATTACATTTCTAGGCATTATTTTCCTATGGGTTATGAATACATTTTTCAGGTGAAATTTATACAAAGTAAATGCCATTGCCTGTGCAGACCGTGAATCCGAGCTAGCAGAACTGCTGTGTTGTCTTTTGGGGAGGAGAGCTGAAAATCAAAATGGATTTGCATTAGAGGAAAGGCCTGGACTAAACGGAAGGCAATTCACTTACAACAACCGTGAAGTAGTGCTGTTAGGTAGGGGGCCTGGACTAAACGGAAGGCAACACAACATGGTTGTTACAACAACCGTGAAGTAGTGCTGTTAGGTAGGAATGATCAACTGTGCAGACTTATTTGTTTGTTTGGAAAAAAAAAAAAAAAGAAAAGATCTGGGGCTTACTGGTAGCCCAAGCTTAAGACAAGTCAGCACTGACTTGATGTTGTGAGAAAAAGCACCATCTTATTGGGATGTATAAAAGTGACTGGTTAAGTAAAACCTGTGACGTCAATAGCACGGCGATAAAACAGCTGATGAGGGGTTGCAGGTCTGTTGGAGGAAAAGGAAACGCATTTGCTTCGTAGGGGATTTGCTTGATGAGGGCACCGGAGCATCTCCCCTGTGAGGAAAGGCTGAGGGAGCTGGGCTTGTTCAGCCTGGAGAAGAGAAGACTGAGAGGGGACCTCATCAACCCTTAAAAATATCTTAAGGGTGGATGTCACGAGGATGGAGCCAGACTCTTCCCAGTGGTGCCCAGCGCCAGGACAAGGGGCCATGGGCACAAACTGAAGCAGAAGAGGTTCCAGTTGAATATGAAGAAGAACTTGTTGACTGTAAGGGTGCCCGAGCCCTGGCCCAGGCTGCCCAGGGGGGCTGTGGAGTCTCCTTCTCTGGAGATATTCAACCCCCGCCTGGACGCTGTCCTGTGCCCCCTGCTCTGGGTGAGCCTGCTTGGGCAGGGGGGTGGCACTGGGTGAACTCCCGAGGTCCCTTCCAACCCTTGCCATTCTGTGATTCTGTACCCAAACATTCAGACCAGAGAGGAGACCATACCCCAAACTTGGCCGTTACCTTATGGTTTGGGGTGGCTCAAAGAGCGCTGTGACCTGCACCAGAATGTGGGTGTTCTCACAAGAACAAACCCAGAAGGAGAATCATCTTGTTCCAATTCACAAATCACAGCTTCACCGGTAAAACCAGTACAAGATCTTGTTGTTCTTGTGACATTTCCTCCCCATCCGCAGTGGAGAAAAAAAAGAGCCATAGACTCGTTGATGCACAGATGCTTTGGCCAGATCTTCTGCTGAGGTAAATTCATGCCAGCAAAGGAGTTGATATACTGCCTTCCAATTACTCAACAGTGAAAATATTTTAGCAACTTGGGGATTTAGAACGAAATATCGAGGCAGGACCGGTCAAACTTCAGCTGGAACATCGTGTCCTGTTCCGGACATCGCTTTTCATGAGAAATAGGCCCAAATATAAAAAGCCCAGAGGAGAACATTAAGAGGCACCAGAGGTATATAAACCAAGATCTATGTGGAAAGAGGGAAAGAACTGGTTTTACGCAGGCTAGAGAAGGGAAGACCAGAGACATGATAACAGACTTCAGGCGTATAGGAGATTTATCACTTTTTTGTAGCAAAGTAAGTTCTTCACTTGGGACCTGTCAAGAGATCACAGGCTTAAACTGCAGCAAGGTGGAAGTTAGGCAATTTAAAAGCTATATAACTGAAATTATAGCTCAGGCTGCCTGGAGAAAGCATGGAAATCTTTGTTGAAGGTTTTTAGGAACAAGTTGTTCCTACCTATTTTAATAATATTTTTGTTACAATTTCCTGAAGTGGGATGGGCTTAAGCGATTTACTACGATTTCTCAAATCCCTGTTTTCTAGAGGTATCTGTATGGATACGAAGCAGCAAAGGCCAGTCTGTTCTTGCCATTCCTAACCGGCTGGTAAAGCCGGCTTCAGACCAGGAGCCGTAAAGAAAACCATCCAGCGAGCACTAAGCTGCACCTAAGCCAGCCAGTCCGGCTCAGGTTCTGTTAAACTCAGCCCACTCCGCTGTGCGGCAAAAGCAGCTAGACCCACAGAGGGGAGCGGAGAAAAGCCGGGCTGAGCAGCACAGCGTCCAGTGCCTTCCTTTAGCATAAAAACCAGTAAGCTCCAGTTCCTCCCCACCACGGGAACACTGGCAGCGCCTGCGGGAGTCGGGTCCAGCAAAGCCAGCCGTCGTGAAAAGGGGCTGAACCCAGGGCGCTGCAGCTGTAAAAAGAACATCTGCTTTTCTGAAACCCCCTTGCTCTCCCATCAGATCGCACACCGAAGCGTAGCAGATTTCCCGACGCCGCTAAGACAAGGTGGCAGTAGCAGGGAACTCAATTCCAGGACCTGTAAATCATGGTTTGGTTTGAATAGAGAAGGGTGAACTTAAAAGGTGAATCACCTCACCTATACATCCCATCACATCGCATATCCTATCATGTCACATCTACTTAGAATGCCCTGGACTGTTGCCAAGTACCTTAGGTTTGTTTTCTTTTCAAACATTCTTAGGATTAGCCCAACCTTTGTAAGGTTCCTTCTTCTCCCTGTTAGTATCACCCCTTCCAGTTTGAAACTACTACGCTGATGGCAAGCTACGGGGTCAAAAATCAAATATTTATTAGAAAACCTTTGACAGCAGGCTTTTAAATGGTTTTAAAATATCTTCACAACCACGCAAAGAGTTATTATCGACAACACTCCTTAAAGTCTGTTTACTACCGAGATCAGCTATAATTAATCCAGCCTTAAAACACTCTGATAAGGCAAGTACCAACATCCTTACCTTACAGATAGAAAAGCTGCACGCGTGCATGCATGGTAACTCATTAACATGAACATAAATTCTGATTGTGTCCAAAAGATACGTCAAAATACCTGAAGAATTAGAGAGAAAACTAAAAGACAGAGCAATACGATCCTTTCTTGGGGAGAAGACTTGGTTTGGCTCCCCCTCCACTTGGTGCCAGAGGCAAGATAAGGAGGGAAATGAAGAAAATGGATTTAAATCTGGGCAGCCGAACTGATCAGCCTTGGAAGCAGACAGAAGGCTCCAAAAAGGACAAGCTGGTGGGTTGGGTATCCAGGAAAGCCTGGAAGATACTTGGGAGGCTGGAAAAGGTTTAAAACTGGTTCTGGAACAACCCGACAGGCTCGAACTTTTTTTTGGGGGAGAGTGTGAAAAAGGTCCAAGAGGCATCCTGAAGCACGGGAGGGAAGGGTTGCGCAGAGAACCAGCACTACCACAGGCATAATCATGTCCCGTGCTTCTCCCCTAGAAGGATGAGAGGTGGCAGAAGGAACTGGCAACTGCGTCAAGCTAATACATGTTGATTAAAGTTCAGAAACCTGCTCCAAACCTGTAACAGCAACGTCACAAGAAGGTTGGCTGATGCAGATGTGCAAATTGAAGCTTGGACAAGTTATGGTGCCTGCCGGCGACCATGAAACCAATCCAAGAGAAGATTTTGGCCAGGACAGATGTCGGAATCCTTACGGCATGCTCTAGCTACTATCCCACTTCTCCCCAGCCCTGGTAGATAAACCTGTCCTTCTCAAGAGGACTTTATCCAGCAGCACTCTGCTGGACACAGCTCCACATTTGCTATTTATTTCTCTAGCTGTCAGAACACGCACATGCTAAGGCTCAAAGAATTTTATTCTGCGCATTTTACGCGCAATGGAAGCACTTATATACTCAAAGTATGCAACTAAAGGGTTTCGATTTCCCTCCTCAGAGGTGCCCATTTATCTCCACTGATTTTATGTATATATATATGCAGTTTTTGGTTACGTATATATATATGGGTATAGAGGGTCCCAGGTTTGGTGCTTTCATTCGCGTGTAAGTTAGGTGCCAGGAGCAGGGTGTGTGTAATGGCTCGCTTACTCCCTAAGGGGTGAACTCACACAAAAAAGCTGCTTTTCATGGTGCCAGCCGTAATTTCAACTACTGCTGTTTTTCTAACACAAAGCTTTGCATTATGAATACCAAAAGTAACCAACCCCTGAATTTGAAAACATTCAAAATGTTTGGGGTTTTTTTTTTGTTTCCATACATACGTTCCATGTGATAATTTAAACCGATGATCCTAACACGGGAACTTAATTCACAATTACTATCAGCGTTAATTAGAAAAAACAAATACCTCTTCTCGTGCTATGCTGCTCTTGTCGTATTCTCTAAACCACACATCCATCACACGAGAAACAAAACCCTCTAATTATCGGGGAAGGAAAAGAAACTGTTCATCACTTTTCCTCTTGTGGGACGGGCACCCTCACCCTACAGCGACGGCTTCCAAACACATGAACCTGGGCAAACGATCCCAAGGTCAGAAAGTAAAAGCTCTGTCATCTGACCGACTGCTTATATTGTTGGTTTTTTTTTTTTTCCTCCTGTCTCTGCTTCTGACCCTAAATACATTTGTTAGGAAGATCAATAATTTTCCAAGGAGCAGAAACGCCCCCCAACCCCACCAGAAACCCAACGATGACGGGAAATCATTTCACACAGAAGTGCGTTACTCCGATATTTTGCTTTCAAGACATCTCAGACTGTGACTTGTTTATTACGAAAAACAAAGCAAAATAGCCCACAAAGCTAATTTTGCCTTACCTAAGCTGACTCACCGTGCTTAATGGCAGCAAATCCATGTTTTTGTCCCTGAAGTGAGCAGGTATGACTCAGTTACATAGAGGACGCGCGTTGAATAATAAAAGTGCCATCTTGACATGACAGTTTTTCAGATTCAAAAGCCCTACAAGGACTTGCACAGAGAAGCTCCGTCTACACAAACAAAACCATTAAATCAGCTTACTGGTGAAGATCGTGCCCAGTTAACAACGGCAGCGCGGGAGCTAACAGCCAGAATTCAGGCTATTGAACTCCAGTGGGCTTCAAGGTCACATTCAGTAGCAGCAGGCCGAGCATCAAAAGGATGCCAAAAAAAGCCACTTGGCCTCTAGTAACGACACAGATAAAAAAGCCTTGGGGTTAGTATAGAAGACATTAACACGCTACTTGAGCTACATTTCCCTGGTGGAAAATAGAATCATAGAATCACTTTGGTTGGAAAAGACCTTTAAGATCACCGAGTCCAACCTTTAACCTAACCCTGCCACCCCACCACTAAACCATGTCCTTAAAATAGGCAATGTTTTGCATGGCAGAAGTATAATGTGCTACAGAGAAGCTCTGAGCGTAAAGCAAGCAGGAGCATTTCTACTGAGAACGTCCATGAAAATATTTGACGCCTCCAAACAGAGGCTAAAAAGCCCACGGCTGCTGGGCTCCGGTCTGCAACCAACTCGACCCTGGCAAGATTCCTTCTGCAAAACCTCGTCACAAACAGATAAAGCAGCCCCCCAAAATCTCACATTGATACCAGGAACACAAAAACAGATGCTGGTAACAAATGGAAACTCAGTTACATAAACCACGTAGCTGTCTCGGGCGGCAAAAGCACACCCAACACCGAAATCAGCTGAGAACCTTCAAACTCTGGGAGATGCTCCATGTGGTTTCACCGTGGGAAGAAGGTTACTGCCAAAGGTTATAAAATGAAATCTGTGACGGAGTAAAGACTCAACAGGGCTCTAACAGTGCCAAGCAGTATTACCTAAGCTCTTAATCATTACATGAGGCTGTATCACTAAAACGATCCGAGGGCTGGAGCCCCTCTGAGGCCAAGCTGGGAGAGTTGGGGGTGTTCAGCCTGGAGAAGAGAAGGCCGTGGGCAGAGCTGAGTGCGGCCGTTCAGGGCCTAAAGGGGGCCCAGAGGAAACGTGGGGACAATCTTTTTAGTAGGGCCAGCTGGGACAGGACAAGGGGTAATGGTTTTAAACTAAAACAGGGTAGGTTTAGACTGGATCTAAGGAAGAAATTCTTTCCAGTGAGGGTGGTGAAACCCTGGCAGCGGTTGCCCAGAGAGCGGGTGGAGGCCCCATCCCTGGGCACATTCCAGGCCAGGTTGGACGGGGCTCTGAGCAACCTGATATGGTTCAAGGTGTCCCTGCTCCTGCAGGGGGGTTGGGCTGGGTGACCTCTAGGAGTCCCTTCCCACCCAAAACATTCTGTGATCACGTACAGCATATATACCTGGTATTACCAAGATGGCCAAATATTCCTCAGTTTATCACAGAGGCTCATTCTGTCTCATCTCAAGCAAAGCCTTAAAGGTTCTGCAATGTAAAAGGGCCAAAAGCGTATAGTCACAAAATCAAGAACCGAGGAAATGTTACCTTCCTTCTGTGCAGTATACAGGATTGAATTCTCATCTTCCTATTAAAATGAATTGTAATGGCAGCAACAAAGTTAAGAAGAAAGAAGACAAGTGAACCTCACAAATTGCGTACCTTCTTCAGTGAAGGACGTACCCGAAACAGGTAAGTCTCTCTCTTTGGCAACGTATACACATCCTGCATAGATCTGGTCAAAGTACAGGCGACCATTCAGAATTTGAGATACGATGCTAAATTTAGCAGTGTAATATTCTTACCAGTGTGCTGTGTCCTTAGAGAAACAAGACTTCAGTGGGGCTGTAATGACGATGGCACAGCAGAACGAGTGTTCAGGATGGTTCAGAGGGCCAGAAACCAAGCAGGCAAACGCTCCAAAGACTTTGTTTTTTGCCTACAGCCCTTCCACAGGGGGAGAAATGACACAGTTGCTCCTTCTTCCCCTCCACTGTTTATTGTGACAAATTAGAGCTATAAAATAATTTACATTAGAAGCGACTTGTGAAGGTCGTTTGGTCCAACCCCCTACAAAAGCAGCGCTAATTCCGAGCTGAACCAGGTTGCTCAGGGAACTCTCCAGTTGACTTCAAATTTCTCCAAGAGTGGAACTGGCACAACCTCTCTGAGCATCTTGACCCAGCCTTGATGTGACCAGTGCCCATCGCCTTTCCTCCCTTCCCAGGGTACCTCCGAAAGAACACGCTTCTGCCTTCCCTGGTCCTCCCAGGAGGTAGATGAAGACAGGGATGAGATTCCCCTCAGCCTTGCCTTTCGCGCCGTGCCAAACCCAGCTCCCAAAGCCTCACCTTGCGTATCAGGTGGTAAGAAAACTGGAGAAAAGCATCCTACAGGAGAGTAAATTCTAGAAGCAGACAGCGAACCAGAACAAATTTGAAACGGTGGCAGTAAGGTAAGTACAAAAGTCAAACCCCCTCCAATTTAAGACTCAGCAAACATACTAGAAGAGCTTTCTTGGATGTCTCTTGGAAACAGGCCCATGAAATGGTTAAGGAAGGAGCTGCCATTACGCTGTGGTCATTAACAAATTCACCAAACTAATTTCATTAGTCAGCCCTTAAACAGAAAAAAAACCAACCCAAAACTAGTTTTAAGAGATGAATGGAAATATGAAAAAGGTCACAAAACAGTTTTCTTCAGTTCACTAAAACTGGTAACTTGGTAAAGCTGGGGAATTTTCTAACAACGGTTTAGATTCCGATTTCTTGAATACTTTGCAACATTTGCTTATTTCCAGGAGGAAATGAACAATAAAAGAGAGTTTATAAAAGCCAGCGTGCCCCTGCTATGTAATACAAGTTGGCAGGAGGCCTCACGAGACAGCCTCCGGAGGTCCCCTCAAACCCAGTTTTCTATGATTCTATGAACTATCATAAATGACAAGCAAAACAAAGTGTATAAAATGTGATGGTAAGTATTGCTTTGATGAAGTTTATTAAATTCAGCGGCACAATTTGTGAGGTAACAGTAGATCTATAGGAATATATTTGGTCTAAAGATACTACATTGCTTCCCCCTATGGTGAGACTGGCTTTCTCCACCCCCTCCAGTTTGCATTTTCCTCCAATTGCAATGTTTCATCAAATTTGTAATTCTCTCCTTCTTCAAAACAGAAGGGAAACCCTTTCTTCCGAGAGCTTATTATCACAGAGATTGCCTCTACGGTAGCACCTTGGTACCCACTTATGTTCTAGAAATGTTAGGAAAAATGACGTAACATTATCTCATAATGGTACAATATTCTCTTTAAAATGCATAAATGAAGAGGAAGATGGACTGAACCTGAAAGCGGACACAAGAGATTTAGCTAGAAAACAGCTAATATTCTGATAAATGGATATATTAGAATGAAAACATACTCCAAAAAGCTGAATTAATATTTCAATTTTTTTTCCCCAAAAGTAAAGGCAAAATAAAAGCCAGAGCAATTCAGTTTGAATCCTGCATTTCTCTCTAATCAGATTAAAATACCATCAAGAAATAATGATGCTGTTTTGCTTTCAGTACTAAACACCAGGTATTTTTAATTATTAGAAGAAAGATGTTTGATTCTTTTGAATATTCTCATGTTCAACAAGGGGCAATTCCGGATTCCCGCTGTCCTTTGGGGAACTGCCTGCATGCCATCACTCTGTGCCGTACGACAGCAAACGCTTTGGAGAAAGCCAACTTGATAGCATTAATAAATCAATTCACGCCTATTAGTAAAACACAAGGAAAAAATACACCTAACTCCCCCAAATTTGAAATATATTGTATTAGTTTGCCAAAAAGAAAAAAAAATAATAAAATCAAAAGATAACCACAAGTTCCATAAATCTAACGGCTTAATTTTCATCCACTCATCTTTCTTGACATGTGGTAATACAACATAAATGCTTATACTTTTCTTTATCCTATTTTATTATGATTTTTGTTTAGCTATTCATGAAATATTACTCTACGGATATGAAATACTACAAGACGAACGCCATCAATTCCACGAGGGCTGCTTTGCCAGGCACACATCACGGGAACAAAAGAAATTTTAAACGGATTCAAGAATGACCAAACATTTTCTAAGTTTAAAGACCTCCATTACCTTAAAGCAATATTGTATTGACGTGTGCAGAGGCCCTGATTCAACAAAACAAATACAAAACTGATGTAAATCCAAAAGTGCAGGAAAACTCCAAGCCAGAACCACGATACACGCAATTATGAAAACAACCCCCTGGCTCCGATGTTATCGCCAACATATGTGTCAGAGGACAGAAAGAAAGCAGATCTTTGCCTTCTCCTGAGCTCTAGCTCAGAAATCTGGCAAATCTTTCTATGAAATGCTAAATATGTCAATGAAAACGTGAATTTAATTTGTCCGCATTTGAAGTTCCATCTCACTGGGTCGTCTTGGTCTAAACCCTGTGACCCATCTTTTTTACGACGCGGTTTTCTTTCCAGACACCCACCTCGGTTTCCCAACTTGATTTGCTTAAAGGGTCCCACGCAGGAAGAGTAACACTGGAAAGCAAGGGGGGCTGTAACAGGAACCCCCCGCTACCACGCATTCACGTTACTGTTACAGGCATCACCAATTACAAAGCAAACGTACCAGAAACAACGCGGAATGTGCAAAATTCCTTAATTATTTTAAGCCTAACGTTTCCATAGAATAGAGCTTCTCTTTTCCAGTTAATAAAAAACAAAACCAAAAAAAACCCCACAGGCTCAAAGTCTCGAACTTCAACTCCTCAGAGCACTGATAATTCACAATCGCACAGATTTTGTAAATTTATTTCCAACCGTGTTTAACTGACTGTACTTTGTATAAACTGGACAATAAAAAAAAAAAAAAATCCGTTTCCACTATCTAGTTACTTATATATGTCAGATAACGCTGTATTTGTCTTACAAGCAGCAGACCTAAGATGCCAAAGAATATTCTTAAATGTTACCAGAAAGCGATGCAAGAAAAAGTGACCACAACCTACACTACACTTTGCTACTTCATCCATGTTATTTTTTTTTAAATCTTTACTGTTTGCATATGGAATTCCCCCAAACGCTCCTTTGTACAGCACGTTAGGAATTATGGTGCTAGGAATAGGCTTCTTACAGCTTCGGACCCTAGAGCGGGTCACTACCTGGATCTAATTTTCTGCAAAAGGAATAAAAGAGAGCACCAAGGCAGAACAAAACAAGAAAAGGAAGCCCTTGCATTTAATTATTTATTCATTCTGTGTGTGTGTGTGTATATGGACAATGTCATCCTAAGTGGAAGACATCACAAGAACATGGAAAAAGATACCTCAACATCTTTGGCAGCGGTCCCACAAACGGTCCTGAAAGAAGCCAGCAGAAATAAATAATTACATACTGCAAGAGTTATGAAGGCCTAGAGGGAAAAAAAATCTTGAAAATTTTCAGAGAAAATGAGGATATGGAAAGCAGGAATTTCTAGGAGAGAACGGAAATGAAACTTTCACACAGACGACTTTCTCTCAGAATGAACCAATGTTGAAATTATTTCTGGAGTTTAAAAATATTTTATGAACACTCTCCTTCAGAACGCCTTCTGTAGTTAATATGTACTTCAAATGAGCCACAGATGAATAGGAGTTGGAAGAGAAGCCACCCAGTGCAACCCTTTTCCCCAAGACAGACTCAACTACATTATGTCATTCCTGACATATTTGTCTTGTCTGTTCTTAATGACTGCACCAACGAAGAAGCTCAGCCATCTCCCAAAGCCAGTTAGGCCAGTGTTTCACAATCCTTAGCATTTGAAAGTTTTCCCTGTTACTGAACCCAAAGTTTTTTCTCTACTCAAGGAAGCCCCTCATTTCTTCTACCACCCATCGTGACGCTGAAAACACGTTATGCCCTTTTGCTTTGCACAGCTCTTAAAATACCGAAGGATTATCACGTGCCTTCATGTTTTTCTCTTCTTTAGACTAAACAACTCCATTTCTTCTGATCTCTTCTCCACAGTTATCTTTCCGAGCTATCCGATCGCCCCTATCTGGACCCTCTCCAGTTACACACGTTGCTCTTGGAGAGCGATGCCCAAGTTTGGGCACAAGCGCTCCAGCTGCAGAGCAGCAGGGCTGCTTCACATATCTGCTAGGCTCCCCTGTTTATACAAACTGGCACGAAGTTTGCCTTTTTTTGTAACAGCACGACGTTGCTGACTTCATATTCAGCGCACAATTCACTATAATTCCAGCTACTTTTCTAAAGAAATGCTGTCTAAGCGTTGTTCACCATCCTCTGCTTGTCAAGCTATTCTTGCTCCAGCACAGCATATTCTATTTATCACCACTGACTTTAATTCTGCTTTTTTCCAGATTATTTCTCTAATTTGTCAAAATGGTTTTCAATACCGCTACAGTCCCTTAATGCTGGCAGTCCCTCCTATCTCAGTGGTATATTTAGTCAGAACGTTTTCTTTCCTCATCCAGGTTCTTAATGGAAACGCTGATCAGAATTAAACTCGGGACCGATGACTGCCAAGTCTCTTTACTTCAGAGCAGATAAAGTATCAGACTGTCTCCTGATACTTAGGGCTGATATTCTGCAGTCCTTCATATTTTATTAATTGCGAAATAGGGAATATATACATAATGGAGTGTTACATGCATTTCCCAGTATTCCCATCGAGTCTTGGAGACCCTTCGTTTCGCCTCAGAGCATAGAAGATAACTTCCCAGTGACACGCCATCCTACCGGATCCTTCTCAGAGCAACCAAACTGCTGAAACCGCAGCCTGGACCATTACGCACCCAGGAGGCAGGGCAAGAGAAGGCTTACCGAGAAGTCCGAGCCCCCCAAATACAACATTTTTGTTGGCTTGCAAGTCAGCTGCACTGCTTTCAATTCAAAGAATTTTAACTTTCCTCCAGCCGACGTCTGTCTGTCCAAGTAACTCTTGGTTTGCCAAGACATTGTCATTTTTAATGGGGGACTACGTATTGCTACACAGGGATGCCTACAATAGAATACACACTATCTAGTTATATACAGCCACATATCTTTATAAATGTGTAAGATTTCTATAATTAGATAAAGATATAAGTATTTATATTAAAAGAACACTTTGATTATGCTTACTGATAGTACAACCTATTCCTATCTGCTTCGGATGAGCAAGTTCTCAGTATTTCATGTTATCCCAGGGGAAAAAAAAGGATTTATCTCTCCAGACCTTCAATGTTTCTCAACCTCTTCCATCTCCACATTCCATCCATCATGCAAAGCTCATTCTTGGGATTAGTGCTGGGCTTCCATGATTCATAAGCCTTCATGGTAAAAGGGAGGTCAGAGTCCTCAGTGATCCGTAACCCTAGCCGTGCATTGGTTTCTACAAACAGAGATCCCTACTCTTCCGTAGGTCAGGAACCTTCCTGTGGCCCAAAGGGATTACAGGGCACGTAATGGTCCTAAGGTTACAAGTCTGATGGTCAGCAGAAAACTGGGAGCCTAGAAGAGGAAGGAGTTTTCTGCTGTCTACGTAATGCCCAAAACATTTATGGTGTATTATGTTTAGATTCCTTCTTATCAGTCAGTCTTACTCCTCAAATTCCTTTGCTAAATTAAGTATCGCTCCAGCAAATACGGCGACACTGCATTACACCCACTGTAGAATGGGGTCAGCTACCCCAACAGATGTTCATCCAAGCGTACAGCCTTTTCGCCTCACCAGCTCAAAGGAATACTCCTCCTTTTGGTCATAATCTTTCAAAACTTCTTAAAGAATTCTGTGAAACTGTTCACATGCTGACTATGCTTCAAAAATTTACTTTAAAAGGACCCTTCATGATAATAGAACTTAACAAATGATCTAAATAAGCGAGACCACATGTGACCACAGCAAATGAATCTTATCCTCTCTACCTCATCTCAACCCGCTGTCACACACTCACATGCAGAAAACTTGACCTGCTTCTTAGATTTTCTCAGTACGTTACGCGACCTGTGTTGTTCTGTAAGTCAAGACCTTAAACCGTGTGACCAAACTGGTCTACAAGGTCATAGACGCAGTGAAAAATAATTCAGGCTATCAAGCACGCGGATACAAGAGCCAACTCAGCCAGTGCTTGGCCAGCCGGCTGCTGGGCGCGAGCCCAGTATCCTTGTGCGTTCTTAACCCCCTTTTCCTCGGGGGAAGAACTTGAAGGCTTGACGTCCAAGCCGCTATTTTTTAATGTTCTTCTATGTAAATTACGATAGCATAGACAAGAGAAACACGGTTATTTTTCATGTCTCTCATGGATGAGTTAAAAAGTAGTCTTTCAGTTTAGCTGCGTTCCGTACCCCATTCAGGTCAGTCTCTATCTTAAGGGTTGTCCAGCATGGCTGACGGATGCGCACATACAAATATCTTCTTACTTTGCCTCTGTAAGACAGTTTTCACATCAACACTTGTTTAAAGCTGAGTATCCTGAGTTAGTCTGCTTAAATTATTTAGTTAGTTGAGACACGCCTGTTACTTGCAAGGAGAAAACAACAAGAAAGTACCATCTCACGCGATACGGTTGGTCTGGAGGACAACTTACGTTCACTCGCATCCTTTGGGAGGGGAAAAAAAACCCCAAACCCCAAAGGCAAACGTGCCTGCAGCCTTTCTACAATTTATCAGCAGGTCAAGAACTTCTTGAGGATCCGCAGGCCACCGCCCTGCTCAAACCAGCACAAAGCAACAAGTGGGATGAGTCTCCCAAACCCACAGATGACGGCATTTTCAATCCAGCTGCGGGAGCGGAGGCGGGAACTGCAGTGGTTTTAATTCTCAGCTCCCAAAATTCGGCTCAGCTGCAACCCCCTTCCCCACACCCATAAATAAAGCCCAAAAAAAAGAGAAAAGAGGAAAAAAAGAGAAAGCAAAGAGCGGGAAGTGGAAGGGCTCAGAAAGAGAGGCTCAACAGCCGCTACGCCACGGCACCAAGGGGGGGAAAAAAGAGCTAATTCTACCTCTTTCAACATGTCGCCTCCAACCTCCTTGCCCATGCTTGTTCGCTAGCATAGGACAGCTACCAAAAGCAGGGTCTTTACTAAGACAAGCCTAAGAGGGACTGCCTGGGGAGCTACGGGGAATTTGGAGCAGACCAAGTCTCTTTGCCTTGAGTCTCAGCTTCCCCTTGGCAAGGCGAGGCGGAGCTCCCTAATGAGCCAGGGCTCCCTAACGAGCTGGGTTTACACAAGCCCCTGTTTTTCACAGATCAGCAGGGTAACATTTGGAACACCTTAAGCATGGTACATGGATTGGGAGGCACGGAGCATCCAGGTGATCCTTCAGCGGACGAGGAGGCCTTCAGCCTTCAACGAACGCATTTGGGAATTCAAGAAATAAGGGTGCTTCTCCTGGATTAGAGGTTTCTGAGTCCTGGTGTTTTAATTAAGGCACTAAGAAAGCATTAAAAGTAGTTACCACGAGCATTTCTCTCCAGCTGGAAGGGGTAACAACACCCGCTGAATCTGCCTTGATAATACTCTGCCCAAACCTACCAAGCCCTCACCATTCCCTCCCTTATTTCTCAGTCACGCGAGGCAGTTCTTCCTCTCTGCTGCTCCTTTTCCCCCCCGCAAAGTAGAACAACACGAAAAAAACATTTTAAGGGTTTTAGACCGGCAGATGAAGAAAATAAAAACGATGTATAAGCAAATTTCTATTTTCCTACGAAAGGTTCCAAACCCAAAGCAGGCAGATTTGCAGAACCCTTTCCGCCTGAGGAGCGGGGCTCCTCAGGACGCGCCTTTAACCATTAGGATGTATTTACACACAAACTGCTCCCTGTTTAACAAAGGATTAAAATAGTTTGCGTTGCTGTTAAGTCCTCGCTTTGCTTTTGTTCTTTTTTGTGTTTAGGCAACCCCTGCAGCCTCCAAGAGCCAGCGCCGGTTCCCCCGGAGCCCAGGCGTCCCGTTCCTCCGGCCGCTGCGTGAGTCATTGCCGCGCGGCACGCCGTTCCCTTGGGAAAGCGCCGGTTCCCAAACCACCGGCCACAGAAAGCTGGCTGGCTCCGTGCTGCTGGCGCGGGTCCTTGCTTCCGACTGCTCTACGGCTTTAAAGCCAACCCAAGAGGCACGAAACCCTCTCCTGACACACGTTTCCCTTGTACACCGTTAATTCAGTTGCCGCAGGGCAACCTGTGCATTGGTGAGGTCCCAAAGTAACTTAGAATCATAGAATGTTTTGGGTTGGAAGGGACCCCTGGAAGTCACCTAGTCCAACCCCCAACTTCTAAGGCACAGTCTGCGTAAAGGAGAAAAAAAAAACAAAACCCAAACCAACCAAAAAAACCATGTCTAGATAACGCGTCAGCTGTCCATGGGAATCTCCCTGGTCCGGCAAGTCTGGGAACTAGGCTGAGACCAGGAATCACCTCCAGCTCTACCATCTGGAGCTGCAAGACACCAGGCCGGTCGCTTGTTTCATTGAACCCTGCGTTTATTTCCCCAGCAATATTGACATTACCTTGTT
Source organism: Egretta garzetta (assembly GCF_000687185.1). Taxonomy (NCBI): domain Eukaryota; kingdom Metazoa; phylum Chordata; class Aves; order Pelecaniformes; family Ardeidae; genus Egretta; species Egretta garzetta. The sequence goes on from NW_009258816.1 coordinate 281,568, forward strand.
CCTGTTTATGTTTGAGGAAAGGAGAAAATAAACTATGTAACTTTTTTCCTCTCTTTTTGTTTTGGTTTTTTAAGAGGTCCCTGCTGCTGTCAAAGTGAGTTAAGCTGAACAGAAACAAGGCGGGTTTGTTCCAGGGTAAACGTACCCACGCTTGGAGTTATTTGGGAACCGTTCCTACAGCTCAAATGCATTACCACCCCCCCACCCCCCTTAATCCTTATTAACCTTTGCATGTAAGGCCCCCAGGTTGGATAATTAGTTAATTAAGAGAGCACAACATAACACAATTTCGCAGAGAGGGCGAAGCGCACGACACCGACCCGCTGCTTCTACCATTTTGGCGAGGCACCTATTTTTAGCAGCTTTTACAGAAAGTTTCTGATCTTCTGCAAAGCGGCCATCGCATCGCGACCGGAGCGAGACGGCAGCTCAGAGGATCCCGAAAGAGCGTTGGGATTCCCGGCACGCATCCACACGCGACGTGCTGGGGAACGGCCTCATAAATTCAACCTGACCCTTGGAGAGAACTCGCATTAAGCCAAGGGTTCAGCGAGACCCAACGCGCCGGCTGCAAGGGATGTATCGGAGGACACGCAACGCTTTCGGTGCCCCAACCCCAACTCCTCCTCCAAGTCGCTCCAAAACCCCGCAGGAAAACCTAAGCTGAGCGCTTCCCAGGGGTAGCGGCGTTATTTGACGACGGGCACGTATGCTTGCAACGCGGTAAACGTAAACGTGCTATAGCGCTCCGCAGGGCTGAGCCCTTATTGGTCACCAGAGCGCGAGTTTTTATTTCGCCATTTCAAACGTATTCGAAAGTTTGTTCTCTCAGATGTTTTTAAGCAAGTGGGAAAGGCAGCTCGCCGCCTCCGGGATAAGACGGGGGTGTAGGAACCTCGCCTAAGTTCCACCCGCGCTCTTTTCAAGAGGGACAGCATTTAAGCCGTGTTTAAGGCGAAAGACGAAGTAGCGAACTTACTTCCCCGTGATAAATTGGCTTCTGGACGGCGTGCACATAGGCTGGACGTAATAGTTCTCCAGTTTAACCCCTTCGGCAGCTAGCTTGTCCAGGGTGGGCGTCCTGATCTCCGACCCGTGGTACCCTACGTCTCGGAAGCCCTGATCGTCGGCCAGGATGAAGATGATGTGAGGCTGAGAGCTGGGGGCACCGGCCCCCAATCTGAATGTGCTGCGGTTGCAAAATACAGCTTTGCCCCAGCCCGGAGAGACACCGAAGCAAGCAGACACTTACGTTCGCGCGTGGTTAGGCTAAAACGAAGCCAATGTGCCGGTTGGACTTGTCTAACCTGAGTCATCGGGACGGGAACAACTTTTCCTCAAACTAGATTTTATAAAAGCATTTAACTCTTGAGCGGCCGCTTGGATGAAATCCCACAGTCACCCGCATCTCAGAAGGCTCCGGCGGGGATGCTTCCCTCTCTCCTTCCGTAAGAGAATCCGTAGGATGGATTCTTGTACTGAAAGTCCAGCATACTCCTTTAAAAAGTTGGCTCTGCTCCCCACGGCTCTGCAGAAAACCTCCCCAAACAGCCTCCTGTCGCACCCGAGGATATTTTTGGATGGGGAGGGAGCGGGGGGAACCGCTTCCCTGATGGAGCGCATCTCCCCTCTTGCACAGCGCGGCGTCCACCTGCACGCCACGGGAAAAATCACATCAGCTGGAGTAGCTCTTCTAATGAAAAGTTCCCAACATCAGCGTTATCGTATCGGGACAGAAGGAGCGGCGCGACAGTCAATTTAATGGTTCCTTGAGTGAATATTTTTCGCCCAGGTGCGCCTTCCCATGGACACGGCGAAGACATTTCCATGGTAGGGCAGATGGGAGAAGCCGCTTCCTAACCGGTAGCCGTAGCGTACGTCCTAAACATCGAATGCTGGCCCACGCGCTTTAATTGCCTTCATCAACGTTGTCTAACGCAAGAGTCTGGATTTTGCCTGCCCGAATATAATGCAGTTCGTAACAGCACTTGGGGTCCTTGTCCTGGAGAGACAAAAATAAAGTAATGCTGTCTTGAGGGAACTTTAATTTGGGTCAAATCTAACCAATTTTGTGCAACTTAACGTGTATGGAAATGCCCCCCGCTCTACAATTTCCACTGAGAAAGGGCTATTCAGAAATAACTAAGCCTTGTGCTGCAGTTTACGATGCCGCAGCAGGGAGGACGTGGAAGAAAAAGTGGATTTAGTGATTTTTAATGTGCTACCTAAGGGCTTGTCCACGCCGGAACGTGATAGTGATAAAATTACATCCGCATCGTAAAGCCTACAAAGTTTTAAATCCTGAGGTAGAACAGGTTCTTCTGAAATCAGAGGGACTTCACAGCACGTTAACTCAAGCCCTTTTCCAAAAAAAAAAAAACCCAAAACCTTGAACTGAAGAAACCCTGAAATTTTCATATGCTGAAATGACATTCCCTTTAAAAGAATTCTCTGTCGAAAGTTTTTGCTCCTGCTTTTTTCCCCGCGTTTACAAGACCAAAATAGAGAAACCTAAACCTATAAATGGTAGAACACAAATGAGACGATTAACACTAGTTCGCCTTTAAGCCAACTCCTACCAAACGGCACGCAAAATACGATGTCCTTTTAACGTACGCTGTAATAGCACCACGGGCCCAGACAAACATTAGAGCCTCACGCTAAATACCGGCTCAATTGCGTGCCTGTTTTTGAGTCGTTAAATGTATTTTCCATTAATTCTTTTGTTTGTTTTAAAAGCACCAAACACCAGCTATCACAGTACACTTCTTCTATAACCCACGCGTTAACGATAGCTGCATGGAGTTATCATCACAGAATCACAGAATCGTTTGGGTTGGAAAAGCCCTTTAAGATCATCAAGCCCAACCGCTCCCCTACCCCTGCCATCCCACCCCCAAACCCTGGCCCTCAGCACCGCATCTGCCCGGCTTTTAAATCCCCCCAGGGATGAGGACTTGACCCCTTCCCTGGGCAGCCCCTTCCAGTGCCTGACATCCCTTTGGGGAAGGAATTGTTCCCAGGGGTCAACCTCACCCTGCCCTGGTGCAACCTGAGGCTGTTTCATCTCATCCTATTGCTTGCTACTTGGGAGAAGAGACTGACACCCACCTGGCTCCCCCCTCCTGTCCCTAAGCAGTATCGGTAACTAGCCGCATACCATTTTTGCTTATACAATCCAAATATTTCCAACACATCCAAAATATTCCCATTGGCAGGAGGCTGGCTGAAGGGGGATCATTCCCGAGAAGGTGACCAATGTCAGTGAGCAGAGCTACAGAATCATCTAAAAGGAGTTTGGAATTAAGATGGTTTGAAGGGGGGTGGGGTGGGAATCATTACACAGATGCAATAGAATTTACCTCCCTGAAGGTGCCTGGGCTTGATGATCTTAAGGGTCTTTTCCAACCTGAATGATTCTCTGATGCTGTGACTCTAAGAGCAGAGCTATCAGCAGAAAGCAGGAGGGCACAGCCGTTGATTTTCCAGGGCTGCCTTATGGCCGTGCCCCAACAGCCCTACCAAACCCTCTTAGCCACCGCCTCGCAAAACACTCGAGGGCAACCTCTGTCAGGCATCCATAAACTCGGCCTTCTTTCTTTCTGGGCCTGACAAAACTTCCCTTTTTTTGGTTTGGTTTTTTTTCCCCTCCATTATTGTAAAAACAAAAGTAGGCTTATGTCAGCAAACTACTCTGCTGACCTTCAAGTAGAGAGGCCTTGGAAGGTAACGTGCTCTTAATATTCCCCTTAAGAAAATACTGATGGACATTCAGGAGTCGCAAGCATGGTTTGCAGAGCCCCCTCAGGATGCTCAGCGAAAGGAACGGGAGGGTTGTGCAAGCTGAAGTGTTTTTCCCTTAGGGAACAAAACCCCAGAGTATTTAACCTCGAGTCCGGTGAATACATTAATTCAAATATACAGGAGTTAAAATTGAATTTATTATGCGATTAGGAAATGATATATTTTGATGTACCTGTTATGCAGTCTCTGTGTGTGTTGCGACCATAAAATTAACTCAATGAAGCACGTGTGGAGAGGATGCCTTCAGCCGAAGGCTCACTTGCGGTTCCCCTCAGTCAGGGTAGGGGCTGGGAAACAGGCCCTCTTCCAGTTGTCATCCAGACGTCTCACCTTCCCGCTCCCGAGACGAACCCAACTGACACGCACATCTAGCCCCGAGAAGACAGCAGCTTCCTGGGAGTTGGACTAGATGACCTCTAGGAGTCCCTTCCAACCCAACCATTCTATGATTCTACGATTCTGAAGTTAAGCGCAGCTGAAAAATTAAAGGAGACCGTTCCTTGGAAGCCAACGACAACGGAGAGCAAAGAGTTGGTACTAGCGGGGAGAGCAGAGAATTAACTTGAATCCTTGGTTGAAGGAGATTCTGTCCGGAGCCTGGGCTCTGAGGGATGGCCCCGGGAGAGGGGACTCCCAGGGGTGTCACAGCTCCTGTTCCCTCCACGCTACCGAGCCGCTTGCTGCTGGACTGGCTCAGGTTCAGGGAACAGGGAATTGAAAGGGGGTTTTGGGGGGGGAAAAAAAACCCCAAACAAATCTGTTTTAAAATGACACACGCCTTGGAGGATACAGGTAAAAATCTTTTCCAAAAAGGAAGATAGCAGCCGTTATATTTTTTTTGTATCAGGAATAGTGTGGCCAGCAGGAGGGCAGTGATGGTGCCCCTGTTCTGGGCACTGGGGGGGCCGCCCCTTGAATGCTGGGGTCAGGGTTGGGCCCCTCCCTCCCCGAAGGACCTGGGGGGGCTGGAGCGTGTCCAGAGAAGGGCACCGGAGCTGGGGAGGGGTCTGGAGCCCAAGGCTGCTGGGGAGCATCTGGGGGAGCTGGGGGTGTTCAGCCTGGAGAAGAGGAGGCTGAGGGGAGCCC
>NW_009258816.1:286509-298584 GCF_000687185.1 Egretta garzetta
GGGATTTAACAGCCGGGCAGAGGCGGTGCTGAGGGCCAGGGTTTGGGGGTGGGATGGCAGGGGTAGGGGAACGGTTGGGCTCGATGATCTTAAAGGTCTTTTCCAACCTAAACAATTCTGTGATTCTCTTTTCTTTCTCTACCTTACCTCGCCCTGTCCGGCAGCTGCCTGGGAAATGGGACGCTCCTGGGGCACAGAAGGGGACGGGCACCCAGCTCCGATGGGAGCAGCCAGGCAAGGCTGGATGGTGCAGTCTGTCCTTCCTTGGTGCCGGTACGCATCCCGAGAGGGAACCCTGCTCTGAGCTCAAGAGAAGCAGGAATAATAATGGTAAATGAGGTCTTGGGAAGACAGTTTGTGGGGAAAAAAAAAGAGATTTGAGTGCCAACGCTCCTATGATTAACATTAGAACCGTTCTTCTAACGCATAGTTCAATCTTAGAAAGGTAATTCTTGCTACTTGGGGACTACAGGTTTCTTCTTAGCTACCAGGCAAAGCCCACAGCAACAAGAAAGGTTGGGATTCAGGATGTGCATTCCAGTGCTCTTCCTGGTTATGCCTGAGGCCAGAAAACTTTGCTTAAAGAACAGCTTTTCGAACTGTTATTTTTAGCTTAGTAGCTACAACTTACAGTAAGAGCAAAGCAGGCTTTGCCCTAAGCACACAGTCAATATTCCTCGTTTTTCCATGAGCAGGAAACATAACCAGGCCTTTCCTTTCACCCCGGGTTAGTTTTTGCACACCCCTGTCCTCAGCCTACCTTCCCAGTGGGGAAGGGGAAAAGCTGGGCTTCGCTGCGTTCTGCTTCCCAGGTGGATGCTGCGCTTCTGCCAGGCTCTCATCACGGGGAACAGGGTATCCGAAACACGAATCAAAACCTGGTGAGTCCTGGGACTTACATCACCCCCCTTTGCCTTCACTGGTGGAGCCTGGTGATTAATTTACAGATGTGCTACTTGTGAATTATCAGATTCCAGCCGTGGCTTACTCCCTGGTTTATGATGACATAACCAGAACTTGGTTCTATATTTAACACAGTTTTTCCTCAATTCCCTGCCATAGTTCATAGGCAAAGGTCCAGATTCTGATCTCAGCTGCCTGAAGTGATGTCAATGTGCAGTTGCTCAACTGACGCCAGTAAAGTCACTCTGGAAATTTAGGACTTGACCTTAGATACACCTCCCACATCAGTCCCTGTAATGACCAAAAGAACACAATTTTAGAGGTGGCAGTTGCCTTCCTGGAGGACCCTCCCATTTCCCGGTTACGTTAGCTTCGTGATCCTAAATGAAACACAACCAAGTCTTTAAATCTGCTGTAGTCCTACTGCAACAACTGCTTCTGGAGACAGCAACTGGATGCTACGCCTCCAAGGGTGCTTCCGGAGGAAAAGGGGACATTTCAGTAGCAGACGCCGGGGAAAGTCCTTATGGAACAAAGGGTCGCACAGTTCTCAACGACATTAGAGATTATCACGGAACCAGAGAGTCATTTAGGTTGGAAAAGACCTTTAAGAGCATCAAGCCCAACCGTTCCCCTAACCCTGCCATCCCACCACAAAACCAAGATGATATCATTCTAAGCATCGCCTTTGGCCTTGTGAAGCGTTTGATTTCAAGGTTAGAGGTACAAGAGCTGCCCCTTTCTAACGCGAGCTCTACGGGGAAGGGATGCTTTTAACTTGGAATGGTCTTCGGAAGGCAGAATGCTAATGCAGTGCTTGTAAGGCTCAGGATGTTTGAAATAGTTGTTGAATGCTAGAAATGGCATTTGGATGACTCACTGCCTACCAAATACAAGCCTCAGGCCACGCATACAGAACTTTATGCGTTGCGATGTCAGAGATTACTTTAATAATAAGTTTTAATTATACCTTATAGTGATTGGCAATCAAAACAAATCTCAAAGAATTTTCAGAAGGTCCCCTAGTTCAGCCAGCTGTGCCTGACCAAAAGGGAGGTTACAACATAATTATCAGCAGCACATGGAAATATGTTTGCATAGGAACGCTTACGCGTGCTTCCTACAGTTACCGTCCCGCACTTGCCTGGAGGGCAATGGTAAAGATTTTTCACAGATATGTCTATCACAGTCTTCATTTTTTGTTTCCATAATCTACTGTTGCACTTCTGTCAGTCGTCCTCCTAGGTTCTTTTGGAAATAGAGCCAATAATGGTTTCATCCTTTCAGATATATTTAAAAACGGTGACAAATGTTCTGGCACAACCCACATCTACCTCGATATTTAAGTTTTGTCCCGCCCCAAAATGTTTCGGTGGTTGCTGGCCTCTTAGGAATCTACAAAATTTTCAGGCTATGTGACTGTTGGAACCCCCATTAAAGAAGATACTGGCTTCAGAGCCTCTGGAAATTTCCTTTTTCTGTGAGGACCAGCCACAAATTGCGATAAGCCGATATTCGCTGCCATTTCTGTCGTCCCAAGCACGCGCTGGTGCAACGCGTTTTCCTCCGTTGCTGTTTTACACCAGGCAGAGGGCTGGGCGTTGCACTGGCCGAACCATTTTATTTGCACAGCGCCAATAGAACCTTGTGTCATTTGTGTCTTAGAGCGCTCATCTTTCCTTCTCCCGCTTCCATCTCTACAGTCTCTGACATACCCACCGAGCAGGAGATGGCATTTGTGGTGGGGAGCCTGGAACTGGGCGCACACCGCGGGAACTGCTCTACCTGCTTTCCTTCCTCCCTCTACCCAGCCGCCGATATTCATCGCCAGTGCTGACGGCATCCTCTCCCCTCTTTCACATTTCATTCGAAACAACCCATCAGTCAAAAAAGTCTCAGGAGGGGCATGGACAAATGGAATGATAATGGTTCCTAGTACATTTGCTAAAGAGAAGGAAGGCAATTTGGCTTGTGTTGCTGCAGCCTGGGAAGGTGAATGATGGCCAGAACGTGACAGATCAGTGGCTGCGATGTTTTAGTGCAACCAGAGCAGGGCAATGGCAGCAGAAACGGTATTTCACAGACGTAGCTGCTAAAGTTTCCTAAATCATAGAATGTTCTGGGTTGGAAGGGACCCCTAGAGGTCACCCAGCCCGACCCCCCTTGCAGTGAGCAGGGACACCTTTAACCACATCAGGTTGCTCACAGCCCTGTCCAACCTGGCCTGGAACGTGCCCAGGGATGGGGCCTCCACCCCCTCTCTGGGCAACCCCTGCCAGGGTTTCACCACCCTCATTGTGAAGAATTTCTTCCTTAGATCCAGTCTAAACCTACCCTGGTTTAGTTTCAAACCATTACCTGTTGTCCTATCGCTACAGGCCCTACTAAAAAGTTTGTCCCCCCCTTTCCTCTGGGCCCCCTTTAAGCCCTGACCGGCCGCACTCAGCTCTGCCCGCAGCCTTCTCTTCTCCAGGCTGAACACCCCCAACTCTCCCAGCCTGCAAGTGTACATTGCCGGCTCATGTCCAGCTTTTCATCCATCAGTACCCCTAAGTCCCTCTCGGCAGTGCTGCTTTCAAGCCCTTCATCCCCCAGCCTGTATTGATACCGGGGGTTACCCCGACCCAGGTGCAGGATCTTGCACTGGGCCTTGTTGAACCTCATGAGGTTCACACAGGCCCACCTCTCCAAACGCTGCCGTGTGACAGGACTGCCCCTCTGAATTCGAATATTCAAGTAAAGCTTGTGAACAAATTTACAAACAGAAAACTCTTGGACATCTGTTACAGATCGCCTAGTGGACACGTAGACTTAGAGCTAAAGATGAACAAGTTTACGTTTTATTTCTCTTATGCCTTTACCACTCCTACCGTCCCTGCATCATTACCCTTCTTATGCGCCACTGCCCCCCAAAGAACATTTCTAATAATGATTTGACTGAATATAATAGCACTGTATCACACAAAAGCCCCAGTGTAGGACAAATTATCCAACGTTGACATTTTATTTGGGGAAAAATTTAAAAAATTGTGCCTGAACGGAAACATGCTGTCAGAAAATTATTTCAATGTCATCGAGGAAGCGTGGATGCTGAAAATGAATCGTACAGTCAAACCAAAAAGCTATGTGTGATTGGGGAAATTCAAGATTTGCAAGTAAGTATTTCATGAAATATTCACGGCTTACTTGACAGCGGTTGCAGAATGCAATTTTGTACCAAGAAAAATGCCATAAGAAAGGCAACATGCACTGAGTGGTCACGAATGTCTGCAAAGACAGGAGTCTTTACCAGAGGTGGCTGAGCTCTAGCACATGGCAAAGCCATATCTAGTGGCCTGACAAGGTCCAACAACAGGTACGCAGATGTCTTAGGAGATCCTGGAGCTCTCTATAACAGCACAAGGAACTCTAAAGATTGTTATGGAATATAGGACTACTTGAAATTCTGCATTTCATCAGTTTATTTTTTTTTTTTTTTTTTTAATTTTTTTTTTTTTTTTTTTGCTGTTGGTTTCTCTTGCTGGGAAAAAAACAATGTAGAAAAGGGTGTTTTAAAGATCCAGTTGGGACGATCAGAGTTGTGCTGGGCCTCATTTGGTACTACATAGACTGTTTAAAACACAGGAGTTGGGTTGATTTGCATGGAGATCCTTGATCCTAGGCTAAAACTGGAAAATACATTGACTGGCAATAAATACTAAAGAGCAGACCAAAGCGTAAGCAGTTGCCTATGTTCACATTCACGTTGTGCTAGGAGAATATACCGCCAGCCAGTGATACTCGCCCGACCTGCGTACCACTTGGCCTCAAGTTGCACCACGGCAGGTTTAGGTTGGACATCAGGAAAAATTTTTTCACCAAAAGGGCTGTCAAGCATTGGAATGGGCTGCCCAGGGAAGGGGTCGAGTCCCCAGCCCTGGGAGGATTTAACAGCCGGGCAGAGGCGGTGCTGAGGGCCAGGGTTTGGGGGTGGGATGGCAGGGGTAGGGGAACGGTTGGGCTGGGGGGAGCTTAAAGGGCTTTGCCAACCTAAACCATTCTACGACTCTATGATTTCAACTTGTGTACCTGTAGCATTTGCTTGGCTTTTTTTGGCCAGTTCTTCCATGAGGCTGAAAAACCACTACCTATCTTCCTTCTAACTCTACGCTGACCTCGTAGGGCATGGATACGTGATATAACTGGAGATATATACACTACATATAAACTTCGTTAAAGTTGCTGCGCAGATACAGCCCTGTGAGCCCCCAATTTATAGCCCACTGGAAAGGGGCTCCTTGGTGGACGGGAGTTACTGTTTTATTAAGCTCTTATCTTGCCTTCTGTCGCTAAGTCTATTGCTTGTTCTGAATAATGGTCACACGTGCCTTTTTTTGATGCAGGCACTTTTTTTGCTAGGATCTAGGATGAAATCACCAGGTCTCCAAAATTAATACAGCTGCTAGGCATGTAAGTGACATTTGTGTCCCTGCTCACTGCAGGGGGGTTGGACTAGATGACCCCTAGGGGTCTCTTCCAACCCAAAACATTCTATGATTCTATGATTAACCATTTTTATGTTGGTCCAGATCCAAGTCTGGAAACCTTCTCAAAAAAAACCCCCTTGCAACACTAAAATCACTTACGGTATTCAGCGTAACTACTGTATATTTTGTGTCATGGAGCATCAGGTGAAGGGATCACTAATTCGGCAGAAAATAAGTGTTGCCTAGGAAGCAAAAGGGAACAACAAAAAAAGAATGCATTCATCAAATTACACTGCAAATGCTGGCCAGAATGAAATTCAGTGCAACACTGTGTCACGCAGAAATGTAAAATCTGCAGGCAGCGGTGCATGCCGAACACTAGGACAATCAAAACTTGCTGATTAGATGACCCCTAGGGGTCTCTTCCAACCCAAAACATTCTATGATTCTATGATTAACCATTTTTATGTTGGTCCAGATCCAAGTCTGGAAACCTTCTCAAAAAAAACCCCCTTGCAACACTAAAATCACTTACGGTATTCAGCGTAACTACGGTATATTTTGTGTCATGGAGCATCAGGTGAAGGGATCACTAATTCGGCAGAAAATAAGTGTTGCCTAGGAAGCAAAAGGGAACAACAAAAAAAGAATGCATTCATCAAATTACACTGCAAATGCTGGCCGGAATGAAATTCAGTGCAACACTGCGTCACGCAGAAATGTAAAATCTGCAGGCGGCGGCGCATGCCGAACACTAGGACAATCAAAACTTGCTGATTAAGTTCAATTAGTAATTAAAAAGCATAAAATGTGACCTCTGGGATTCTACAGAGGACGATAAGTTCCAGCCGAAACGCTGTATATGAGCATGTCATGCAAATTAGAGCCTCAAGGCACTATTTCAATGTAAGCAATAACCATGGGCTTAAATTTTGCAGGTAGAGGAGTTTCTATCGCTTCCTCTGGGAATTCAGGAGCGCTCTGGAAGTCAGGAATAGCTCCATACACTAAATGGGATTTCAGCTGGGCCTGGATGATCGCCAGAATTTATGAAAACATACCACCCCCTACCTTCCCAAACTGAAAACGTAATAAATTAAGAATTTTCTGAGAACCCTTCGTAGTGTTCCGCTTCGGTAATATCACACGTATCGCTGCTTGGATTCATTAGCTACAAGCCCAGCACCACCACCCTGTGCTCGTGGATTCTCTCTTCCACACAACGCCACCCCCCCAATTCCCTCAAGCACGTTTAATGGCTCGCATCAGGCTGTGTTTCCAATTACACACAAGCCTTCTGAAACATCTCCACAAGCAACCAAACACGGTGGGGAAAGAGGAAATCTAAATAAAAATCTAAATCCTAAAAATTTCAGGATAGATGACCGAAAGAAAGCTTTCCTTTGTGATAAAAACCAACTCGAGACTCATCAGCGTGGCCTGTTATCCTGCCCTCTAACCTCAGCACAGGTCAGTTCCTATCTGCTCCCATTAATTCCTCATTCCCGCATCCTCTTCCCAAGCAAGCAGCGTTGTACAAGGCTCATTTATACCCTGGCCACCTCCTGCGAGAGGACTTGATGATCTTAAAGGTCTTTTTCAACCTAGACAATTCTATGATTCTATGACTTTAGGCAGACGCAGCCCTGCCATAAAATCAAATCGCTCTCCCAGGTGGGGTCGCAGCTCCTCCACCACGGATTGGGAGTAATTGAAACGAAACCCTCCCGTCTCCTTGCTTTCCCATTTGGGATGAATTACCCAGGCAGGTCCTTCTCTGCCAGCTCTGTCCTACTGACAGTACCATTAAGTGGAGCTCCACCAGGGACAAATCTTTTTATACACCGAACAGTAATACTTTTATGCTACCTAATGAGTTTTGTGGTGCTGCACGCTACACAGGGAAGCAAATATCTATCCCTGCGCAGAAAAAGTAACGGGCAGACCGTTCAAAGTGTACATTGTGAAAACTCCGTATGTGTTCCTACAGAGCAACCATTTCCTTTCCTTTTCAGAAGCCCTCACGAGATAGAACCTGCGTCTCCTGTTCACCGTTTCCTTGGCGTTTACAATAAATATCAGAGTTTGTGCCACAGGCTGCAGAGAAGTTGAAATTTTGGACAAATATCCTCGTGTGAGCAGAGGTAGGCGTACTGACAACTTCAGGCAGCTTCCCAAAGGTGGCCTCAGAATGCGCCTGCACAGCACCTACAGGTACAAGGAAGGTATTTTTGCTTGATTAGAAAAAGCCTGAGGTGACACCCATTGAATTTTGTGGAAATGGTCCTACTCTATGGTGAGCTCTGGACGAAGCCCTGGGAGCGACGCAAGCCATGCTGGAGCAGTCAAGGTCATGGCACGTCACGATTCTGTAGTTGTGAAAATTATTGCCATGGCTTAGAGGGGATTTTATGGCTTTTGTTTTCTCCTTTCTCCAGTGATAGACCTTATGAATGCCGCCATGAGACAGAAACTCTCACCCCGTGCAACAGAGGAAGAAGAGGATGGTATTCCACCTGGAGAAATTGTCATTTCCTCAACTGAGTGTCAGCAGTTTTGGTATCAACCTACAAAAGTCTTGAGTTATTTGATCTATGAGTTACGCTTCTTCCCTGGGAATGGACTTTAACTGTATGTATTTGGCAAAATCTCTTCTTAAATCTTAAGTAATTTGCACCCTCTGGTAGGTCGATGTTTGTGCGTATGTATACGTGTGCATACACACTTTTTTATACGTATATATAACGTGGATAAAAAAAGGTTGTTTCTGTTCATTTTTGAGGCTCTTTATCCCACAGGTTCTTTCATCCATGCCGTGTGACCAGTAAGTCCTGCTACCATAAAACTTCAGCATTTTGGACGCAGTAACAGCACATATGGTCTAAACCTCCACTACTACAACTGTCATAAATTAAAAACATAAATTGTATTTTGGGCGGTAGAACTGTATGAAATATAATTATCAAGAAGAAATGTCTAAGCCTTTTTTTCCTGACATGTAGCAATGTATACTTACAAGCTGTGTCCCTCTTTTGGTTTTGGGAAAAAAAGATATGAAGATACAAGCTCTCTTTCTATCACTATGGATAATTCCTTCTAATATTGTCTCTAAGGTAAACAGTTATAAATGTATTCATGGACATCAGTAATATTGCCAAAGCTCTATGCCTTTAGATCATGGGTCAGGCACCTCATTTTTTCATGGGATTTTAAAAAAATATTTTGGTTTAATATATTTTGGATCCTACACATCTGCTGAATTTGGAGTTTTTAATTTATTGCATTTTCAACTTTTTATTTTTTAAGAGAAAAAGGAAGACCACCCCTCCATTTTTACCACGAATAATCTCAAGTCATCTTTCTTCTCTCACACTGAGGTTTGATTCCAAAAGTAAATTTTCAGGTGGCAATAAAATTCTAAGAGCCAGTAGCCCAGCATTTCCCTGTGTTTCGCCTTCTGTTTGCATTCCTCTCTGTGGAGTTATATTAATAGACTGACTTATCAAAGGCAATATCCAAATGTGACAGACAGCATTAATGATAAAAATAGACACCTATTTTACATGGAAGGAAAATATTAGCACGATCAAGGAAGAAGTAGAAGAAACGCTGCGTAATCCGCTAGGTGCCCTGCGACTGAGCTAAACGAGCTAAACCATAAACACTGACTAATTGAATGCACACTTGCCCCAGAATATAGTTGGATTTTACTAGCAGAATGCACAGATTAAAGTTAGTTCTTCACATTATTATTCAGATGCTCAAACTTATCTGTAAAAAGCATGGTCTGTACGTAGGCAAACCACACAAGTTGCCTACTGAAAAGCAGAGGCACCTGGGTTTGCTTAATGTACAGACTGCCGCTGATTAAAGATTGACCTGGCAACTGTATAAATGGGACTTGAAAATGCAGTTACCTATTGTGTCAGAAACCTGGAGCCAAAAACCTAGGAGGTCTCTTCCAGAACGGCCTTGCTTGCAACCAACCCCCGTTTCACTCCTGTCTAGTTTTAACCGTACCGAGGAAGACATTAATTTCAATTTCTTGGTTTACGGTAAGCCGGAGCCATCTCTTGGTTGGAGCAGACTTCTCACAATTATTAACAATAAATACCAAATCCTTGCTTCTGTTCTTAAATGGCTCATTTCAAATACGCCAAACAAATTGCCCATGGTTGCAGGCCCTGATTGCACAGACACCGTAACCTGGATGTGTTTGGTAGCATGAAGCAAGAAACTTGGTTACTTTCTATATGTTATGATTAATACTGCGGACGTATTAACTCTCAAGAGGAAGGTATTGTGCTGATCAGGCTTTGATCTGGAGCCTTGATCCAAGTCTACTGTTTCCAAGGTACAGCATAATACTCAGGAAAAAAAGAGTCCCTTGGGTAAAATTTTGGGGGTAAAAAGATTTAAGTGTGCAAGGTTGGATCTAACTCATAGTAACAAGTCATATACTGTCAGCAGAGACTCTTACATCACTTAACATATAGACACAATGGTTTGTGTTTGTAAGTCCTATGATTTCCCAGCTACAGGGCTTGCTCTTCGCCTGTTGGTTGTCACGGACTGTTGAACCACAGAATCCCAATATATCACACATAGAGAGTGGTCCGCTTAGGGATGCTCAAGAAAATTCAATCTGAGTTAGCTGCAGCTGGGAACGTTAAAATGGATTAAACTCCCCTTGAGGTCACTTGTCGTCAATGTTAAAATGACCTTAATTTGATTTAGATTGCTCCAAGACTGTTTAGACGTATACCGACATCTGAAAACTGCCAAGACACCCCAGTGTAACTCACTTGTGGTTGTTTGCACGAGAGAGCCGGTCTCTGCTTTTTCTATGTAGTCAGGTAAGAGCATTCAAAGAGATTATGCTGACTAGTTTAGCAAGAAAACAGTTACAGGTAGGGTTTTTTTAATTAGAAATGATGGGACTCCAAACATTTTCTGCCACAAATTCTCTTTAAGTCATTTCTATACCTTCTAAAGAGCTGTTAGTTGAGACATTTCTATACCTTGTAAAGAACCAGTTGGGCTCCTAGAACCCTGTCATATGCCTAACACAATTCAGAAAGGCAAATCCAAAAAAGCTATGATACGGAAAGCTGTGCACAAGGGATGTGGAGTGCTTGCTTTGACAAAGGGTTTGGGTTGGAAGGGACCTTTAAAGGTTTTCACAGAATCACAGAATGTTTTGGGTGGGAAGAGACCCCTAGAGGTCACCCAGCCCAACCCCCCTGCAGGAGCAGGGACACCTTTAACCACATCAGGTTGCTCACAGCCCTGTCCAACCTGGCCTGGAATGTTCCCAGGGATGGGGCCTCCACCCCCTCTCTGGGCAACCCCTGCCAGGGTTTCACCACCCTCATTGTAAATAATTTCTTCCTTAGATCCAGTCTAAACCTACCCTGCTTCAGTTTAAAACCATTCCCCCTTGGCCTGTCCCAGCTGGCCCTACAAAAAGCTTGTCCCCCCCTTTCCTCTGGGCCCCCTTTAAGCCCTGACCGGCTGCTCTCAGCTCTGCCCGCAGCCTCCTCTTCTCCAGGCTGAACACCCCCAACTCTCCCAGCCTGGCCTCATAAGAGAGGTGCTCCAGCCCTCGGATCATTTTTGTAGCCCTAGTAGTTTTTTAGCCCATTTTTTGTAGTTTTATCGGACAGTAGCCTAAATCCCTGAGATTCCAAGATGTTTTCCCACACATCATTCATCTGGGTCTCAGCCAGTTACACCTTATGAATGGTTCTGTCCCAACACACAGGGAAAGCAGTGAGAATGCCCAGTTTTGGGGACACACCCCCCCAGCCCAATTTATCATTGGCTCTAGAGGCGTATCAACTAGAAAGATGACTTTCCCAGTGGGCTTTCACCAAGACTGAGGTTATTCCACCGGCTTCCGTAGCGCTCAGGGTAGCCTCACAGATCCAGATTATTTTGTGTTTTGGAGAACCCAGTGAGGTCATCACCAGAGATTTAAGAAACCCAAATATGCTTTATCCTTGTGATCTTTTTTCCACATTTTGCACTTTAAGTGTTGTTCTTTAATGATTTTTTTGCCAGCTGTTCGCCTGCAGGAAGGGGGAACCATAAAACCAGTTTCAAACTGGAGATGGTTTGGCAATCACACAAAGTTAAGGGCAGCAGCTGGGGACAGTAGCACTCAATAAAACTTAACGAGTTAAAGTAGAACTGGCACCAGCATTTTCTCTGTTAATACCATTAGCCCCTTGGAAATCCCCGCATGACACATGGCGCCTCAGGCAATCTGCCTCCTCTCCGTTATCGCACGGACCACAGAGATCTGCTTAAGGACATATTTCTGTGTTTTAGAAATCCTTCAGGAAGAAAACGTAACCGAACGCTGATGCAGATTGCTGCAATATCACGTACCGAACCCATTTTAGTATACGTATGAATAGCGCTGTTTCTATGGTAATGGAGCACCAGGTTCTGGGTACGAAAACTAAATTCGCGTCGGCAAAAAGGGAGCGCGCGCGCGCACACACAGGCTGAGTGCGTTTGGAATCAACTCAGGATGATTTCTTTTCCAACAGTACATTTCCTACGCATGCAACGTTCACCAAACACTGTGAGCACTATGTACAACACTTTACAGGCTCAGCTACACCCTGGGAAGGTTTTTACCCCAGGATAGAAGCAAGTCAGCCAAAAGGTAAAATTGGGGGAGAAAAAACCCCCACTC
>NW_009258816.1:298705-316327 GCF_000687185.1 Egretta garzetta
CCTGCTTTTAAGCACTGATGCTCTGCAATGAGGAGAGGGGAAAATAAAACAAGCGCGCTTATAAATAACAGCTTCTTAGTAACAAATAAGCAATTTGAAGCGGAAAAAATGAGGAAATCCACTTAAGGAAGGTCTAAGGGCAATCTGCATCAGCAAGAGCACGGCTAACGGTCACGTAGTTTTTGATGCTTTCTCTCGAGTGGCAAAGCCCAGACGATAAGTACAATTGTATACAAAAGCCGTGATTTTGCTAATGCATTTTTTTGACTGAACTGTGTGACGTTAAACGGTGGGGATGCACTAGAGAAGGTTCTTTCAGCACACCCAGCAGAAGTTTTAAGAAGAAAATACCCTAGATTTTCCTTACCCTAGAAGTGGAAGAAAAGCTCCACAGCAGGATATGAAAACAAGGAAGTCTGAAGCTGGCTCCTTATTGAACTTCAGCACTTTGGTTTCTGGTTTTGCCTTTCTCAAGCAGCAGCGGTGGTTTATGTCCGTACCATCCATGACGTGGTTTATGATTGAGACAGCTCACAGGTCTATTACCTTGCATGACAACGCTCATTATTTGGGAATTACTGCGGTGAGTAACGCGAGCAGAATTCACTTTATTGCCTTAACGTATTTGAGCTGGCAAACGCATCAAGATGATGTCTAATTCTGGGAAGGCAAACAACTTTATAGTCATCGTTAACACAGGTTGTAAACGCTATACATGCAATCCGGTAGAAATTCCTACAGGCATGGAAGAAACCCGTTACAGCTTATACGGAATATAACACGCAAATACTGTACCGTCCACAAAGGGGGAAGCAGCAACACCGCTGCCATCAGAAAACACGTTTCCAATTTGCAGAAATGTAGCAAGTTCACAGAACTCAGCACATACGTAGCCCTAGGGTAAGTCTGTCGGCGTAGTGAGGGTTTTCACAACATACGAGTGCTGCCTCAAAGCGTTCGGCAACACCTTCTCCCTGCTGGCTCCTAACGGTACCTGGGAGCGTAACGAAATGGAATCTGCGTTCCATGTGATCGCCTCTACCATACAGCGACTGCAACCCTGATCCTGCAAATGCCTACGTACGCGCTCGGCATTTCCATCGTGACCCGTCCCGCGACGCGTGTGAGGCAAGCACGACACGCACGCAACTTCTGGAGGAAGCGGACATCGTGGCTCTTCAGGGTTACTACCTAATTGCCAACAGGTTCAAAGTGGGTCGGCTCCTTTGCCATTCTGCAGTACAGAAGAAATGTGAGGTAGAAACAAATTGCGGAATCTACATTCGAATCACAAAAACTCATACCGGCCACAACGCCCTCACTGAGAAACAAAGATCTCTCGGGAAAAGGTTTAATAAAAAGGAAAGCAAGTAATAGGAGGAAAGATCCAACCGGCAGTGCCTAATAGAGCAGAGCAGGACACCCTTCCCTCTGCTTCTTTATGGGTGTGAAGTGGTATAACGCAGGCAGAAGTAAATCCTGGATAATCATAGGCCTTATTCTTAATTCTCTTCTCTGGCAGACCCAAATTATTTCAGCGTGATCTCTTTCTGCTTTTCCAAACACAACTGGGGGCTTGGAGAGCATATCTGGCAAAGGTGAGAAGGAAAGGAATGTGAAAAAAGTGCAAAGGGAGTGGTTTACTTCAGAAGGCAGTCATGTTTCTCCCCCTTTCTTTTCCCCTTTTACAGTTTCTCCAGCCCCACACTACTGAAAGAAAGGATGTGGCTGAAAAACTGGGCTGGGGTTTAGGGGTTCGCTTCTGAACTCCGATACAGATTTCTTGTATGATATCGAGCCATCAGATATTACAAGAGTACAAGCTAGTAAGCGTCACCACGTGAATCATCTTGTTCACACAAATACTGTTAAAAAACCCTCTGAACATGTGGAAGAAATCTTAGGTATTTCCTAGTTTCAAAATACTTTAAGAAGGAAATAACGATTGGAAGCTATTAGTAGCATCACGTAAGCAGAAAGAGCAAATTTGGCACAGGTTCTGATGCTCAAAGGGGATACAGGGAGAAGAGGTGTGCAGCCCAAAAGCAAGAAAAAAAAATGGCAGAGCTTCTTTAGTAAGAAGTCATATTCGTGGACTAAAAGAATAACTTTGGAGCCAGACAAAATTTTTGGGAAATACATGCCTAATGAGAGAAAAGAGCCACGAGGGCGTTCAGATGCTAAGAAAGTACGATGGCAAAGATAAAAATCCAGGCTTAATGACTACGTAAGGAGAAAAAGCAGATCAATTATAAAGGAAAGGACGTTTTGAGTTGATACAGTTCAATTTCTGGAAACAATGAGAGCTTTTTAGTTTGCCAAATGAATTAGTAAATGAATATAGAACTGCAGAGTTTTCTGGGCCTCTAGAGGAAAATTAGTGCTGCTGGCTGGTACTGCCATTTATTAAAAACTGTTTGGGGATTCTGCGAGGAACCCAAGTAATTGCTTTCCATTTTCAAGGGTAAGCAAAAGAAAGTGGAATAGGCTGAATTCGTAGATGTCAGGCATTATCTCCACTGTGTCACGCTTTTAATGTATATTTAATACGCTGCGTGAGACCCCGCGGGTTACAGTGAGCCTTAGGAACTTGCAATTTGTCATGGGTGGGATACTCCATGGGGATCACTGACCTAGAGGAGATTTTTTTCGAAGAAGGATAATTTTTTTTTTTTTTAAATTTTTTTATTGGAGCTGCTGTAGTACTCTGGAACAACCATAGAGCCACAGCACCATTCTGCATCGGCAAGGTGCTTCCCAAGAAGTGTTTTCTGAACCCTCTCTTCCACCTGGGAAAAGGGGTCTTGGGCACTGAGGACCCAACTGCTCTCTCCTTTTAACAAACTTACTAGTGATCACGTCTTTTTTTTGAGGGGAAGGAGAAAAAAAATAAAATAAAAAAGCATAAGTGGTTCTGGCAGTTGCGTTCTGTACATTTCAAACTACAATGGGACTCAAAGTTTCCAAGTGCACGTAAGGAAGGCGACTGAGGTAGCTGCTTGGAATGGGAGTCTCCGAACAGGAACGATGAGGTCTTCCGAAACAAGCAGAAACTGGAAGGTTCGTTGGGCACCATCCAGAAAGAGCAACGCCTCCTTTCGACTGCAGTAACTGCCGTGCAGTTTGGGGGTTAGCCCTCCTGACGTAATTCCTTCCCATTGACTTCAAATTTCCTCCTTACTGGCTCCACTGTGTGCGGGCCCTCATACCCAACAGCTCCATCACCATTAGCAACCCACGTTTCTCCAGAGGAGAGAAATCACAAACCTCCCCTTGCTCCCGAGAGCTCCTGGCTTACGGGGGTACCCGTTCTCAGTTTCATGTTTCCCTGAACGTAAGGCGGAGTCAAAAAGGGTCTTCTGTTTTTTCTGGCAATTAACCTTGCGAGCGGAAAACGACAAGAACTGAGCCTTTGATCATTTTTCTCTTTAAAGCAGTCACTTAATATCAGCACATTTAATTTCCCTGTGAACACTGAGGTAGCTTGGGCCTCTACCTGTTCTCTTAACTGAAAAAGAAAGTGAATACGTGAACAGCTGAAAATTTGGGAGGAAGAGAAACTGTTAAACGTATGGCACGCACAAACACAGAGATGAATGCCACGTGTATTCTGCTATGCAAAAACCTTATTAAACCGAGCACGTGAAAGGTCTTACTATGCAAAGCAGCATTTGAAGAGTTCCTCCCTGGATTTCTTTCATTCCAGACCGCCTGGTAAATGTGGGTGAGACAGCACAGGGATGAGAACACATATGTGGATACTGTATTACTACGCTGCTTTAACACACTCTGCAATTAATGTGATTGGCAATTGCTGAGGAAACGTGGTGGCATTTTACACTAGGACTGAGACCGGACAGCAAGAGGAGAACCCAAAGGGCACCTCTAGTTGCTTACCCAAATTGATACAGGGTTCTAGAGAAATCTTTTAGGTAACAAATACAACAAATGAGAAGAATTTTGAATATTTTTTTACTCGCTGAGGAGAAAAAGAATGAATGTAGAAATCCTATTAAAAAAATTCAAATTTGTTATTATTTTTAAAATTAATGAATTCAGTTTTCATTGCCTATTCCAAAACAACCTAGAAAGCTTGGACCAGATGATCCTTGAGGTCCCTTCCAACCCAGGATTCTATGATTCTATGAATTTGAAAACAAGATGGAGAAAACTCCATATATTATGAATTCATTTTTTCAATGAAATACCATAATCATTAAAAAAATGAAGATCAGCGACTGCCCTAAATGAGAATACACAGACATTAACACGGAGGGGGAGGGATAAGGGAAAAAAAGCAGCTTTAAGCTGAAGTACTGCTACCTAGCTTTGCAGCTCCCAGACCTTATTTAAGTTCACGTCTCTGAGATGCCTATGATTCCTCTGCAAAGCCAATGCTCAGGCTCACAGAAAGGATCTGGAGAAAATGATGGGCGTTGGGTGAGGGCAAGACCCTTCCCTCCTCCTGTGCTCGCCCGCCTTTGCGCAGCAACGTGACTCCTCACGGAGCGGGGGGAACACAATCCTGGCAGCCCATGCCTCATTCCAGCCCCATAGCTCCCATAGCACCTCAGAACAAATACACCTCCTCTTCCAGCTGCATTTGAAAAGCAAGGGTTTTGGCTACCAAACTCTAAGAAGGCCTAACCTACTGGATTTATTTTACAGTGTTATCATGACAACCCATTCCAAGACCACCACAACAGGGATGTGCACGTCCTTTTTTCCACCGGTCCTTTGCGGTCTACATAGCAAATACACTGGCGTTTCTTTACTTTATAGAAGAAACTTGGAGTGACTTCCCAAACGCTTGTGCAATCCCTTTTTAAAACGATCACTGCCAACACGAAGGGATAATTTGTCCTCTTACTGCCCTGCTCTGCTTCAAAAAAGGCAAAATATGATTTATTAACAGACTCTGAAGCTCCCCCCAACTAGGACGGCATAAACCTGGTACAACAGAACTAGGGTCTCCCCTTATTGCTTTTCATATCATAGGAGAGCAGCCCGTTGCAGTTTTATAAACCAGCCCCCCCGGCTATCAGAGCATCCCGCGAAGGCTGTTTCAGTGAAGAGGAATTCTGCTGGGATCTGATAACTGCTCCAAATTTTTCTGGGGTCCAAACTAGCTTCAGTGCTGGAGTTACTGATGTTGTCCAACATCACCTGTCCAGAAATCGAAACTGGACACATTTGTGGATTCTGTTTGTGAGTTCCTTTTGAACGCATGAGGTTGAAAACCTTGAATTCATCTCCATCTACAACCCTTCTGCCCCAACCTAAAACCTTGGGGGAAAAACCCCAATGTTTTATCCTCATTCTAGTACCTACCAACAAGCAGCAATGGAAATGGAGCAGTGAATTCAAAGGAAATATTCAGTTACGAGACTCAGACAAGCCTTGGCACATCCTAAGATAAAACAGAGAACCGTGTTTTCTTTGTAGGTTGTGTTTTGTTTTTTTTTTAAAGGAACAATGGTGGCTAAGTTCAACGATGGAAGGCGGTATAAAAACTCCCCTGACGAACTGGCAGGCGGCTTCGAGCGCAATCCCATTTACAGAGCAAACCATATGTAGCCCCGGGCTGCATTTTCCTGTTACAAAGGGGTTGGCAACAGCTCCTGGCGCTTGTTTTTGATTGCAGGTTCCAGGGCACCTTTCCCATGACAGTTCGAAAGGTTGCACCGTGAATTGTCTTTGAGAAGGCTTTGAGGAAAGAAAATACAGATTTTTTTAAGTCGCGTCAGCCCATCGGTATCACAAAAAGAGCCTGCAGGCAAATTAGACTGTGTTGGCACAAGTCAGGAGTAACAAGCTGCTGTGCCGAGGGCGCAGTGCCATGAAGTCCGGGCATTGCGAAACCAGGGCCTTGGCTAACAGAAGTCCATGGGTGTAAATTCATCCGTCAACCCCTGAAACTGCTGCACCTCTTTGCTCAGACAGCACCATCACTTAATTAAGTGTTGATGTGGTTTGGGTGGAAGCCCCTCACAGCAGCACTGCTTCCGAATAAGCCATTTCTTTTTAAAAAGGGTATGGGAAGAGAGGCCTCTCCCATATTAGAGAAATATTTTGGAACGGAATTTGCGTTCCACTTATCATTGTTTTCATAGCAGTTGGATTTAAACTCAAAGGGAAAAAAAAAATTACATCACAAACTATATTCCTGTAACTCATTAAGGGCGACCACAAAATCAGTGGAAAAACCATTACCAGATCTCCCAATATTGAGGGATCATTCGTTTGGCCTCTGCTTCCCAGGTTTATAGAAGGGCAAAAGTGCCTTGGTCTTTGCTTGTTACGTATGAGATGGTCTCCAGCTGGCAGAGGGAGACCAGCAAATTGTTGCTATAGGGTATGTCCATTTTTATGGTTAAAATTGTTGTGGTTTACATCTCAGCAAGCCTCTGGAGCAGGTTAAAAATTAGTGCGAACAAATCAAGACGCAGATTTACTTCATTATACGCTTCTTCGTCTAAAAAAGGGAAACCACCCCCCTTCTCCTTCTTGCATGTATCTTAGAATCTTCACGGTATCAAATACAGGCCAAAGGAACACACGGCAGTCGGATTTCTTCTGGATGAGGTCATTTTGAAGTGAGGTCTTTTTTCTCCCTCTACCGACATTTACATGCTGTCCTCAGAATTTGGCCATGACATTCCAGACAAAATGATCACTTCCCGAGTCCTCAGGATCTTCTCAATTTTCTTCTTTAAGTCAGCGCTGGGAGGGTAGCCCTGTCACTGCAGAAGAGCTAACAGATTTCTTGGATTCTAGCCAAAATGCTGGTTTGTAGCTCCTTTTTGCTACGTTTCGGATTAATTTCACCCCTCGAGCTAGCAATGTAGTTGGAGTTTTGGGGGAGTTTTCACGAGTCATTTTTCTAACAGTATAAAATGACTTCTATGCTACAGTTATTCCTAGTTTTGAGAAAATTCAGGCAGCTCTTCAGAAAGAAGAATAAAGGTAGTACTGCAGGAATTCAGTGTAAAAATTAAGTGTACTCCCCAACAATAAAAAAAAAATAGCACCAAGGCAGGTTTCTCAGCCATGTATCATGTTTTGGATAGGCTGTTCGCAGATAAGAGGATAGGTTGGTCTCTATGATCACCCCACTGGTGATGAAACTGCATATTAACAGTGATCGTACTGGCGTATGTTCTGTGATGCATCCCAGCTGTACCAAAAACACAGGGAACAAAGAACCCTAGGAA
Organism: Egretta garzetta; assembly: GCF_000687185.1. Taxonomy (NCBI): domain Eukaryota; kingdom Metazoa; phylum Chordata; class Aves; order Pelecaniformes; family Ardeidae; genus Egretta; species Egretta garzetta. The sequence goes on from NW_009258816.1 coordinate 305,920, forward strand.
ACGGGGTTTTGTGCAAGCACTAAATCACAAAAGTTGGGTTAGGACTAGAACTGGCAAGCAAAAAGAGACTATCAACAAAGATGAAGTTATTCTGATTAAGAAAAGGGTAAAAGGATAGGAGACCAATCCACTAGTAACGTACCTTAAAGGGTTTCTTTTCTCCCATTAGAAGACATCCTCTGTTTCCACATTTCTGCAAACAGAAGTCAATAGTCCGTGCAGACAAAAAACCCCAAACATTTAACTTGCTTATTATTACTCTTGATTAAAAAAAGAAAAAAAATCAATTGATTAGCAATAAAAGGCACAATTACTTACATCCAGCTTATCTTTTTAGCTCATGAAAACTTCTACTGAATTGCACGTTAGCTCACATTCGTGGGGAAAAATGTGCTCCTCAAGGGCAGCGCCAGCAAGGGCTGAAGCCAAGAGATGGGAACTCCTCGCTAAGGGAGTGAATTTAGAGAAGCCATTTAGCCCTCGCTATATCTCACCGCTCCCGGAGCACTGACCTGCCCCCCAGGTGCTGCGAGGCTCAGCCAGCGTTCCTTAGAAATACTGAGATTTTTTTTTCAGCTGAAAGGCACTACTAAAAATATTTTTGTTTCCATAGGAACAGACGGTGTAATACAATAGCACGGCTCTTTGCAGGATATTGCCAAAAGATCATAGATGAGAAAGTCTTTCTTCAACCGCTACAGCCGCAATAAAGCAAAGGACCCGCAAAAGCCATCGGTATTTATATAGCCATGCCTTGCTCTCTTTTGTACCGTTGTGCAAAGCTCTTTATTCTTCCAGTGCAAAATTCCAAAGACAAACTTTCCGTGACCAAAGAACAGCAGCAGCACCTAATGCAGTAGATAAAAGCCTTACACTTCCACGGGTTTCATACCAGTTACCAAACCGCGTCCTAATTCATTAATTTTAACACGACTCCAGGCACTTGCAGAGCCATATCAATATTTAAACTTGAAGTATATCAATATATTGAAACCCTAGAGAGGCTGCCCCGACTTACTTCAGTAACAGCATCATTACGATGGCTTGGGGTAAAAGATTTCATAAATATGTGCCCACAGACAGGCTTCGAAATTCATAACCAGCCAGCTAAATAAAAACAGAATATTTTAGAACTGCTGAACACTCTTGTAGCCCATAGGGCTGTGGAGTGGGATTTCGTGGGAATTACCAGGAGAAAAGCCATTATGGGCATCGGGGCATTAGCACTTGACAGCCTGAATGGATGTTAGGCCTAACTTTCAATCCCATGCTTGAAACTCTTTGCATAAAAACTAGAAATAAACCAGGCAATCTATCTTCTCGGCCCTCGTGAGAGCTGCGCTTGCTCATTATCTCTGTCTAACTTGAATAAACGTAGTTTTTGATATATTGTTTCTGAGTGAACAGCCTAGCTGGAAGAGAATTTAAGGAAGCTGGCTTGAGTCCTTTGCTCTAAGTTACCCAATTTTCATCTCTAAAACTGGTCAATCTGCCAAGGCTTCCTATAAAAACGAAGGCAAAACACAACTGAATGAGGACATTTCTTGGGAGTTTATCTTTTTTAATGATTAAAACAAGAGACCATTTGAATTAATGTTTACGCTTCGTGCGGAGTGGCTCCATGCAGAAAGAGATTCAGTTTACATTAGCGTTAGTCTGGCTGGAACTGAGTAACTGTGGGCCCGTGCGCCTTGTTCAGCTGTTCAAGAAATAACATTCAGCAAAATCTTCCTGCAAATATCTCATTGGCATCTCATGCTAACGTAATGAAATCAGCTTCAAACACTCGCTGAGTTGCCAAAGTATTTGAAGTACGGTAGAACACAGAGATATTGCCAGGGAGAAAATGTGGATTAGCAAAAGAAAGAAATATAAAACTTCAAGAGTAAAAATAGCAGAAGCATTGTACTGTAAATAACAGTTTTCAATTAAGACGTGAGGCTTTATCATTTAACAGCTGATCCTTGTAACAGCGTGAAAGCTCTATGGCTATACCGACACAGAGAGAGGTTAATGGTAGTTCTTCCCTGTGAAGAATTGAAGTGCAATCATTTTGGCTATGTTGTCAGAACAAAAGTTCTGGAATTCAGTACCCAAGGTCCGGAGCCAAAGTGCACAACTGACTTCCCAGATAAAAATGGGTGCCATCCCCAAACCACATGGTAATTCCGTGATTTTTGGAAAAGTTTCCGTTAAAAACCAAACAAAACACCCAGCTTTGAAGCAGCAAAGCAGATGAGGAAAGACCTGAAATCGATGGGCAGATGAAGAATGTGAGATTTCACCATTAAAACCCAGTTAGGGTATAAAGGTATATGTACAAAAGAGGAATTCCATGGGGACAGTTACTACCTACCTGTAATCTCCCATTAATATACATTTTCTGGTCTTGCAAAATACTCTCTCCCTGAGTTGTCCCACTACAGTTTTGAGTAATTTGCATTCACCAAAGCACTTAATCATGTGATTTCAATGGGATATAAGCACCTACTTAAAGTTAAACCCATGTTAAGTCCTTTGGTGGAAAGGGATAAACTTAAGCGTATGCTTAAATGCTTATTGAAGCGCGACCTGTGCTCCTTTGGCGTTTTGCCCATTCTGCAGGGATAATTTCAGGGTTGGTTTCCTTCGCCTACAAGTGATTCAGTGTTTATCTGCGGTAAAATACCTCTCCGCTTCACATGGAGGTATCAACACCAGGTATTTAAAAAAAAAAAAAAAAGTAAAATAATAAAAGCCACGTTTTAAGAACCTTTTCAAACTTGACATCACCTAACCAAGGCAGAAGTCCAGTACAGAAGAATGTATTTTTGTTTTCCCCGTAACTCTGTAAACAAGGATTATCGATGATCGCATTTTTCTGGGAAGTACAGCTTCTTCTACTCCCTTCCATATTAACCACCGATGTTATTTTTCTGTCTGAGAACAGGGAAGACCTCCCTCAACATGCGACCCAAATTGATTTTGGATCTCCCAGAACAATCACCGGTCAGCACCTTGAGGCATATCCCTCCTGTCCTTCACATCTTACCGATTCTGAAGGGATTCCTAGGTAAAATTTGGCAGTAGACTAGGCTGCAATAAGACCTCTTGACTGTAAAAACAAAGGTTAAATGATTCCTGTCCCACTTCTCTGTAGCAATTAACAGGCAAAGCTAGAGCTGCACTAGTTATGATCCAGCACAAAGTATCTCGAACTATTTTCTTTAAAACCAGTATAGGAACAGAAGCAAGTAAGAAATTAATGCCCGTTCTTCCTGTAAATATGCTACCAAAAGGAAAGAAAGCATTTTTTAAATGGCTGTAGGAGGATCAACACAGCAAAAATAAAAACCAGAAGAACAAACGATTTTAGAAAAATATTGAAAATCTCAATCTGAGCAACTGCAGCAAACTGAGAGCTGAAAACACTCATTGTCTCAGACTTGATCTTGCAAGCATATAAAGAGCATTCCAAGTGTAGCTTGACAGGTCTTTCAAGGACTTTAGAAACACAAAGGCAATCAAATGCATTTTTTTAATATTTTTATACAAAGAAACATATCCCATGCAAAGACTTAATTTGACAGTTTCCAGCTCAGACTGAATTTTTGTAGCTGAATTTGAAACTCTTCAAAATAAGGGTTTATCTAATGGAAAGGCTGACACAACCTTGACTTCAGTGATGAGAACCATACCATCATCTTTTCCTTTCTTGCTGGAGACATTAGGAATGGTTTCAAGTAAAATTGTGTTAAGGAAAAGAGAAAAATGATCAGTAGCTCTTCAGATGCGTCTTGAAGAAAAAAACTTTTGAGTGGCGGATAAGATCAGATTATAAAAGAGGATGTAGCATAGCCCATAAAATAGATGTTTGCCAGCAGCATGGGAAATAGGAGGAAAGAATTTTGCTTTTCCCTGAGGCAGAGCTTTGGACATGCACCGTGGAGGAAAGCAGCCGAGCCACCCTGAAGAAAAGTAGCCATAGGTGATGGTCATGCCCGAGAAAGAGGAAATGTCCTCTTTCAATCCTCTCTTCAGCGAGATGCTGTATGATATCAACCAGAAATCAGTTCCCGGGAAATTCTGTCACACGATCATCCCTCTCGGGATTTCAGCAAACATCTCGAGGCTTCCCTACAATTGCTTGCAAAAATAGCAGCACCGCAACATTCAGCAGCTGTATTTCTGCAATATCACAGGAAAATTGAGTATTACTTCTGAGCTTTCATTTTTTTAGCCTGTGCTTGCAAAACCTTAATTTTCCTATGAAATACAGTGTGACAAACATTTTGGAGTGGTTCTTTTTTTAAAAAAAAAAAACCAAACCAACAAAAAATCCAACAACTGACAACTGGGTTTTTTAACTGTTCCTTTAGGTTCACAATTGTCAAACGTGGCTTTTGGGAATGAGTGGGGCAGTGTGTTTTTTTTCTTGTACACAGTGTGACAAACATTTTGGAGTGGTTCTTTTTAAAAAAAAAAAAAACCCAACAAAAAATCCAACAACTGACAACTGGGTTTTTTAACTGTTCCTTTAGGTTCACAAGTGTCAGATGTGGCTTGCGGAAATGACTGGGTCAGGTTGTTTCTTCTCTGAGTGAGAAACTGCTCCTTATTCAGGTAGGCTACCTTGAACGTGCTCGGGAGGAAAAGGTTCAGGAAGCCACAAGGTAAATGGGACACAACTGGAAGCAAAGAAGTGATGGAAGAGCTCCCGAGGGACTTGATATAGTGTTGTTGGAAAATTTCTGAGCCCTGCTGAAGTCAAGTCTACAAGCTGGGACCTGTCTAGTAAGGCAGGGTGGGCAGGGAGAGACTTGTGCATAAACTGTTCTTATTTCTGTTAAGTTTATATTCAAGGTCTATTTAAAATCACTTCTATTTTTATTTTCAAAAAATATTTTGAGTTTTGTGCAATCATCTTTGTCTCCTTTTAGGGAATTCACTACAGCGGAAAGTCCACTGCAAAATTCTGGCAGACTTTGGGTGCTCAGAGTCTCCGTCTGTGAGCTTTACTCATCACAGTGGCTTGGGATGACCATAAGAATAAAAAGAAATCCATGCAAACATAGGAATTTTCATTTTTACCGTATTCCAGAATGGTCTTGACTTTCAGAAAATCAACTGAGTGACTGAATGGAAATGGAGGGTTTCTTTTAGAAATTTGGGACACGAGTTAAGCAAATAAACAAACGCCGTAGATCAAAAACATTCAAACCAGTGCCAAAATAAACCCAGACAAATGCTGCAGTAATTCAGGCTCTGGACTTGTATATACAAGAGTCTTCACAAATGTTTTTACTCTTAAAACAATAACGACAACGGAAAGTTACCTCAAGTACTGCATGGCTTATCTCATGGTTAATTCCTTCAAGTAGCAGCAGTACAAAGCTCGGCTGTGTTACTGTGATGAGATTATATGGCACGTTCACTGCAAGCATAGCACATTCTAGAAGTGTATCGGTCACACAGCTACAGGGAATTTTTCTAAAAAGCTACCCAGGCGCGCCTTTGCTTCCAACACCAGAACTCCTCCTCTTCCATTCCCTAATCTCTTTGGTAACTGCAAAATAATTTAAGAAGTAAACCCAAATAGTTTAAAACAGGCATTTCTGAGATTAAATAAGACAGTTCTTAGAAACTTAATTCTAATTTTTTATTCTGCAAATACAGTACTTTTAAAGAAGGCTTCGGTGCGTCGCTGCCCAGAAACAAACAGGTCACGCAAGGGAAGGGCCAGGGCAAGAGGTGAAATGTTCTGAAAGGAAATAAAATGGGTTGGACAACCTTGAAAATCAAAGCTCGGGTAAATCATGCTGCTATAAGCCCATGTTACTTCACCGGAGTCAATGGAGGCGCACTTGGTTTTGCCATCATACGATTGACTCTCTTACAGCCCCCCCCCAGTGAGGAAAGTTTCCCCCGTTTCTCCCCAACCCCAACGGGTTGACATTCTTCACATCTGTACTCCTGAATTTTTCGGAGGAGCTATATTTAAATGATCATTGTTGAAAGGCTCTCTTTTCTTTTTAGACATCAGGCTAGAGGTTCGTTTCTTCTTACGCCTCTTCTGCTTGTTTGGAGCTACATATGGAAGAGCTTGGAAATGCCAACAGGAGCAAATGTACCAGATGTGGGAGACCGCCACGCTTTATTACAAATAAAAACCCCCTCAAACTGGTACAAGGTGAAATATAAACCACTGGTACAAGGTGAAATACAAACCAATCTAAACAATCACAAAAAGCAACAAGAAAATTCTTCTCAGATTCAAAACCTGTATTGCCTTTTTCCTCTCCTCCTCTTTTTATTTTTCTGCAACTCTGCGCTTTTTAGGTCTGGTCATGTCTGGAAGCAAAATATCGACTTTTGCCAAAAAACCTGTTGTCACAGGATTTCCAGTACATTTTGGCAGGTGCAAAAGATAGTTCAGTGCATGTGAATATCTGTCTGTTTATCCAGTTAACGTGAAAACTCAAAGCCTTTAGAGATTCCTTTGGTGCAAGTTCGAATATGAGCCTAAAGCAATTTCCTTCCTCTTATGGGAGAGTCAGGGTCACCTTTGAGTTAAGCAGAATCCAGCAGGATTTTTCAGCATAGGTTTCTCTCTTGTAATTTCTGTTTCCTTAGTTCTCCTTCTGTCATTTAACCATCACAAAAGTAGCTGTAGTTTACCACAGCATGAGGATGCAGCCAAATATAGGAGCCTATATTAATAATGCTAATAATAAAAACGGTCCCTTGCTTTTTATTTGAGGTTTCTGAGCAAATCAGCCTTATACATCCTCTCCAAGAACGGACTTTCATTAACCATACTAATGCTTATTTTTCTAAAAACTAAACATCTCATAATGCTTTCTAATATACGCACAATTTCCTTGATTTTTAAGAGCAGCAAAACGCACTGGGTTTTCTGTTCTGTGTTATTGCTCTAGGCTGGGTGAGCACCTGCATCCAGAAATACTCTTGAAAAAATGCCAAGCTGAGTGAAAAAAAAATAAAGCCGCGTACAGAATACACAGTTTTCTGGGAAAACCACCAAGCCTACAGGTCTCACTTCACTTTAAATCATTTATAAAGCATCCTTTTGAGGGGGATTCTCCAGGCCATTATTTAGTCTGGGGTTTGGGGGTTTTCTTAATTTTATTTCCAGTGGTACAGAAATCCTTCAGAAACGCCCTGTACAGTTATAGCATATATCCTGAAAATAATGTATACGAGTTATATGTTTTTTCAAGTTTCAGTATCTCTCTCCTACTTCAAAGTGTGCTTTAGTAACCTTATAAACTACTCGCAGAAGTGATCAATTTGCTGAGATGATCTTATACTGAAAAACAAATGACTCAATGTTGTTGTCCTTGTTTGCGGTTGCTAAGAAGCTGGGTTTTAGATATAATTACTGGGTTTAGGTTTAATGCTTCGCTGGCTGCTTAATGCAAAAGAAACTTCTTAAATATCTTATTAAGTGAAGAGGTAAAGTGCAAGAGGATTATATATGGTCTACTTTGTTATTAAATAGGGCCTCCCTTCCCCCCAGGAATATCACAATCTGTTTACTATTAGAACTATAGGTACAGATCTTAAATAAAGTCCATCCACATACGTAAGATGTGCATACAAAATATCATTGAAAACAGATCAGTATGTTTGAGACTTCATAAGCAATAAGGATGTTCATCCTTACCATAGAAGAAAATGCCGTTCCACTCGCACCACTAGGATACAAGAATGACATATCCTTTAAAATGCACATTGATAAAAAATGTAACTCTGGTTTATATTGCAATACAATAATGTAATATTTATATTTTAATATAATAATGTAATATTTCTGGTTTTCACATTACGTCCTAATAGTAGCCATTTTTAATTCACAGCCTGTCCTAGGTAGCGTATATACTAAATGTGAGTTTTACCATGAAGCATAATTTCTGCACGCAATGGATTTTTTTTCACTTCTTAAAGCAAGTCTTATGAGAAAATGCATTTCAATGAACCTGAAATGTTTGTAAAAAACTGGCACCCAGTTATGGCTGTTAACTGCAATGTAACACTATTTCAGGTACTACTTCCAGTATATGTAAAATCATTTGATAGACGTAGATCTAATTCCTGGAGCATGGATCACAAAGTATAAGCATTAGACTTGTTCTTCTAAGCAGGGGGTTCATATAAGGAATGAAATTGGGGGTAATATTAGGTACTCCCTGTGAACCAGGACTCCAGTAAAGCAAGTAAATACGAAGCACCATGCTGGTTATCGCACTGATTTTGTTCTATGAATAAAGATAGCTTTTTTAGTCTTCAGGGATGGCAGCTACTAAAGTGTCTAAGAAGTACAGATTACTCGGGCTGACTTAAATGGAATTACACCACAGGGCAAACGGAATCGTTTCACAGCAGTGGTTAGAGCAAGAAATAGCTTGTGTGCACCGTGAGTGTGTAAGAAGCAATGGAGAGTTAAGAGACAGAGCTGGCTCCGACTTTGCAAGTGTCAAAAATCTCTTGGGGTTCTAGAGCTTGCCATTTTGGGCTTGATGATCTTAAAGGTCTTCTCCAGCCTAAACGATTCTATGATTTTGGACTCCTCAGTGCTCAATCTTCCAGTCACCAGATCTGATGGAGAATGCAACCTGAGCTCAAGAGCCTTATGGTTCTTTGCACAATCATCACAACTGGTTTGTTGGTTGGTTTTTTTTTACTTTAACAGGAAACCTCTAGTACGAAATCTATGTTAAGAGCTACACATGCACTTGTGAACTACAACTTTCCTATCAGCAAGTGTCCCAAGCTGCATCCATCCCCCTGAGCCCTTTTGGGGTGTGTTCCCTATTTACATTTATTCACCCATGCAGTACTTTCATAGCTGGCCTAAGCTTTTTGCTGCTTTTTTCCTAAGTCCCTCAAGATGCTTCTCAGCAAATATCAGTTTCTCTGTATTCCAGCCTCCCTGTGCTCTGGTTTGTGCCTCCCTTTTCCCAGCCCTGCGTGTCATTATTAGGCCTCCAGTCACTCATTTCCATCAGGTCCCATCAGCACCATGCACCCCCTCGGGGGCAGCAGCACTTCCCTTCAAACAAAAGGAAAAAACCAATGATTTGCAAATTATTAGGGAAGCTTTTAATGGTTCTGAAAGATTCCAGAAGTAGCCCGGTAATCAAAGGACTGAGTTAACGAACTAATAAAAACAACAGGGACCAATGTCAGCGATGTGATCGTTATTAAAGGCGACAACAAATTGCCCAGAAAAAGAGCCTCTCATTCTGAGGTGCAAGTTCCTAAGAGAACCCTGAGTACCGAAATCCAGCCGAGGTTAGAGTCGGTTAGGTAGCTCTCTTCCCCTGAAGCTGATTCTCCAGAGGAACGTTGCGTAAAATGCCACCAGAATTTCTTGGCTGTGAGTGGAAGCAGACTGCCAGTCCCATGTCATCTTTTGAAAATTACAGCAAACCTGCAAGTAAATCTAAACCCACCCTTCCCTTGTGGCATCAGCCGGACGGAGGCTTTTCTGTTGTGACCTGAGCTTTGCCACTGTGCGTTCAGCAGAGGTTGAGTTAAAAGACAGAAAAAGAGAGGAAGAAATGGGTGCAACTTCTGCGGGATTTGCCATTTGTCTGGGTGGTAGAAAGCTGAGGGCAAAGCTTGGAGAACTATGAACGGAAAGCTCAGGCGAGCTCTTCCTCCGTTTAAAAAAGAAGAAAAGAGGAAAGACCAGAAATGAGTTTGTACTCTTGATATGAAGCCAAATTGCTTGAAGCGTTTCGGTGTTCTCCTTCAAGCGATTGAGGGAAGGTCTGTGAACTCCTGCCACCCGCAGTGGTGGCTTTCACGCTGCTGCGTGGTCCCACCACCTCCTAGGGTAGCTCTCTACCAGGCGGCCAGGACAGATGTGACAGAGCAAGGTAAAGAGCAAGGGTGTCCAGTGGTGAGGGGAAGGCCCGAGAGGAAATTTCCCCTTCAGCAGCAATGAACGGTGAGATGAGCCCCCATCCACCTACGGAATTTCTGCCTTAGTGGAAATCATTCCGAGAAATGCCTACATGCCTCTGAGATTCCAGACCAAGAGCCCTAGGACCTTTCCTATTTCCTGAAGAGCCATTTTAAGAAAGCATTAAGCACAGCTGAAGTCAGAAGAAAATCTGCCTCAGAAATGCAGAAGAGACTGATCCACACGCAGCCATGGAAACCTCCCGTAAAAAAAGTGAATTGACTCACGTACCAGTTCAATAAAACGTCTCCGGTTCCAGTGTCCAACCATGTATAACAGCTGCCTGGTGTGTGAGGGATAACTACCTCGTCCTGCACCTCTGTGCTAGTTCCCTCTCTACTGTAGGAGGTTCGGAACACCTGTACCTGTTCAAAGGAATTTTATTTTATTCAGTAGCAGGACATGCAGTTATTCTGGATAGGAAATAAGTGTTAGAAA
>NW_009258816.1:316355-323833 GCF_000687185.1 Egretta garzetta
CAGCAGGAGGAACTGGGGGTAAGAAGAAACGGTGATGCTCAATCTACCTCTTCCTATGTTCTCTTGTTCAGAGTTTTTTTATTTTTGCCTTTTGCCTGATTTACACAAAACAGTGCGTTATGGCTGGTGTTATACTTTCACCAAGTGCACGTTCATTAACACTTCCAATAATAATTGGATTACTCTCAAATTTTTGCAAAGTCTAATGGACCAGATACAGACCAGATAACTTCCCTAGCCAAAATAACTGTTGACTTCAGTAAATATATCGCAATACCAGTGCCAAAAAGCAAAGACTGTTTCTTCAGCGGAGACACCGCATGTTGGTTTAGCTCATAGGGGAACAATTGCTTTGAAATTCTCCTTCCCGCAGGAATCTAGGCTACTCTTATCTCCTCGGGGCCCAAGGAGTGTTACCCAGCACATAGCGGCCCTAGCCAAAACAAAGCACCTAGATGCCTTGTGAGTAAAGCCTTGACGGGGCAGCGTTGGAAGCAGCTAGCTTTGGAAACATTTAATGAGAAACCACAAGGCGTTCTGCTTTTGCAGGCAGAGTTTTACAGCAATTTGTTAACTGTGGGGCACCAAAAAAGAAGTCGTCCCAGGTGCTACTGGGTAATTTGAGCACAAGACAGATTGTCACGTCTGCAGGGCAAAACACGTGGCAAGACCGTCAAGGGTAAAACAGAAGCTGGTGTCTAATTGCCGTTTTAACAGAACAGCTTGCTGCTATGTCAAATGCAAAAAGTTGAATTATTTTAATATTTGAAAAGCAACACTTAACCCTGAATTAAAATAGTGCATTTTCACCACACAGTAAATCCACGGGCATTTAGGTTCCTGTGGTGGCAAGAATGGGACGTGCTTTGAGTAATGGTTTTGAAAGCAGGAAGAGCGCCAGAACTTAACGGCAGGAATATTTTTGGAATGTTCCCAGTGGCAAGACAGTCAAGAAAAAACCCAAACCACACTTTTCGCAAGTTATTAGGTTTTTTGGCTTTGTCATAGCAAATCGGATTTGCCAGGATTTGGAGCAGTTGGGCCTAGCCACTTGGAGATTTTAAAAAGAGTAAATAAGATGTTTGATTTGAAATCAACAACAAGAGCTTGGGAAAGTGATTTTGGCTCAAATACCGAATTCATTTCCTACAATCTCATAATGGCATCATTTGCATTAGAAAATATAATAAGCTTCATGCTTCTCCTGCTCTGACAAGCAAGTAAGTTCAAGCACAGAAATGTCAGGGCCACGTATCCAGATTTGTTTTACCAGCTACATATTCGTGAGCGCAGGGTAGGCCTAGGTGGGAACATGTCAGAAGATTAGCAAAAGATGGCATTTGCTTGAATCATCTATGCCAAATAACGTTGTTTCTGGTTCTCTTGCTCAGACCGAGGGACTCTCCTGCGACTTTCCGAAAGCTTTTGCAACTCCAACCATATTAATAGATTAAAAATATATTTTTCAAAAAAAAAGTGTCATTATTTTTCTTTCAAATGATCCCTGTTATCTACTCATTCTTAAACAAATATTTCACCAAACAAAAATAAACTTTTTATGCCTCCTACTGTCTACGGTCACAGATGTCAGACAGTCGGATATTTATTTTCACTAAAAGTTAAGAATTTCGAGGAAGGCATTGTAGGAAGGAAGGAAGAATGCAAGATAAATTTCTGGTTTTATTGTAATAAATATTGACGAAACTTTTCTCAAAGGATTTGCCCTGTTCTTTACAGTATATCCTTACTCATATTTTTAAATATGAAGGTTTTGCTGAGAAGTTTTTGTCGTTCGCGTGGTGGAGCTTTGATGTTGTTTCTTACAACCCTAGCTAGTTTCCAGTTCATGAGTCACGCAGCTGCATCGTTTTTAAAAGACAGCCATTGGAGACACAATCCAGCCTGGATATTTCTGCAAAAGGGACATTTCACTAGAAAATTATTCCTTTCCTTTCTGAGACAGCATTCAGTTATAGCACTGATACCCAACCTTCTCTGTATTACCAGTGGCAAGAAGAAGCGGTGTCTTACAGATATCAGAACACGTTGTGAGGAAGCAGAAGAAATCTCTGTGTTGGATGGTGGCAGGGAAAAAAAATAAAATGAAGAAGCACAGGGAAAACATGGCACAGGAAAAAAACCGTAAGGGAGATTAAAGTTTTGTGAGACCCTGTAAGGCCGGTGACTTTAAAAGAGAATGACCTTAGATTATAATCCTTCCTGCACTTTAGATGGCAAAATATGTGATACCAGGAAAAATTTTCAGTGTTAGAAAATGGTCTCAAATACTCTTCCACCTGAGTCAATATAGACTCATATAGGTGGTCCTGCAGGGTAAATGGTACAGAGAAAGACACCCTGGGAATGATTCAATTCTGGGAATCTTCTGTGTCAGAAATGACAAAATCTAACACATCTACAAGCCTGCTAGAACCAGCTGAATACTTGCTTTTTTGGAAGCAAATCACCTTATGGAAGCTGAATCAGAACTAGAATAGTTAAGGAGGGAAGGGACCTGTGGAAAGCAGAGCGAGCTGCTCGCAGACTCAAATATGAGTTTACTGTGGGGAAAAAAAACCCCTTAATTCCTTAGGCTCAAATTCCCTTAACTGGGCAAGACAGTTAATTAAAAATGTTAAGAGGAAAAGAAAAGGCTTGTAAGGCAAAAATCTGTTTTGGAAAGAAGACTTCCACGAGTAAAACTATTTCTATAACCGAATGTTTACCTTTTGCCTTTGCCCATTTGAGCTCATTTATCTGTTCGAGCTCATTTATCTGCTCAAAACCGATCTCCAAACTTCATCGGTAAAACAACAGGAATTCTGTAGCACTCCCTGAAAATTGCTCATCGGCTTCCTTGAGTAAAAACCTTCAACTCAACGTTGCTCCTGGGGCAGACTAACTTCTAAAAAAGTTGCTCCTGGGGCAGACTAACTTCTAAAAACGTCGCTCCTGGGGCAGACTGACTTCTAACCTCCGCAGGGTATTAGCCCAGCAGGTAGCAAGCTGGGGCACGCGTTCACGTGTGTTCACGGCGGTGTTGCGCGCGTGCGGCGTTTACGTGCGCCAAGAGTAATTCCATGAAGCGCCGTTCACTTCGCGTCATGGCGCCGTGAAAATACGCGTGCAAGGTTTTAATACACGGTAATTACATGCAGTAAATCCACACCCCTGGTTACTGAGTCTGTGATTTCTTGGATAAACAAATCCTAGCAGGAAAGTCTCCGGCTGTAAAATTACAGGTGAGAGTAGAAACAAGCTTTGCCAAGGGAGCGGCTGTGATTTCCAGTATGAACAGAATATGGCTTCCTCGGGGTGGCTTTATCTGTGGTCAGATTGAGCCGGCCACAAAATATTTCACTCCTGTGCTACGATCTCTAGCTAGGCTGGCAATCTAGGTATGGCAACCTAGGTATGGCAACCTAGGCTAGTTATGGAGAGTTTGAATAAAAAGCTGCAGCGTGGATCAGGGGGTAAAGGCAGAGTAGATAAGGATTTTGCAAGACTGGGGGTATGTAGGAACATACCCCCAAAATTTCTCACGTTGCTCACTAATGCAAATTCATTGTTCATATCAACATTACATCTATGCTACAGCTCTTTACATTCTCTTTTTTGATTGAAGTCACTGAGAAATTATTCTGAATATATAAAATGATGTGTCTTGTTTCCTCATAAGAATGTTAAAGACTTCAAAAAGTTCTGATTTCTCATTATTATCATCATTATTATCATTATCTCCTTGACGGGTTTTCAGTCCTTACTTTTTCCTTTGGCACAACCGTGGGAGGTTGCCAGAAGGACAAATTTTGACAGCTTTGGCTCTTTTTATTTATATTTATGAAAACTGGCTGTGCAAACCAGAAAACTTTTTTGTTTTGTAAATCATAATGAATATCTAGGAATGCAAATGAGCATGTGGGTACTGTGCCACTGGAACAGAAAGAACAAGATGTTCTTTCATTTAGAACTGAGAAGAAACTGCCTACCTGGCAATAGGAATCAGCACATAAACAAGTAGCAGTTTCCCATGTGATTACAGGGGCCATAAAATAAGCAAACTCCGAATACTTATGCTTCTGAAACTAAGCTCACACCGCAGGCACAACGCGACATCTTGCTGAAAAGCCATTTGATTTTGTGTTTCTCCTTTCTAGTTCAGGGAGCAATGCGCTTCTTATATGCCCATAACCCTTATAAACCAACTGGTATATTTGAAGAATATCTTCTTCAAATCTGCTTTTTATGAGCATAACACATCAAACTGCACACATTTTAGAGATTTGATGACACACATTCCATCTTATCATTTCCACGAAGAAAAAAGCCCCATGTTCTTCTAAAGCCGCAGTTGGATCAGACAACAGTAGCACGTCTCCAACAGCAAAGTCATGCTCAAGGGAATCGTGGTGCTGTAACAGTTCTGCCAGGCACAAGGAAACAAAACACGAGGACCGCAGAACAAAAAGCAGTAAAAATTAGTTAAGCCAACGTAGGATAAGGAGAAAATTAAGGAAAAAATTCTTTACAATGCAAGTGGTGAAACCCTGGCAGGGGTTGCCCAGAGAGGTGATGAAGGCCCCATCCCTGGGAACATTCAGGACCAGGTTGGATGGGGCTGTGAGCAACCTGGTCTGGTTAAAGGTGTCCCTGGTCCTGCAGGGGGGTTGGGCTGGGTGACCTCTAGGGGTCCCTTCCAACCCAAAACATTCTATGATTCTAAAAAAAAAAAAAAAAAGTCTTTAGCTGGTTCTGCTAGCAAATAAGAGTGCTCTATTAAAGGGTTGTTAGATCCCAGCTGTACCATCTCTGATTTGCATGTGGATGTGGTGACTCCCCTTCAGAAATTGCTAAGGTGAGGGAAACTGCTATTTGGGACTGATGCGCCAGTTATGCGGACCACAAGGCCCTAACTTGTACATGAGATTCCAGCCTTCTCTTATTTTTAATTCTGTAGTGTCCCACTGGACAGAAGATGTATTTTCTCCTGTAAAAAGCCTTAGAAATCTACATAATATCAGACTCTATCCTCAATTCTATTCCTCTTTCTTTTACATTTAAAAGCTTCAGAAGGCCACCCTACATTTTTGTCAGCGTAGACACACACAGAGTTCTATATTTTCTTTCGGCTCTACGCTGATGCAAATAAAGAGCAGTGCTATTTAAGACAGGCATAAATAAGAGGAGAAACAAACAGAACTTTCAAATAAAAATGAATGGCATGCTTTATTGGGAAAAAGAACCCCAAATCTCAGAATGGATAACCAGGGACTGTGGCCAAAAGAAAGAGATTAATAAAAGCCAGCATGAATTTGTTAGGGAGAAATCATGCCAAGCCAATTCAATTTACTCGCAAAGTAACAAGTCCTGTAGAAAGGGAAAAAATTGCAAAAGCTTTCAACATTTTTTTGAGCTGGTATTCTTACGAACAAATAAAAAGAGCCTGAACTAGAGAGCTAATACAGGGTGGATAGAGAGGCTGTTAGAAAATTTCCCATGGAATTGTTGTCGATGGTTCGTGATCAGAAGGGCAGTTTGCATCAAGGAAGCCCCAAAGCTCTGGTGCTATTCAGTACTTCCAATGATGACTTGCATGATGGAACAGAGCGTATATTTATGAAGATGACATCAACTGGGGTGACTGAAGTACATTGAGAGGACAGAATGGGATACCAGTGAAAGGGCCTACCCTCCTCTGGGATTCAGTAGGGCCCAGTGCAAGAGACCTTAGAAGTTTTTAGTCTGAAAATATAGGATGGAGAAATGGAAAAGATTTGGGCCCATGAAGAGGTCCCAAGTTATGCTAGAATATAAAAACACTGTCGTAGTATTCATGGGATATATAAAAAAAATCTTTGACCTTGGCAATGATTAGACCTCCACTAGAGCACTATGATCATCTTGGGTTCTGCATTCCAGTACAAACTTGGAACAATTGCAAAAAGTTCAGAGGGAATCAGCAAAAATTGTAACAGGTCTGGAAGACATGGCCGACAAGGAAAGAATAAATGAAAGTGGAAGAGAGTGAGTGTCTGTCTTCACGTATCTGTTGGGTAAGACAAGGCAAAAAGGATTGAATTGGATCAAGGAAGATTTATTAAAATTTTCGTGTCATAAAAAGCCCTGCAATGGCAAGAGTGGTTCAGGAGGTTTTGGAATATGTCCACTGGAAAACTAAGAAAGAGCTAGACAGCTGTGTCGGGAATAACAAATACATTTGGTACGTCCTTGGCGGGGAAGGGAATGGACCAAATGATCTCCTGAAGTTGCTTCCAGCCTTGTAATTCTGTGATTTCATGGTACATTCCTTTATACCACAGAGCTACGTATTTAACTTTTTACCGTTTAGAACAGTTCTCTCAGGAATTAGATAGACATTCCTTATATTATTTACTCATTATAGTCCCTTCACTTCATATTTGGTATAAATGTTGTAATATTGCACTCTCCTACTCAAGGCTTTTGCTTTTATTTAAACTTTTCCCTGTGCAAAATACCCTTTTCAATAGAGCATGGCAGCAATAATAAATGACCCACAGCAAGAGGAGAACTGGAATGGGAATCGTATAACAGGAGGAATTCTCCTGTTTCATAGACATTCAATTAATTTATTTCCAACAGGAGAACTCCATTTCCTTCTCACCAGTGCAAACCCTGGGCCTGTCCCTACAGCTGTGGTTCAGGAAATGCTCTTACAGCACCGACTCAAATAAATACTTCACAATTTCCTACTGACACTTCCTCTCCCGTTAAAGTGATTCCTCTGCCAAATGGATAAAGTCACAGCGTCCAGATTAAATTTCACTATATCCATCAGCGACAAGAAGTGGAGTTTTCAACATCGCGGGGTGTTTATGGAAACCAACAAAAAAAAAAAAAAAAAATGTTACTGAAACATAGTGGCTGCAAGCCTAACAGGTGACACCACTTTTCTAAAGCCAAGGCACCACCCACTGCTGATTCACCCATAGCTATTACCATTTCTTTCTAGCCTGGGTATGATTAATAACACAACGTTCAGCTCTTCCAAATGTTCTTGGCATTTAGCTCTGCACCTCGGTTCCGAGATGCTTCCCCTTCCTGCTTTTCATCGTCCCAGTCTCAGGCCCGAACCGAAAACTTGTTGGTTAGCACCAGCTCTCCAGGCTTAGATCACGTAAGCATTGAATTTTGAAACGTTTGTACACGGTGTAATTTTTGCCGCATCTTAAATACATTGAACCTTTATTCTTTTAACAGTGGAACGCTGCACGTTGGAGAAGAGCAAGTCCTCTAATCTTGATCTTTTCTAACTATAACACCTTCAGTTCAGGGAATGGAAAGTGCTTTACAAATTTACAAATATTTATGAATGAAGACTCAAAATGCTTTTGCATTTTCTCCATGCACAGATCACTGACAAGAGAAAAAAAAAAAATATGAAGAGCTAAGTGATTTTTCAGGGTTACAGAATGAGCTTATGGGAATGCTCAGTTTTA
>NW_009258816.1:323939-346244 GCF_000687185.1 Egretta garzetta
GCTCTTCGCCCAGACTCTGCTACGACCGCTGCAGCCCTCGCCAAGCATGTCCCTGGGATTCTTAAAATACCTTTAGCGTGTAAATCCTTTTGCATTTACCACTTCTACGAAGGAGTTGTTCCCTTTCACTGAAATATCACATATGCTTCTTTGTCTGGGCCACTTTATCTCAGCCCGTTCCTTCCTCCTCGGAGTAAAGTTTTCAAGGAGAAACCTTTAACAGGCCCCACCGCAGAATCTCTCCTCCTAAGGACCAGATTCTGGATTTCCCTTGCCTTTCTGAGC
This sequence comes from Egretta garzetta, assembly GCF_000687185.1. Lineage (NCBI taxonomy): Eukaryota > Metazoa > Chordata > Aves > Pelecaniformes > Ardeidae > Egretta > Egretta garzetta. Next base: position 324,225 of record NW_009258816.1, read on the forward strand.
GAGTTCTTTCCTTCCAAATCCAATTTGGTTTCTTGCTTCTTGAAAAAACACAGACAGAAAATACCGCTTTTATTACAACGATGGCAACATTTGCAAAAGAAACTTGGAATATTTTTTTTTCCTGTCCTAAGAGAGCTTAAAGGGAACAAAAAGATTTTTCAGGCATTTTAGAAAACTAAAAGCATAGTCTCAGACTGGAGACCCACCTGTAATCATCTGCTTTTTGGTCTGTTTTGATAAATTGTTTGGAAATACAATAAGGAATGTTAGGGGCTTAGTTAATTCAAATCCCGTTGCTGCAATGCCTGAATTTTAGGCAACCTCAAGTTCAGAGTCCTTAACCGAGGACCTGTATTTCCTTCTATTCGGTGCGCAGAAGTGAGGGCTGCCCAAGGCCGCCACCGTATCAGCCAACAAGACACCGAAGGCAGTAACTAAAGGGTTTTTACCTTGCAAAAAATGCAGGGCTCTTACGGTGGGCTGAATTCTCCTTCCAGTTAAGTTTCACAGCCTTGAGAGCACTTGCTGAGGCAAGTTTGGGCTTTTTCTCTCAAAAACGGTAAAAGAACTGGCCCTTTCTCTTAAAGGTAGGAGGAGAAGCGACTGGTTTTATCTTTTAAGATAGTTGTCGGAGCTTTTCCTCAGATGCTGGAAAGATCACTTGAATTTTATGATCAACCCTTTATAGCACATCTCAACTAGGTTTAAGAACGCATCGGTAGGTTCGGGTCGAAGTTCCATTTTGGGTCTCTAGAGTAAGAGTTTGGGATTTCACTTGGTAGGGGAGAGGCTTGGATGCCCGTCCTTCCAATGCATCTCTAACGCTAAAGAGGCAACCTCATTTAAAATACGGTGGCAGCCTTACGCAGCCTGCATCCACGGGGTCGAACCGTTCAGGCAGGACACACAGAAGCTCAGATAGTTTGCTGTCAAGACGGAGCCATTTACGGAACAGTTTTGAAACACAATGTTAACGTACAAAATATCAGTTAAAGATTCGGGCGCTTTTAGGGTACTGTGGCAGAAAAGCAGCAGTATTTTAGTGTATTTTAGGACTTGGTGCCCTAAGTGGGAACTGGATGGATCTCAGGTGCACAGGACCTTCTAAACATCTGCCCTAAAATCCTCTCCTCGCAGGACCAAGTCCTTTTGTGTTTCTACACAAAGGTCCTCTCAATTGAGAAATGGGGTAATCTCAAAACCAGGTGGAATAAACATAGGAGGAGTAAGACCTCAGCGCCTATTCTGGAAAATGAACTCAGAGGGTGAAGTGATGAAGATGTTCTGCTGTTTCCTCTATCAGGAGAGGTTCTGCGAGCCTGTCAGTTTGCCGTCCACGGGGAGAAAGATTGAGATCTCCGTGTAAGCTTAGATCTTGTGATTTTCATCAAATCTATGGTGCTTCTGAGTTGCGTTTAAGAGTGAACGTCGGCTTTGGTATATTTTTAAAAGTCAGCGAAGCCTTAAGTTCAAAGAAGCTTCCGACCACGCTGTGCTTTAGAATGTTTGAGAAAACCTAACAGGCCATTGAGTCATTATCCTGATATTTATAACATTAAAAATAACATCCTGAGGGATGAGGGAACACAGAGAGCATGTACAGTCATACCCTAACCAGCGCAGCTGCAGCAGAGGAAGATGCTGTTAAAATAATCTTCCTGATTACATTCAAGAAAGGACATAAATTGCAGAACACATCGCATACTTCACTCGGCCTTTTGGGAAACTGCTGATAAATTCCACATGACAAGCCCTTAGGAAAATGTTAGCAAAAGGATCCACAATAAGATAGAGTTCAAACGAAAATCCCAATTACGCACAAACATCCAGCCAATGCCGAGATCTCCCAATTATCAGGTTCTCTAAAGACTCAGAAAAAGCAAGTAAACAGCAGCAAGTGGAAAACCTGTGCAGGTTTTAGAGACCCTGTGGTGATGGAGTTCCTAATGTATCCGTGTCAATTTTTTTTCCTCAGAGCAGTCGGTGTTGTCTTACCAGTTCTTCGTACTCAACTTCATATTTAATTATCTCCTAACTGGACAGTCAACTTCTTTGTAGACATCTTTCTCTTTGAAGTCTCTACACCGTGTAACGTAACTGATCCTGATCCATAGCTAGAGCTCCCGGGGGCTAGTAAGACAAACCTGTAATAAAAGAAGGCTGTTTCGATCGGGTTTAGGAAATGCATATTATTTCAATATTCCATAGTTTCCATCACTACAGCTGTTCCGAGACTCTCATAACAATCCTGTGGATGCTTTTCTTTATAGTTATATCCAGTCGCCTAACTCGTAACTCATTAGCCTCATACCTGCCATGCCTTTGCTCAGAGACTGCAATTCAGTTCTTGACCCTTTTCCTTAAAGGATGTGGCACGAAGGGACTTAGAGGAACATTGGTACCGCTACAGTTTCCCAGGCATCGCATGAGGCACTGGAGAAACAGCCCCAAGGATTCCTGCCGTGTCTGCTCCCATCAGCTCCCACCAGTACCACGTACAAGGATGCATGATGTTAAGTGCCCTGACTTGGAAAGGGGAGCGCAGCCAAAAGTTCTTGAAAATCCTCTCCTCCAAGGGTTTCACTTCATATCCCATTTCCAAAACACTGAATTTAATTTATATGTCACTGTGCTAACACATTCATGCATAGCTGTTCATTATAGAGCCGAGGAATCAATTCTAATCTTTGTTGGTAATGAATGGGCAAACGCACTCGGGGCTGACTCTGTTCACGTGACAGCAAATGTGGTGCAAACCAGATGCCTTTCCACGTGCCGGCAGCACGGCCAAGCAATCCTCGCAGCAAGGCGGGAGCTGAAGCGCTGGTGAGGCTCAAGTTCTCAGTAAAGAGAAGGACTGGAGCTAGAACGGGGCACCGGCGTTAGCTTTGATCCGCTTCCCCAGGGTAGCCAGGTATTCCCACGTTTTAAACACCTTCCCACTTGCAGGCTACAGGGGTTCAATATAATGACGTTAGCGTTGAAGAAAGGTGGAGAAGAGCAGGAATCTTCATGTTTTTAAAAGCTACTTCTTGATTGCAGGTAGAGGAGGTGAGTGAGCTGAAGAGACGTGCTCTATTTTCTTTGCTGCTTGCTCTCCACAAGAGGAGACAGCTTCACCAGGACTGACAGCTCTATTTGAGGGCTATCTCCTCCGAACCAGTTATCATGGCCAAAAAGCACAGTCAAGTCTCCAACCAGCCAGAAAAATACAGGAGCCCTCCAGTGGCCAGAACTGCTGCAAACCGTGATGCTGTTCCCTTGGTTTATCTCCCCCGTATAGAATTTCCATGGAAAGATGCACGATCTTTATCCATTTTGACACCAGTGGTGGATGGAGTCCCCGGCAGGAGTCAAAAGGCTGCTGTTTTCTTGGGACTTCTCCTTGGCTTTGAAACTCCCTTGTCCTGCTTTCACATAACCCAAATCTTTTTTCCTAACTGTGCATGCTGGAATGTATTGCTTTTAGTTGGGTTTTTGGCAAGTGAGAAAAGTGACTATTCTCTGATTGTTTCAATAAAAAAAAAAAAAAATTACACTGGCAGAGAGCTTGAGGGCCTTTAGTAGAATTCTAAGTTTGCAAACTCAGTATTGCGTGAGGTTAACGCTTACCCTCCTACTCACCAACCTACCCCCTGGTGACGCAGAATTTACTGTGTACTCTCTTTTTCATGAAATAAATTCAATTCTGCTTCCAACAAAATGCAAAGAATACTTTTGGTCCGTACGTTAAGGGAACAGGTCTATAAAAAAGACTGAATGCCTCACAGCGTACAAGACGACCTCTGTGGGAGTCAGGGGTCATCATCCCCCTGACCTTTAATAACACATAACCATTGCCTTGAGGGGGATTAATGGTCTCTTTTCACATGCTTTCGCACGTTAAATTGTGCAATACTCTGCGATGCCCTCGGTTCTTTCACCAGGTTCCTTATGAAGCAAGACCTTACCCTTTACAAGACGATACTTGCTGAGCCAACACACCCATAGCAAGGAGACGACAAGAATCAAGCTTCACCAGATCTTATCAAGGCACGGTATAATCTTAGGCATGATGAAATGAATGGGGAACTGTCACTTATTTCAATAAAGGCGAACTCGGTTCCCCTTTCTAGAGCTTCAAGGAAGAGGAAAAAAAAACAACAACATACTAAGAGAAAGCAAATCTCATGCCTGCCAACCAGCTCTCTATTTAATGTTATTTTTGGCAATTGCATGCCTAATAATGAGGGACGTAATTGCTGCCCAGGGATTTAGTACGACAGTGACCAAACTCTGAAGTTCCTGCATTTCTTTTACAAAGATGTGAAAAATCAAAGGCAAGGCAGCGTATTTCAGACAACCTTCCACCGGTAGTGATTTACTTATGTATATTTTTTGTAGGACTTACGGCAAAGCAGAAGGTAATGTTAGGTTCTTTTTACCACATTTTGCTGCTGTATTGCTTAAAAAAAAAAAAAAAACAAACCACCCCACAAATAGATTATGGATTATATAGGTAAGAAAATCTGTATTTTTACCAGAACCGTAGCTGGGCGGTTGACTCTTTCAGAGGAATTGACTGACTCAGACAACTTCATACATGACTGTAAAGATGCAATTATGCCTTTCCACCTAACTACACATTACGACGGTAGCGTCATAGCTGTCCGTGATACCCTTAGATCTCTTCAGAAGGCTTTGGGCCAGATTCTCAGCTGATACTGATTTTTCACTGCTTTGCTAAGCTGTGGACCAAAACTGATGTCTCCTGTTTAACAGGAGATGAAGAACAACAGACTGTTCCCTGGATCAACATCAGACCTGCAAATCCTATTCCTGGTTATGCTACTCTGACTCCACCAGATGGGGTTTATGGGGTTTCACCACGTACGCATACTGTCAAATTCCACCCGCAGCTGAGAGCTACCCAAACAATTCAGCAGAGGCATTGAACTCACGCTCCCTAACGCTAGCGTGGATCTTATTTGACTGCCCATTTTCGGTCACCCCGCTCACTTGGTAATTGCCCGAGAGGGCCAAGGTAAGCCATGCAAACGATAGACTTTCTTTCACCTACATACAGTCACCCAAAGGAGCCAACAGCAGTATTTTGGAAGAGGAGTTTTAGTAACTACAGTTGCTAAGCAAATACATTTAAAACCCAGAAAACTATTTCCATACTTTTGCTACAAACATCGTTTATCAGCTCCTTTTAGCTGAGAAAGACTAACGGATCGCTTCCACTCTCCTCACTTCAAATCCTTCGTGACAGGACAAGGGGTGATGGTTTTAAACTAAACCAGGGTAGGTTTAGACTGGATACAAGGAAAAAATTCTTTACAGTGAAGGTGGTGAAACCCTGGCAGGGGTTGCCCAGAGAGGGGGTGGAGGCCCCATCCCTGGGAACATTCCAGGCCAGGTTGGCCAGGGCTGTGAGCAACCTGATGTGGTTCAAGGTGTCCCTGCTCCTGCAGGGGGGTTGGGCTGGGTGACCTCTAGGGGTCCCTTCCAATCCAAACAATTCTGTGATTCTATGATGATTCTAATTCAGCCTTGTGGAAATCACTGATTTTATGCTACGGCAGAATTTGCTCTTTCATAAACAGAGTCTGCAGAGGAAGGCTAGAGAGATATAAAAGGTGTTTTTTCTCACAAAAATCCACATCTTCTTCCCTCTTCTTGTTAATGAGTATTTTATGAGATACAAATTTGTTATTCTTGGTCCAAATTACACATTGATATAACGACAAAGACTTGGAAGAATTGTCCCAGCTAGAAAAGGACTGACTCAAATATTTTTAATCTTTGAAATAATTTTTAAGTCCTCATTTCAGAAACCCAAAGGAACATTATTTCTATTTCAATAATATACCTTTTGGCTCCGCAGAAGAATATGACTGTAAGCAAGCTATAGCTCTTTTCTACTTCGGAGCATGCAAAGATTAGCTTTTTCCAGAGATTACTTGCTATGAGGTAAATATACTGGTGCCCTACTGCTAAGTCCATTATTTCTTTCTGACTGCAAATAAAGCCTGGTCCCCCCTCGATATCTTTGACCAGCTCTTGAAAATACGCTTCACACAGGCACTGCCAGCGAGTCACTTACAGGACTGCCCCAGCTATATTTGAAGTGTCTGTACTTCTAAAAGTATTCCCAGAATCTCCAATAATCTCTGCTCTTCACAGCCTGTAAAGTAGGAATAAAAATTTGCTGGAGAGTTAAGGCAGGTGGGCAGCTGCCGCCCAACAATGGGAAGCGAGTTCCAAAGGAGCGTGGCCCGTTCCAAGAGAGCCTTTTCCAACAACCAAATTTTCAATGAAACATCTCTGCCGATCACAACCGCGACAGCAATTCACACTACGTATGGCTAGTGTGTAACCCCAGGTAAGGGCTGGCTCTTCTCCAGTGTTACGGACTCCGGCACAGACCCGAGGGATTGCCTTCCATCACCCCAGGTGCAACTGGGAAAGAGACAAAGTTTGCCAAGAGGCCAAGAAATACGCCAAGACAGCAAGAACCGCAGGTGGCTCTTGATATCAGCTCAGCAGGGGCATCTCTGCCTGATGCAGGACCAGATCTGCTACGTTTAGAGCTTGTCAGCAGACAACAGCTATGTTCTGTAAGAAAAGCAGGATATATCTTTTTAAAGGTGCAATAAGAAATAATTTTATTTCATTTAATCAAGGGCTGCCAAAGCATTAAACTTATATTTCCTCCCCTGCTGACGTAGGGGCATCCAGTCATCTAGGACAACCCTCTCTGGGCCTTAAATATTATTTGCGTTCATTAACTGGTATATTCTATGTTACAAACTCTGAACGCGTGCACTGAAAAGGCCAGGTGGAACACCGAAGGAGGGCTGACACCGAGATTTGCCGTACGTAGTAAAAATCACTCTGCAACCATAGCTGCTGCGGAATCATTCTGAGATAGGATCTACGCCCTTCAGAACAACTTCAACTGGAACTCGTACAGAAAGAGAGATGTGGCTGTAAGGATGGCAGCAAAAGCAGTAGATCCACGATTCTGGCAACAGTAAAGGGCACAGTTGAAGATAAAGAGGCTGATCCTATCTCGCTCTCAATTCCCTTATAACTGGCTCTACCCTACAGTGCCTGAAAGCCTGAAGCGTCTGTTGTGATGCTTGCTGGCTGCAAAGATCTTGTCATTTTGGCTTGGAAAACGAGGGCTATGGAGCACACCCTAGGTTATCTGCACATACCAGCGACCAGCGTAGGGCTTTTTTCCCCTAAAGGAGCAGTCTAAAATGCAAGTTCCCATGCGAGGCATTGAGCTGACTGGATAATCTAGATTCCTAGCAATAGCAGCAAGAAAACCAAAGGGGCTGCCAAAGTTGCACGGCCCACCGATAGCTTGTGATCTGGCTGACCATGCAGGATGAGCCTGTACCGTTCTGCAAGAGAAAGGGTTTGGCTTTGGGGGGGTTGCTGTCACCCCTGGCTCCAGGATTCCTTCCATCTGGTGGCTCTCAGGAGTACAAAACATATAGCTGATCTATGAAGGTGGAAGCAAAGCCAGTACTTCAGCCATCCTAGATATGGGAATCTTCATTTAAAAGGCAGCCATCGACCCCATCTCCCAATGACATCAACCACCCCCGAGGTTTCTCAGTACCTCCAAAAACGTGATTTTTGGTTTCCAGTTCTTTGCTGAGAGGGAACATGTAAGTAAATGCAGTCATTTTTCACTTTTTTTTTTTTAAACATAGAAAAGCGTTGCGTGCCAAGAAACGTCCTCTTTGTATTTGTTCAGACAAGTCGCGAACGTCTCTATTGCAAGATTCGAGAGATAAAATAATCCCCTTTATGTGTGCAGATGTGGGGCGGAAAAGGGCTAGCATAATGTAAATTTTGACTCTGTTGAAAGCACGGCCCTATGGGAATAACTCCCTACCATGCTCAGCTGCATCGCTCGAGAGCAGAAACAGGAGAAGCTTTGTGAACGCTGCCTTTTCCCCGCCGTGCCTTTCGATATTTAGCAAGTCCTTCCCCACCTTCTTATTGGTTGAGTTGGAGCGATCTGTTCTCCAAAGGGGTGGGAAGGGACGACTTTATTTTAAACATATGGTGAAAACACTGAATGTAACAGTGGGAATTTGCAGCTGGGAACCGGATAGCAAAAGGGATGTGAATTTTTTTTAAAAAAAAAAAACCCAACCCAACAATTAAATCATAGCTCAAAAAGGGGAGGGGGGCAAGCAATAAGGGAAATCTTTGCAGCTGGAATAGGTCAGGAAGATAGAATGGATTTGCACAATCAGTTCATTAATTATTCCAAAAGAAACTGAAAAACAAGGCTCAGAAGTGCAAACCCGCAGCCAAGAAGCGGGAGGGTGGGCAATGGTTGAACAGAACATTTTTTAAAGATTAGTCACTTTAATATGCCCCTATATATCTCCAAAAAGTGGACCAGATTCTCAGTGGGTGTAAGAGACAGCAGTTCACAGGACTAAATTATTTGTACTAGCAGGGAATCCAGCAATGTTGGCAAACACCGAACTATAAAAACTCCACAAAAACACACACGTAGGGCAGCAAAGCGAGGACGAGCAGACCTTGCAGAAAGCTCTTCTCTCGCTGCTAAAACCCACACATTTATGTTTTCTTTTCAGTTTAAAAAGATTTTGCTCCAGAGGTCTACGTTCCCCACGCCGTGCAGCTCATTTGAGTGGCTCCCATGTGTCGCGCCACCAAACATTTGTGCCCAGTCTTTGTAGGGGGTACTTTTGTGTTTGTTTTCAAAGCAGTCATCAAGGTGAAACCTATCTGGCAAGATTCAGCAGTACTGAGAAAGGAAAACCAGCTCAGATACTCCTGTATATACTGGGTTCGACTGTTGGAGAGTAACCGACTTCGCCAGCTCCTATTAAGAGCGTCTCTGTGTGTATTTAATGTGTATTTTCCACTGCAAAGTGCAGACACCCTCACAGTACCCCCAGCTATGCTTGTCTGTCCCACACGGGCAGGCCATCAAGTCCTTCTGCGGTGGGTTTGGCCTTTTCTCTGGTTTGTGACCTCCCTCTTCTTGAAATGAGCTGTTACAAATCACCAACAACACAAAAAAAAGACCTAGGTTGCATTAATAACAAAAAATTAAAATACCCCCCCCCAGACAGCAATTACCCCTTTCATTTGGCCGTACCAAATAATTCCGAGGAAGGGTTGAAGTTGAAACTAAGCCATCGTTAATGCAGAGCTGTGCTGTGGCCCTGTAGAAGGGCCAAGATGTTCTCCTAAAATGCTTTGGCACGCCAAGAAGTTTCTAGACATTTTACAAACCAGATGCCGTAAGTTTAGCTTAGAACAGATGGAGGACAAAAGGAAGCTAGCAAAAAGGTGACCAAAAGGAGGACAGAGCAAAGGAGGCTAATATTTCGGTACGCAGGAGAAAGGGTAGCAATTTCCTTCGCATCCCGGGACAGGGTGGTCCAGAGAAAAAAAAGCCCAAAATATCTGAGGCAAGAACCTGCTGATGCTACTGCGATGCTGCTAAGGTGTGCGGGGTGAACCCAGCCCCAGCTTCGCCGTTCGGAACCTCGTCGTCCTCTCTTCTGCTAATAATTCTGTCATCTGCTGCTCCCTATGCGGCGCCCGTACCATACAGCTTCAATTAGAATTAAGAGGCAGAGTCACATTTGGTTAAAAGTAAAAGGATTCAACTTTGAATGTCTTCCAGCAACCACTTTTTTTTTTTTTTTTTCCTCCTTCTTCTGGGAAGAAGAACACCGAGAGGCATAACTGGTGGGTAATGTTTTGGCATATTCTTAGCCTTTTGGAAATGCACATTCCTACTTTTAACTTCCCTGTTTAAAGATAACTATATATGTGAAACTCTAAATACAATTCATTTGTCTAGGACTCTCCCTGCCTTATTTAGCAACAACCCCAGCTGACGGTTTACTTTAAATACAATTAACCAATCTGTTCTGGTGGGAATTTTCCTCTCTTCTATTTTTGGCATAACTCCATAATTTGCCTCAGTATTTTTCAGAAAGAGCTTTAAAAGGTAAAGTAGACGTGTTGTGCTTCACACACAAGCTGTGACTAGAACCTGACCCCTTGCTCTTTTTTTTTTGGTGTCTTCCAAGAGGGACAGTAGCTAGGGAATTTTTAATCAACAATTTGTTCAAATGCAAATCCATAAACTTTTTTTAATAACATACCAATACGAAACAGGAACCATACAAACATCCCTTCCCCAGACTAGTCTGTGATATTCCACACCTCACTCTGAAGCAACCAATTTTGACGTCAATTAGCAGTGACTTTGGGAGCTGAAATGGATTCTATATAAGAGATATAAGAAAGGAAGATATAAGACAGGTACAAGAGGGACCTCAGGAACCACGAGGCGACGGAAAGACAGAAGACTGATACGTGCATGTAAAGACACACAGCCTGGGAAACAAGCAGCGGGAAGCAGAGCTCTGCCCGCGGCCCCAAACTGATGCCGTTGAGGTAATGGAGATGCAATGGGGCAACTCGCATGACTGGAGTGCTGTGTGTGCGATCCCCTTGGGATGGACAGGCCTCCTGTGTGGAGGAGCAGCTTGAACATATGGAGCTCTTCTGTGGGATAGGTGAGGACGTGGACTTGAGAAAGCCTCTGTGGTGCGGGCCATAGTTCTTAGGGGGGACTTGAACTTCCCTGAGATCTCCTGGAAGGGCAGAATGGCAGAACACAAGCAGTCAAGACTTCTGTAAGGTGTTGGGAATATCTTCTTGATACAAGTACTGCATGGGCCACCAAGGAGTGATATGCAGGTGGCGTGCTGTTGACTACCAAGGACGAACTGGAAATCTAGAAATGCTGCCTGGGGCATTTAGGATTGCTTATCTGCAGTTTGGACTTGCAAGGAACATCAAGGACAACAGAGAGAGATTCTACTGTTATGTTACCTCTGCTGAAGAGGGCAGGTGATTTAGTGACTGCGGACATGGGTACGGCTGGACTAACTCAGTGCTGCCTCTGCCTCGGTCTTCACCAATAAGGCCAACAGTCTTCACCCATGCAAGTCCATGGGATCAGATAAGCTGCCTCCAGGGGTCCTCAGGAGCTGGCCAATACCCTTTCAAGGCTGTTCTGTCATCCTTGGAATGTCACAAAGGTCAGAGAAGAACCTTGACATCTGCAGACAATTCAGCAAAGGGCCATCAAAATGGTTGGGGGCTGAAGCACTTGTCCTGTGATGAAAGGTTGAGGGAACGGGACTTGTTCAGCCTGAAGAAAAGATGGCTTTATCGAGACCTAAGAGCAGCCTGTCACTACATATGAAGAGGTCATTAAGACGACAGAGCCAGACTCTTCACAGAATTGTGAAAGGGTGAGGGACAACAGACATGAATTGAAATCAGAGAGGTTCAGACTGCACATAAGGAAAAACGTTTTCACCCTGAGGACAGTCAAGTACTGGAACAGGCTGCCCAAAGACGACTGTACCATCTCTGTCCTTAGAGGTTTTCAAGACCTGACTGGATGAAGTTCTGAGCAGCCTTATCTGACCACATAGGTGACCCTGCTTTGAGCAGGAGACTGGACTACATAACCTCCAGAGGTGTATTCCAATCTGAATCATCACGCAATCCTATGATTCTAAAATTAAACCACTTCCACATCACATCGTTTTCCTCATATTCCTTTGATCTCCAGGTTCTCCACACCTAAGATTTCTAAACGCCTTTGTTTTCTAAATTCTAAAATAGACACCTTCATGCAGGTGATATGATGTTCAGTTTTAAGTATTTAATTCGCAGAGTGCACTTCTGCACGCATTTGAGCTCCTGTTCTAGCCTTGAACCACAAGAAATTAAATGTGGGTAGGAAAGGAAGAAAGAGGAGAAGCAGCAGAATGATAATCCAAACCCCTGCTCAGTAAGGCATTTCCTATTCTTCATGTAGTTGACTTGGAGAAATTTTTTGGTTGGTTGGTGTGGTCTGGTGGTTGTTTCCTTTTAACATTCTCCTTTCTTATGTTACTTGTTTAGTCTGCTGCCTGACATCTTAGCTAACAATAACAGGAAGAAATCCTGGAGATTATAAGCCATAGCACTAAATAATGGGGAAAAAATATATAATTATCAGAAAGTATTCCATTATTTCCCTGAATGAATATTCCTGGGATAAATACCTTTCCTTATAGAGAAAAAAAAAGTTACATCATTGTGAAGGACAATTCCTATTTTGCAGTGGTCTGAAGTATTCTTTTTACAGGACTTGGAACTTTGGTGCCAATATCTACCACATAAGGCACCACGTGCCACATAGTGACCCAAATTCACTTCCCATTTACGACCCTGCAACAATCAATCCAAATCCTTCTCGAGGGTAAAGAATTAAATATAGTTTCAAAATAACGCTGTGTGATTATGAACCTGCTTGAAAATCTGCATTACAACCTGAGAGAAAGAATTCTTCTAACTCACTTTTACATGGTATTTGGACAGCTGTTTAAAAACAACATAAAAATCCTGCTCGTTGAGTTAGGTTACAGTTTCTCCTTGTGCTTCCAGCTGGCTGATGCCTGGTCTAAGGGGAACCTAGACGAGAGCCAAAGATACACATTGCTCCGTGCAAGAATCAGAAAAAGGAAAGGCTGAGAGCCAAATCATCCCCTCTGCTTCTAGGTGCCTTGGGGTGGAATTTGCACGGGGACTGACCAGAACTGGCCTGGAATTCTATAAAGAAACGTAGGCGCAGATGTCATCCTTCTACGCATGTGGTCCAAGACCACTGCAATTGCTTCGTGGCTCTTCGGTCTTAGATGCTGGTGGATGGCCAAGCTCCCTCCGGGGATGAAACCCTTCAGCAGAGGGATTTTGCCTTCTCGGTTGAAAACCCAGCTATGCAGGCTTGCCAGGCCTCCACAAGTGAGAACTGACTTTGACTTCCTCATAGGAAACCTGAACCCTGAGTCTCTAATAGGAAAATGTTGTGATATATAAAAGTTCATTCATATTTAGATATACATAAAGGAAAAATACATAGCATCATAGGGCTGGGTTAAACCATCTGAAAAGGAAAGCTCAATTCATACAGCTTGTTGGAAAACTAGCATCGGAAGCATGTTTTATTTGAATAGGCAGATGTACTGAAGTCAAAACTTTGTGAAAACACATGGATTTCATTGTCTTTGTGTTTCAGGAGAAAGCAGAAAAATGTTGAAAGCTATGTAAGAACAAAATATTTTTATGTTTAAAATACTAAACATTCTTCTTCATGAAGAATTCTGAAATGCTAGCATTTTGTCCCTCTCTCTAATGTAGCCAGACTTCAAAATTTCTAAATCTTCCGCTAAAAGAAACTCTGCCTTTGCACGGTTCCAAAATGTAGGCTGCCAGTTCCTTAAGCATTTTATGGTCTACGTCCTGCAACTCGAACGGAGGCAAAACAAGATAGACTGTACGAATGCCTCGTGCCTTATTTCCTGGCCCTGTCTTGCAGCATATACCGGCTTTCGTTTCTAATAATAGTGCTACCATGAGACAGAATTCAATATCTGTTCAATCCCTCAGCTTCTTTTATACATAATCCTTGCAATATTGAGGATGCACAGAGGCAATGAACAGAAGCAGCACAGGGCAAAACCTTTATTTGACTCAACTAAAGTATGCATATGTTTTAGTGACAGGCGTTAGCAGTAATGGCATACTCAACCTCAAAATTATTTTGCTCTAACCATGAAAAAAGGTTTGTGTAGAGATTAAGGTTGTCTAGCAGCCGATATATCTCAGTACAGGAGCACTGAACATGAAACTTCTCTTTCCCCTTTGCTCACCACACTGATTTATTCAGAATTCTGTCTGAATGTATTTGCCTGATGTCGAGTCTCCGCATGATGCCTTCATCTTTAATGAATGTTCTCCAGAACCTCCTTCCCTGTCTTGTCATCGCCTAGAAAGGGGTTTCCAGTAAAATGGGAAAACACATCAAATAAGCATTTAATATATGTCAGGTGTGATTTTATACGCTTCATATGGAAAGCTTCTCATTGATTTGAATGTGTGTCAAGTCAGGCCTTTTGAATATTTTGCTTCAGAAGCCACATACCTGGGTGCGGGTCACTCCATGTACTGCACGAACCGCAGTGGCCCTTCTCAGAAACAGCTGCCCCAGGGACCGGTTTAGGTGAATTCATGCTATACAGTGCATGCTTACCACTGACCGTGTGCCTACATTGCCAGTTTAATGTTTTGTATGGAATTATTTCTGTTGGTTTGTAGGCAAATTCTAACTAGCAATTTTGCAGGAGCAATTATTAGATTCATCACAGTTTAGAAAAGTCATGGTTCTTTTTCTAATTTTTTTGTGCCTTCAAATCTTTTTTTTTTTTTTTTTTTTTTTTTACCATTAATGGAAGAATTTTACAGCCTACTCAATTTGCTCCCACAAGCCGTTTGTTACCTAACTCTTTCTAAGAATCTGCATTTCAAAGTCCAGTTTTGCATATTTGCTTCGAGGGAGCGTAGGCTCATTTTAATGCCAAAAGAACTTGACAGAACTGAAAGCACAACACACGCGCAGGGGTGGCACGTTGGTCTGAGGATATTAATACGTGCCTAATTCTTACAAAATATGACATGTTTGTGAGGAAGGACGCTACGAAATACTCCAAGTTGGGATGCAGCCACAACACGCATCCCTATCTAGCGGTCAGTTCACTCATTTAGATACAGGCATAGGACAATTTACTACAACTTCAAAAGTTACTCCTGCATTTAGTTCATCCTATCAATATACAAGGCCCTGGAGAGTAGCTATACAATTACTTTATCATGATTCATTTTACCCTGTTGGCAACAACAACAAAAAATATCTGTGGAACACCACTTCGCAAGATAAAGAAACTAAAGCTTGATTTCATTTCCTTCATGAAGACAAATTATTCTCATAGTTTTGCTGTGAAGTAGGCTCTGTGAGTATCCTTGGTTTGCAGAGATCTCTATCAGCCTGCAGCATAATTCCCCGCTGTCATGCAACTGGTGCTAAATACGTGAAGCCCTATCTACCGCCTGCATTTATCTGCACCTAAAGAAATACACTTCGTTCTCTTACACACACAAAAGAATGAGAAACAGGAGAAAATGGAAGTGAGGTGCTAGATATAAAATGATACCGTAAGTATTTAAAAATCAAGCTGTTGACAACTGGTAGCTTCCTCACCCGGCAGAAAGCATTAGAATCATAGAATCACTTTGGTTGGAAAAGACCTTTAAGATCATCGAGTCCAACCTTTAACCTAACCCTGCCATCCCACCACTAAACCCTGGCCCTAAGCACCTCATCTGTCCTTCTTTTAAATACCCCCAGGGACGGGGACTCGACCACCTCCCTGGGCAGCCCCTTCCAGAGCCTGACAGCCCTTTCTGTGAAGAAATTTTTCCTAATGTCTAGCCTAAACCTGCCCTGGCGCAACTTCAAACCATTCCCCCTCGTCCTATCTCCTGTTACCAGGGCAGGAATCACTGGGCAGAATTCTATACTGAGGTAAGCCAGACATCAATTTAGAATATCAAAGTGATCCCTTCTGCCCTCAAAATCTCTAACTCTAAACCCTCCATTTTATGCTCCCACTCCACACTTTTAATAATGCTAGGTGAGGTAGCATGTCATGCGAGACCTGGTGGTTAAAAGGAAGATGACTTTAAGTGGGGGAGTTTTGAAGTTTCATAGTATACAGGAAAAAAAACCCACACCACCAGTATAGTCCTGCCCAGAAACTAGCGTCGAGAGCATTTTTACGACACGAAGCTTGGTTCATGTTTCCCCATGGGTTTGTGTTTCCCCATGGCATCTTTCTGAGTAGCGTATAGACAACTAAGAAATATTAATGATGCCGTTTGAGAGAAGACCACTGCTGGGCCTGGACTGCTTGAATGAAGCATCTCGTGTTTGCTGGGGAGTAGGGTGTGGTGTTCAGAGGATGAAGGACTTAAATGAAGCAGCAGGTATGAATTAAACCAACCCACCTAACGGAGAAAGAATAGTTTCTGAAGTCAATAAGAATAACAGATACCATGTGAATTGACTTTCATGGTCATTCAATGAAGTTAGAATACCTGACATAGGAGAGGAAGATTTTTCCATCCTCATGCGATAATTAGATAGTTAATCCAGAAGGCCTTGGTGAACATCTACTCCACAAACAGCTTAACATCACAGGCCACAAAATGATCCCCAAAACCTTGTAACCCATTCGCATATTCACATCTCAACACCAGAAGCAGAAAGAGAACGTTAAAGGCTGATGTTCTAAAATAATTTCTGTGCAATTACATAAAACAAAGATTGTGTGAGAGAATAGGGCAGCAGCTCAGAAGGGGGGAAGATTTGAGCCAGACTGATAATGAAGAAAACTTTGGAAGAGTAGAAGATTTGAAGCATACGTGTCTTTTTCTTACAATGGAGACTGTATCAAGACAAAGTGGGTTCAGTAAAATTCATACTGTAGAAAAAGAACTTCCAACATCGTTAAGATTATTCTCAGACAACAGTTCACAGGCACAGAAGAGCTTTTGGTGTCGTAAAATAGCAAATTAAGGCAAAAGAGCAGAAAGAAAATCTGCAGTTTACTAAGGACCTCCAAGGAAAATGTTTTAACACAATGACAGAAACTCAGACTTGTTGGCACCTTAAATTAAGATATCATAAATAGACAATTACTCAAAATAACCAAGCAGCTGGTTTCAAATCCTAGTTTTGACCTTACAGCAAAAAAACCCTTTTTCCTGCTTGACAGAAGCCTTTTAGGAGCCAAATTTAGTCAGAACTGTCTATGTGCTGCAGCACTTACAAAGGGCCGAAGCGTCGCCAAGTCGGTGGCATAACCAAGGCAACACAACACGGGCAGGCTATCAGGAGGCCTTCCGTGAAGCTTCAAGGGCATCTTGAAACACCATAAACTCTCTTTTTGACAGAAACATAACGTCCACAAGCATCATTCGTCCCTCACCATTCTTTATGCCTCTAATGGTCGGTGCAGAGCGACAAAGATGTCGCAGCGTAGTCTTGTGGGTTTTGGTATTTTCATTTTAAAGTAGGCACTGAAGAGCTGGGCAGATACCCAAAGGACATAAAAGAAGTTGAGAAAATACAGCAGGAAAGTTCTTTTGTGTTATTTTTAAGAGAGTGTTTGCAGATCTCAGAAACGCATAGAAAAGTATTTTCAAAGCTAATTTGTGCAGTTCATCACTGGACTTTAAAAATTATTACTTCCATTGAGATACATTACAGCTAGTCTAGACTGTAAAAGAAATCATGACTGCAGAACAAGAAGGGCAAACCATGAATAAAAGGAAGATTTAATTCTACCAGCCAACCTTTTCTCTCGTTACCACCCAGAACACTCCATGCTACAGACCAAAAAATGTGGCTCTACGTGCAGAGCCGTTTGTATCGAGAACGCTTTTTGGGCCTTAAAAAGGGGGGTGAAAGACAGAGCCTTTTCAGCTGAAAGCAGTAGACACAGTTATAAAATATGCAGGGGTGACCCCCAAACACAAGCTACGTTTTATTACAGTGACAGAAACTTGGGGAAGAACACCCAGATTGCATCCACAAATGCCACAAGCAGCAACGGGGTAGCCAAAACAAGGTTGTTACCGAGATCATGCATAAGAGCCATCGTAGATTTTATGGTCAGCATCCTGCATGCATAGAGTACACATAAAATCTGGATTTATGGGAGGCCAAATAAACAACCAAGGCAGTATAAAAAGATGCGGATGATTGTGTCGTTTTATTTTTTGATAACTCCAGCAAAAACACACCCCAAAACCCCAACAACATTAAAGATGACCTAGCAGTAACAAAATAAGAAAGCAAACAGAATGAAAACCTTTCTTAGGAAAGAAAAGCAAAAACCTACCGACAGATTTTGAGTTATGAAGGAAGAGGAAGGACAAACCACATTTGTTTGCCCTGCAAAACAAATGCTCAAGCATCTGCCAATTCATAGAAGCTGGGTGGCTGAACACAGTGCACTTGAAACATTATGCAATACAGGCCTGTATTTCTCTTTTCTTCTGATTTAGGCCTTTTGGCAGAAGCTCTCATGCTTAAAAGCATCTATGGAGCGTGCAAGCACACCTGGTATTCAAGCAGCCCAGGTCTGTTCCGAACGATTTTCCACTCCAGTTTTCCAGTCTCAGCACGCCAGTTTCTGTTCCGGTATCTTTGTTCTCAGAACACAGAGGAATGGGCAAAGAGGAACCAAATTTCACAAGTCACAACCTGTCTTCTGCTCGTGTCTGTACAGAGGGGAGTTCTGAAGGAGCACAACAGCCGCCTGGCCCAAAAGCTGTTGGTGGAGGCTTTAAGGCACCCTCAGAACTGCCCTTCCCTTCCAATTTTTTAAAACATATTTCATCAGTCTCACAAGGAACTGCAGCAATTTCCTGAAGACCGAGAGAAAAACGTAGCTGCAGGATAACAACGTGGACAGAGGCGCCTACGGTTCTCCAGGTTTTGTCTAAGCAACAACCATGAAGCTTCTTGCTTTGTCAGGGACCACAAGTGGCCAGGACCTCACATTTCTTGAAAAGGGGACATTGCAATTCCTCCACAACTCCTCCACCTCCCACCCCCCAATTCTCTGGGTGGCTCACGGCATCAGCATCACCTTTTTGTTCAGTGGATTCCCGTGGAAAGTGCAACCCCGATTTCTGCCCTGTGGTTTTATTGCTATTTTGCCCTAAATAAGACTCAGCCGTCAAAAATTTCCCCAGCAATTTTCAGACACAAATCAGGCAGCAAAAATTTTTAAATAGTCCAATTTTCCTGTTTGCAGTTTATGCACTAAATGTTTCTGGTGTCAAGGCAGCAAGCTTCGTATTTTTGATAAAAGCGCCGTGCTATAAATTAAGGAATGGAAATAAAGAGCGGAAGGTGCAAATCAGGGAAGCTGCTTGGATGTAATTCAAGAGAAATACGGTGCCTGGATCGCATTCCCCAATTTTTAGTTCTCCTAACAGTAATATATGCAGAGCTATCATTTTTGAATAGCAGCAGGAGTGAAATCAATACAATTATAGAGAAATTCAAAAGGTTCCATAATCCTGTAGCAGTTATTAGAGCATGCTCTTTCTCTGTAGAAGTCGCAAACCACCATACAGATGCTAGCACGGAAAGATTTGTCTGGTGCAGAATTCCCTAGGACCTCTCTGGAACTGTTTGATAGGGCCTCAAATTCCACACTGCACGAACACAACGCTATCGGCGTGCCAACTCCTGCCGCTCTTGCAAAGTCCTTTCTTGGCATGCTACCAACCTGTCCTCCTTCACAAACCCGGCTCAGTTCTGCTGTGATTATCTATTTTGATCATTGTGATAGATTTATCCTAAAAATGGATGGAGCACTGCTTTTTTTTTATGCCTGTTTCGGGCCAACATCAGAATGTTTGGTCTGCATTTAACGCAGCTAGAATGACTTCACCTCTGATTTATAGGACTGTGCTATGCTAGAGAGACCTGCGAGAAGGACAAGAGAGAAGCACCTCCTGACCAAAACGCACAGAGAATTTTAGAACCTGGGTTTGGAGAAATGAATTTGGGACTGGCTAAGGGCACGGCCTCTTTAAGAATGATCTTTCAGCGGCCAGACACCCCGTGCAATTCCATAGGCTCCATTTCTGTTCAGAAAAGCAGAAAGGAGTCCAGGTTAGAACTGAAATAAAGTGCTTGAGCTTCGTAAAGTTTGCAAAACCAGGTGAACTCTTCCACTTGCTAAAAAGCCTCTGCATATTCTTTAACATCTATTTTTGCAGTGTTTGAAACACCATGCGAGTAATACGGTCGATATGAAAATTTCAAAAGCAAACCTGACTGTAAGCTCGGCACTCCTGGTCACACCACTCCTTGCCACCATGGAAGGGAGCTACGCCAGGAGGTGCATTTGCACAGGCTGCTACCAAATGACCAAATCACCCTAAATAAGCAAAACAGGAACGCAAAGAAATGCATGGAAGAGTAGCGGAGCTTCGCGGTTCTAGTCTCCACTAGAAAGCGAATAAATTTGTATTTTAAGGAGCTGGTTTCTGTGTTTTTGCTTTGGGATTTGAAGGCATTGCACTGTCGGACTCAAATCCCATCAGGCCAGCGAGGGTCAGGATCTGGCTGCAGGAAGGGAAGGTCCAGGTGAATACAGGGCTTTACTCTCCAATTCAGCAGAAGACTGAAAAGTTCATTTTTTAACCAACAGAATCATCTGAAACATTTTGCTTCCAGGTACCTAAATTGAAGGCGATCTTTTAAACAAACAGATGAACGAGACTGTTTAATGAAATATGAAAATGAAGCATCTCGGTCTAAAAAAACGGGACTTAGGTCCAACCCCTAGGTGCAGACATGGCCTTCAGCCCAATGTCACGTGGAAGCAAAGCCCAGCAGGTTGTTTTCTTCCCTCGCCAGTCTACCCACAATTTACATTCCAGGGGAAGGCAACCTCAGCCTCCAGGGCCGAAGACAGCCATGCTATGTTCTAGCTCCGTCCTCAGCGTGAGGGACAAAGCGAGCACAACCTTGGGTAAAAATCCTGGAGTACTCCCGCCCAACGGTTTAAACACACCAGCCTAAACACACAGATGCCTAAGCTTTAAACACATGAGAAGATTTATCACAGATGCCTAAGCTTTAAACACATGAGAAGATACATCCCCCCCCCAAATAGAGGTAATGTGGAGGAGACAGTTTTACGTGTCTGGATTGGAGCAGCTTCACGACACTGCGACAAAGCCGAGGTCTCCTACTTAAACAGCATCCTCCTTTTTTCTGCCAGGGTTTTATTGCTTTAGAGGAACTTTGGTTGACATATGTAATGAATTTTGCTATTTTGCTATTTCATAATGTTTTTTATAACTCCAAGCACTCAATCTAGTTACTTTTAGTCAGCAAACATCCTCTATATGCTCTAGCAGATGCTTTACTGGCTCCTCTGTTCTCTTAATACTATTCTCAGCCCCGCTTAAACGGAGGCTTTACGTTGTTTATCCTAACTTCTCTATTGAGTATTTTAAGCAGAAATCTATTTAGGAGTTAAAAAGCAGAATACATTAGTTTTTATTTTCTTTGAGTTGCATTCTGCTTTGGAAAATATCTGAAGATCTACTTTGACTGAAGGTGTTCTTTCTGCCTTCATCAGACAGAATAAGTTTATGTAGAACAGAAGGTACTTGAAGGTGGGTGTATTCAACTACTACAGACATTGCCAAATAGTAATGACTTTCAGGAAAGATTTGTCAAATTCAAGGTGGTACTTGTTAAAGTTTGTTGTTCCTGTGAACCTTCTAGAATAACAGAATACCTCGTTGTCAAAAAACAAGACATCATCTCTTGCCCTCCACTCAGGCCCTCGGAATTCACGGGAAAAAAAAAATAATCAAAACATTTATCACTCTCGTGGTTAGAATTTTTTCCTTCATGTCGTTGTTTTTTTTCTCTTTAAGTCAAGAAACCATGGTGGGTAATAATCAACACTTCTCAATTATTTCTACCAGTTAATAACCTACTACTATAATTTAAAGAGAAAGTTTGATTTACCTTGCTTCATTCCTGGCGACTGAATAATCTTGTCTTACAACGCTAACATGGTAGCTATAACTAATTCCCTTGATGTCATTAGAGACTTTTACCCGTGACTTTGTTAGGACCAGGATTGCACTTAATGCTTTTAAATCAAAGTCTAAAACAGGAGAAGAGAAATGTGCAGAGCAAAATTGATTCTAGCCGGGTTGTATTCTCTGTATCCTTGCACAAGTTTATACCGGATTGAAAGCTGAAGCATCGACAAAATCGTATGAAAATAGCTATGCCAATGTAGCGGAGAAAAAAGAAATTTGTGCTGTCTGTAGTACAGGAGAGAACTGACAGCTGTCAGTATGAATTTTTCTTGTCATTTATAAAATAATTAAAGATTGGTTTCTGTGGTGGGAGGCAAAAAAAAAAAAGGTTTCAGTCTAGAAAAAGCTCTGATGCCTGTTTCTCTGGGGAGAAGAAGCAAAGGAGAAGGGTTTTATTTTCCCTAC
>NW_009258816.1:346259-383614 GCF_000687185.1 Egretta garzetta
TTTCTGGTCTGTCCTCCTGTGAGTCCTTACCTTCAAATCCCTCCTTTCTCTCCTCATTCAAATTCTGCAGATTGAAGTGTTATTCTCTGAAAGACAACCCCGATGTTTGTGAAGGGAAGCTTTTAGGGACAGAGCGCTAGAAAGGACCCCTCGAAGTCTGTAATGTTCTCTAGGGACGGTTGTGTAGTCATAAACCCGTCTCCCGCCCTCAGAAGCAACCATAGAATAGAATCATAGAATGAAGTCTGTAATGTGACTTGGAGAAGGGGGGTTTGCCTGTTCTCTAGGGACGGTTGCGTAGTCATAAACCCATCTCCCACCCTCAGAAGCAACCATAGAATAGAATCATAGAATGTTTTGGGTTGGAAGGGACCCCTAGAGGTCATCTAGTCCAACCCCCCTGCAGTGAGCAGGGACACCGCTAATTAGATCAGGTTGCTCAGAGCCCCGTCCAACCTGGCCTTGAACCATCCCTGCAGAACAGGCAAAAACTTCTCTTTCAGCTCCTGTAACAGACTTTGGACCTTCAGCAAAAAAGAGCAGAGGCCATAAAACCTCAAATGTTCCTATAGAGATGTAAACTAGAGACATCAAGGGCATTGCCTGTGTAGCTACAGCATCTCATGGTTGTTTTAAGGATTTAGCTGGATTAAAGTAGTAAACTGAGCTGAAAAACCTGTTAGTTAACATTTTCTACTAAATATACCCTAAATAACTATAATGGAGGGGAAAATTCGTGTTTCAGAATGAGTTAAGCTGGTTGCTGTCAGCTTAAAAAGCTTGCCCACAACTAGCTTGAACGCTCTCCAATCATCTACACGGACCTTTGTGCCAGAGTTGTTGGAGCAACGAAACTTTTACCGAGCAAGGAGTTTCTTGAAGGAGCTGCTCGCACCAACTATTAGCGCAAGCTATCCTTATCTGCTCAAATTTATGAGCCCCTTTGAAAAGCTCCTGCAAAACCCCATGCATTCTCAATATTCAATTTGAAACGCTCATAACTCAGCCAAATGAAAACCAATTTTCTCCAGAGAACTCAAAAGCCTTTCTTCTCGGTGAGAGCAATTTCCAAGCCATATTTCAAGTCCCAGCAGTTTTGGCTGTAAAAGTGTTTAAAAATAAGTCCCTCTCTCTATAAATATGAAGGCATATAAATTATATACATATATATTTTACTTTAGTATAAAGATTTTTATTTTTTTTTCACCCTTCAGTTTCATCAGATTCAGGAGCAGCTGATTTGCCTTCACTCAAGGCTGTCCAGGCAAAATAAAAACACAATCAGTTTCAGGAAGAGACAAGGTGGGATATTTAAAAATCAAAGGTGAAACTTCAGCAAGCAATTAAAGCTGAGAGACAGAAATGGAAATCTTAATTATAGGGTTTTGTCCTGCTTTTTTCTGGGGCATAACAGAAAGCTCCGCCCCTTCCAACACTGTTGGTCAGATGCTATGTAGAGATGTCAGTGGTTAGAAGTTTATCCAAATTCATACAGGCAAAAAATACAGACATTTCCATTAAACAGCATGTTGTATTTGCATTGTGCTATATGCATGGGCAGCCTCCAGTGTGCCCATTAGCTCGTCTCATTAGCTACATCCAGTCTCAAGTATACAGCACAGAGTCCATATTGAAAATCAATGGCTTTGCTCTGGTTGGTCAAATGAAACTCTCTATTTCTGTTTTGCCCCCCGTGATCTTCCTTTTGTTCAAGCACTAATGATGAAACAGCAGCTCTGTTTCCAATTTAATTTCATACCTATAGCGCACATTAAAACAGGAAGCAAAAAAATCATAGAATCACAGAATGGTTTGGGTTGGAAGGGACCCCCAGAGGTCACCCAGCCCAACCCCTCTGCAGGAGCAGGGACACCTTTAACCACATCAGGTTGCTCAAAGCCCTGTCCAACCTGGCCTTGAACATTCCCAGGGATGGGGCCTCCACCCCCTCTCTGGGCAAACCCTTCCAGTGTTTCACCACTCTCACTGTAAAGAATTTCTTCCTTAGATCCAGTCTAAAGCCACATGGGTTTAGTTTAAAATAAATACTTACTTTTAAGTACTCCAAAACATTGACTCTCTCAGCAAAATGGGTTTTATACTTACTTGTATATGTGCAATATACATAAATAGATCCACACCTCCATATTATTTTACAGCATCTTTTCAGTTAGATTTACATTTTAGATTTTGCTCAAATTTTGTTGTGTTCTTCTAAGTCAGGGCAGTGTTTGCACTTAAGTTCTTCCTGGGTAGTCTTTGTACTGGCTCAAACAGGAGCATGCTTGTGCGGTGGGAAAAAAAAAAAAAGTACCCAGATCTTTGACTTGGTACCTGAACAGATCTTCCAGTTATCTGAGAAGGGCAACCACGACTGCAAATCAAGTATTTGGGCTGGAACTCAACCTAGCCATGAAACCTTCAGATGACCGATTTACAGTGACACCCGCAACGTGCTCTAAGCTGGGCTACTTCAACCTAGATTTTTGTCTGAACTCACCTCATGAGCTTATGTATGAGCTGAGGTAAGAGTGGTGCCCAAGGAACTGCAAAGTAGAAGTGAGGAAACCTGAGCAGATGAAGAATAACTTAAACCTAGGAGAAAGGGTCATGGAAAGAGTACAACAGAGATGCGAGAGTAAGAAGGAAGGAGGAACAGCGTGGTGAGGAAGAGATGACAAATGTTGAGCAGCCAGCAAAATCTCAGGAAGGCCTCAAGAGGTAAATCTCCTTTGGCAAGGATGAACAAATGTTGGCCACGCAGAGCCGCTGCCTTTCGCAGGTATAAGCGCTCCACATTAGGACATCTTTTTTACTTCATTTTTGCAAGTTGAGTGCACCTGTGAAGTTTATGACTGACAAAACTCAGTGCTGAATGGCTGATTAGCTACATTTCCTAAATCCTTCGGCACCTGGAGAGGCAAGGGACAGAGTTACTACGCGTACCTCTCCCTGCACATCGGCAGCAAGCCAGGAGGAAGCGACAGAACCACGGTGGGTTAGGGCAATACAGATATGCAGGTCGGCAACAAAACCTTCCCACCCCATCTTCCTCTCAGGTTGTAGAGAGACATCTTGATGGGCAGAAAATAAGGCAAGGAACAAAGCTAAGAATGAACCCTTTCTGCCAGCTCCTGAGAGTCCTCACATGAGCGAATATCTGGCCTACCCCAAAAGCAATAACAGCAAATCCATAAAATTCTAACTATGCAGGTTTTCTGCATTTTTTTTTTTTCTTGGCAACAATGGGGCTTCGTCATCAGCTTGCTACAACAGCATCTCCTGGAGAGAACCCCACAGATCCTCATTTCACTTCAGTCTTCTCTAGGAATTAAATAGTATTTCCATTTTACTTACTGACAGCAAAAAAAAACCGGTCACATCGAGGTCAGGATTGTAAAAATGACTGGACTGAGCATGTTAATAAACAGCCATCCAATTTGTCACAATTTGACCCTGCCAGTCCCCTAAATCTTAATAAACAGTAATCCACATAAATATACTGAGAGTAATACACCTTTGCATGCTAGGGTCAAACCAGCCATTTGATCAGCGGAAAACGAACAAATTCTCTCAAAATTGTGCACTAATGACCATTTGCCTGCAACAACCCTGGGTAATGGATGCGCGGATGGAACTAGAACTGTTATTTTACCTGCCTTTGGGAGAAGATTGCTGGGCAGTTGGTGGTGGGGGTCGGCCTCCTCTCCCTGATAACGGGCAATGGGACAAGGGGGAATGGTCTGAAGTTGTGCCAGGGCAGGTTTAGGTTGGACATTAGGAAAAATTTCTTCACAGAAAGGGCTGTCAGGCTCTGGAATGGGCTGCCCAGGGAGGTGGTTGAGTCCCCATCACTGCAGGTATTTAAAAGACAGGTAGATGAGGTGCTTAGGCACTTGGTTTAGTGGTGGGATGGCAGGGCTAGGTTAATGGTTGGACTTGATGATCTTAAAGGTCTTTTCCAACCTAAACGATTCTGTGATTCTATGATGTAAAGCAGCAATACCTAAAATCAGGGGGTTGGTCATCATCATATGACAGGGGCCCTAGAAATCCTACGCTGAGCTTGAGACACACTTGCACCAGCCACTCTGCCGGGCAACACGTATTGAGAAATAGTTCTCCCTTGGTGACAATCTAATACACACAGCTAACAGCGAGAGAGGAAACAGGAACAGAATGGAAATCCAGAGAAATCATCTAACTCCATATAATTCAGCAGTTCAGCCAAAAATAAAATTCACGCCTCCAGACTAATTTTCCTCTCTTCTAAAGCAACAGAACACTATTTCTCACCACTGCTATTTGCCTCTACAGCAAACTTCCCGTTGACTTCTCAAGTTACACACTTTTGTTGACAGAATATCAAACGCTTTCACGTCTTACATTTCTGTTGTTTGCCTCCCTCCATTTCCAACACGCTCTTGTATTTTGTGCGCTCTCTGGTAGTAATGGGTACGTAACACGGGCAGCCAAATGATTTTAAAAACCGCGGTGCTTCATCGAAGGAAGGGTTAGAGAGCTCAACTCCATGGCTTATCTTACTGTAATAAACAAGATCTGATGGAGAGATCAGACCCCATGCAGATGATTCCTGGCATTTAGATTCTGCGTTAGAGTAGGAAAAAAAATAATTTTATTGCCTCTCAACATTTTGGAGATAGAGTGGTTTTTTCCACTTTTCATGTGTGCAGAAAGTTGAATATCTCAAAGCCTGTTGCAAGCTAAACTCTCATACACTTTTTGACTAAGCTGAAAATTTTCAGGTTGAACCCAACTGTTGTAAACATAGCACTGGCTGTGTTAAAATTACCTAACATTTCGAACCAAGAACTTGGTCAAATGAAAAAAAAAACAACCCACCCCGTATTGTCTTTCATACTGGGGACTGCAAACACTTCGTTCGGACAAATTCAAAATCCTCTCATGACCGGAACTCTTTTTCCTTTTCTTTCCACCCCCTTCCCCTTAGTTTTACTTTCAACAAGTTTACATTTGCTATCAACAGATGCCTAAAAAAAATTCTTGACAGGTTCAAACCCACGACTATCAGTGCCAGAGGCAAGCGGGCCCTGTAGCATTGCCAGAGGCGGTGGTGCCATTGAAGACCTGGAGGCAGGCATTTGGCCATATTGAAAGACCATGCCTAAGCAGATTAATATTTGCTGATTCAGAACCCTTTGAGAATATTGTTGGTCAGAGGTACACCCCCTGCTTTTTTTCAGCTTCTGTGTATTTTTTTTTTTTTTAACATAAAGGCAGGCTTGGCCCTACATATATTAGGGATTTCTGTTTAATGTTGAGTCCTCTGTCTCACATGCAACATGTATTCTCAGACAAGACCAGGTATTCTATTTTGAAGAGTCTTAAAATGTCTTCTTACGACTGGAAAGGATACACGCCACTTCCCCAATAAAATCAGCAAACAAAAGTGCTAATAACATTTTCTAATTAACATTGAGACAGCGGAACACAGCCAAAAGGGCTTTGATGAAGCCTTGAAACGAAATACAAGTATCTTAAGGGTGGATGTCATGAGGACGGAACCAGACTCTTTGCAGTGGTGCCCAGCGCCAGGACAAGGGGCAACGGGCACAAACTGAAGCACAAGAGGTTTCAGTTGAATATGAGGAAAAACTTCTTTGCTCTGAGGGTGACGGAGCACTGGCCCAGGCTGCCCAGGGGGGCTGTGGAGTCTCCTTCTCTGGAGATATTCAAAGCCCGCCTGGACAAAGTCCTGTGTACCATGCTCTAGGAGAACCTGCTTGAGCAGGGGGGTGGGACTGGGTGATCTCCCGAGGTCCCTTCCAACCCCTGCCATTCTGGGATTCTGTAGGAAATAAACCCCTTAAACTATACTCCACAACATCAAGCATGGTGGAGCAGTAATGGCAAAATGCTAATCCTGTCAACAGCAACCAAACTCATTAAATACTTTACTACATCACTTGTAGAGCTCTGTTAGCCACTCCAGTTTACTACTTAAAAGGTGTTGGGAAGAACCCAGTGCTGCACCCCTTTTGCTCACAGTCCACATAGAAAAGCCAACGATGTTGCAGTTCTAATTAAATGAAGCACGTACAGGCGAGGTAACTGGTGCAGCACCACCCCCAAATCAAAGAGTTGTGCCCCTACGTCACTTTGTAGAGGTTCTGTAACACTGATTCTCATCTTGCGCTTAATTTTGGATGCACAGGCATGAAGCCCTCCTGTAGATTTCCTTGCTCTGCCAATTTAACAGATCCTTCACATTTCAGTGTCTTTTGCATATAACAACTGCCCCACGCAACCACAAGGTTAATGACCAAGTCGTGATTTTACATCTGCAAACCAACGGCAAGCGTTCATAAGCCCCATAAAGTGTAATAAAGTGTAATAAAGTTTGGGACAGTGTTAGAAGTAACAGCTTGGTTTACTTATCCTTATAACCTCCTGCAGGGTCTGTGGTCATTTTGATGGTTTAGGAAATCTCAGCCGAAGCAAAACATCACCGCTAGGACATGTTTGAGAAAAGTCATTTCTCAGAAATACAATCAACCCCAGCTGGGAGTAAGAAGGATGTCATTCTCTCAAAGGTCATTAAAATTTGGAAGTTAAAATTTAGATTTTTAGCACAAGTAGAATTTACATAGGATCAAATTCTTTTTGGCGTGAGTAAACACGAATCATTAATTCGAATGGGGTTTTATCAATTTAACAATTTATCAACAGATAATTTATGCCATTGGCACTAAGCCCTCATAGATTTCAAAATCGCTCATATTTAAAAGTAAGCGTTGGAATATTCACTGTGGTCGTCGTATCAATTTGGAACCTTGCAGCGTGTCTCGGTCTCTTGGATACAAAACCGTGCAAGCAGCACGTAAAGGCGGGGGCATTTCTTTCAGACAGAAAACTAGGCTCAAGACTTGGCTGAAAAACAGGCATCGTGGCTGTAAAACCTTGCGCTACAGCTGACAACGAGCATTTCTCAAAGACCTAACTCGCCAAAATAAACAGAATTAGCGCTCACGTCCGCAATAGCATCAAAGGATTAATTCCACAGGTATTAGACTTATCCTTTCTTACAGACTGGAATAAAAACCTTCTGCATTTAGACTGACAGCATTTTACAGATATTAACTTGCTAGAAAAACATTTAAAATATCTTGGGAACTTTTTGTTCTTTTCAGTTCTGCTTTTCCTTTATCATTCCAATCATTGGTGATGCTTTCAAACGTTTTCTGTTTTAAAACTTATTCAGAACATACCCAACCAGAATACATTACAATGCAAATCAGCATTAAAATGTTATACAGGCATGAAAACACTTTCTGCATGCTACAGACAGTCAATTAGGTACTGTATTGGGTCAAGCTGCATAGGGATGTGCTTTCTATTGGTATGTGTCTCCAATATTGTCCCCCCCCACCAGTGGGCTGGAAGGGGGCAAGATCTTGGGAGGAGACATAGCCAAGACACCTGACCCAAACAACCAAAGGGATATTCCATACCATTCCATACCCCATACCAAGGGACATTCATCTTTTGTGACATTTTGTCTTCTGGAGGAAAAACTACGGATGCTGAAGCCCTACTTACCGGGAAGTGGCTGGACATCGCCTGCTAATGGGAAGTAGAGAATAAAATCTTGTTTTTTACCTTTCTCTACTGCACGCGGCTTTTGCTTTTTCCTTATTAAACTGCCTTTATCTTGATCCACGAGTTTCTGGTTTTGTTTTTTTTCCTTTCCATCTCATTCTCTCCCTGCCTGGCCTGCTGAAGAGGGGAGCGATAGAGCAGCTTGGTGGCACCTGGCATCCAGCCAGGGTCAAACCATGTACCATTCAGCTTCAGGTAAAACAAAGAAGGATCTTGTATGTACGATGATGTTGTGTTTCTTGCCAAAGGCTAAGGCTTGCTGGTATTGCCACCCACAAATGACCAGGCGATGGCTGTGGGGTTACACCAGCAACGCAATTGCAACACAGGGCAAGTTCACTCATGTGCAATTTTTTTTTTTTATTCCCCAGAAAGATACTGTTGAAAGATACCACCAATGTGATTTTTTTTTTTATCTAAAAATAAACACGTCAAATAACGCAGCTAGACTTAAATACAGATGAAGGAGGAAAGGGTCTTCAGAAGACCACAAGATCTCAAGGTATGGGCTTGAGGAAAATGAAGAAAATGGAAGAGGGTGTTAAAACTAACAGGATAAAAGAAAGTGATTCCTTCAGAGACACGTGCTTCTTTCCAAAGAACGTGCCGGAAAATTCTTCTCCCAAATACTGCTGCACACTCTAGTTGATAAATAATCATTTTTTTTAGCTGCAATTATTGTATATACAGCTAAGCTGGAAAATTATCTAGGGTGACACTTTCAAAGGGAGATTGTACCCACTTGGATTAAGCTGTTTTCAGGCAAGTTTCTGCTTTCACGTGTAACAGAGCGGGCAGCAAAATTTTGAACCTTGATTTTATAGCGGTAACTCTTTTTTGCTTCCAAACCTGTGAAGCTTCTATGTCTACACATAAGCAACAAGAACAGTAAATGCTCAGGGGAGTGAGGACTGCAGGTCTTCTTTTTTAAAAAAAAAAATAGCAGCAAACCTACACATATAACAAGATCTTTCAAATTTTATCTTGTTTGAAACATAATCCATGCATTTAAAAACAACCATAAATCCATCTGAACATACAGATGGACTCGATGATCTTAAAGGTCTTTTCCAACCAAAGCGATTCTATGATACAGGAGTCCACAAAGAAATAGAAAAATACCTTGGCCTGTTCTGTTGAAAATGTTCTCAAAGGTTGGTAAGCAAGCCTTATTTATCCAACAGTGTCACTGATGATATCTTAGCCTTGGGAATGGTATTTGCTAGCCTAACTCCCGTGTATTTTCTGGTTATAGCCCTGCAACAAATCCTGAACCAGACTGACCTTCCAAATCTTGGTAACTTGGAATGAATTTTGGTATATCATTCGTCACCAAGTACAGGGCCTACTCCAGGCTGATTTTGATGGCTTGTTAAAGCTGATGGGTGAATGTGTCAAGCATTCTCTGCAATACTTGACAATAAGATGATACCTACGCCACTGAAAATTCCATCCCTTTAGATACTTTTGAGTGTATTTCTCACCAAACAGTGCCTTCAGCTCTCAGCGTGGCAGGTTGCCCGGTGTAAAGCATAGATGAGCTCTTACTGACCTAATCACAGCATTTTCAATAGACAGGCCACAGCTGAAAAAGCCTGCTCTTGGCTGAGTCGTTAAGGGGAGATGAATAGAACTGACATTTGCGAGGGCAAAGATGAAGCTGAAAGTCAAGAGAAGGAGATCAAAACACGCATCAGCAAACCACGGTATGACAAGCCTATTTTCTTCTTCCTACTGCTTCATTCTCTGTCCAGAACTAGAGATGTATATGAAATTGTCAAAAACCTCTAGGTTTATGTATTTGGATATGGGAATTTCTGCTGGAAGGGACAGAAGGGGAGACAGTTGTACAGGAAGAGCTGTTGAAGTCCTCAGAAGAAGTTTGGATACTCAAAGCTGCTACAAACTTGTAGGTGACTGACAGCAAAGTAAAAAGAGAAGTAGCAGCATTTTCAGTAAAGAAAAATCACTGCACAGCTTAGTAAAATATTCTTTGGTGCATTACTTATTTTAAAAACAGGACTGACAAATGTAAGTAGCCTGTAACAATACAAATCAATCAACAGAACAGACTCGAGTTCAGGCTTAGCAGAAAATGCAAATGCTATTTCTTCCCTGAATACATTCTCAAGTGTTTCCACTTGTTAGTGGAAACTTCAGCATCCAGCAGAGTGCTTGCTGCAGAATAAAACCCCAAAGTCATGGCCCCTGATACTAAGGAGTGTATCATCTAAAGGCCAGCTCTTGTAAACAGAATCCAAGTCTTTTTTATAGGCTAAATATAAAACTGGTTTTGAGTTCAACAGCACTGCTCGCTTGCATAAAGCTGGCCCACTGTAGATGCTTTCAGAATGAGTACCTGTCCCCACTGAAGTCAGCAGCAATCTTGCCACCGACAACAGCGAGGTTAAGTCTAGAACTTAAAAATTTCCCTGCAATATATGTCCCCGCTCTTCTGCCGTCTTGTAGGTACCTAGCTTAAATATTACTGCACTTCAAAGAACACGGGAGCATTTTAAACCCCTCTTATTTTCGAATTGGCATCCTCAAATGGACAAAGTATTTTGTACCCTTTATGTTTATGAAATCACTGAACAGAGACGTTCCAAAAATTTAATGAATAATAAATTAGTTCTATTTTGTTAACAGATTAATTAATTTAAAAACCCCTAGGCTTTCAGAAATGCGTCTATATTTTGCATAATCTCCTTGGATGTGTTTTTAGCACATTAATTAACGAACATTTACCGTTTCCCTTCCCCTGTACCTCACAACTGATGTGCTGATCTGTAAAATACAGCAGTGCAAAAGTATAATTATCCTTAATAGCAATAAATGGAGAACAAGATACACAGAGAAGCCAAGTGCCTGCTTACAAACCCCACTGCAGGTGAATCTCAGTTCAGGCTTTCTCAGCTACGAACCAGCCAGCCATTAATGACTTCCAGACTGGGAATTACACAGTTCCCCAGAACTACATCGCTGGAGAGCACACGTTATCTGGGGTGGAACGCTACGTTAATACAGTTCCTTAGGGTAATCGGGGCATGGCCAAAAGCCCGTGGCTTTTGGGCTAAGCCTGAAGTGACTAAGCCTGGGTCTCCGCAGAAGACCACAAAAATACAGCTCAGGTTTGCAGGAAGTCAGAGCAAATAACTGATCCGGGTCTCCCAGATCCCAAACGCGTAACATAATTCTTAGAACCACCTTACATACCCATAAGTGTATCAAGAGTTTCAAGATTTACATCTCATTTCATTTTGGGTAGATAAGAGCGATCCTTACTGCACTTGGAATTTAATAAGTTGGCCTTACCCCACGCTATCCAAAAGCATGGTTCCAGCAGGGAACACTTCGATCCTGATATTTTTTCTTTTAAATATTAGTTATTTTTAACTGATGCCTTTTAAACGTTACAACACTCCATAAAAACCATCTTTCGTATTTTTAATTTACGTAATACAAATATAAACTGGTGGAGTTGTATCTTGAGACATCTGATCTCGTGCACGGAGCTTTTAAGAACAATTTGTTTGGCTTAATGAGATCTCCACTGAGGAATAAGCCGAGGAGCTCCTAATGTCCCATTTTGCTAAATGGTCTTTTTCTTAATACTACAGGAAGAAACAAATCAGATTTCTATTTCCTTCGGCAAGCTTTGAGCATCTTCCCTTTCATCATTCTTTTTTCTCGATCTCTTCCCAGCTCTCTCCCCTTATCACACAACAAAAACCTTTCATGTCCCAGAGCCGTACCGTATCAGACACCATATAATTCATTCTATAGCAAATTAATTCAGTGGGCAAACTGTACTGCAGTGCTATGTAAAAATAAAGAGAGTATCTGGTTTTTTGTACAGCATTGCCAAAAGGGTTCTGAAAAGGCATAAACACAAATTGCGACAGGCATCTCAACATTCATTTTCCATTTATGCGACTCCCTTTGGTTACCTTAGTGATATGCATTAGATGCACATATTTCTCCTCCTTTTTAAACTTATTCCACAGCCATTTCTACAGAAAAGAAAATCCTCGTATTGATAGTGAAACCTATCGCTGGAATTTGACAATAAAAATCAATGTTTTTCCAGACGAAAAGGACATGTGCTGTGTTGACATATACATCAAGACTATATATTTATCTGCATACCTCCTGGGCAAGGCTACAGCCGCTCAATTCATAGGTTAGCTAAAAATGCTCTGCGTGGCTCTTCTAACCCTGCCTGCATTGGCAAGCACTGGCCTGGAGATGGAGAGTGCCCCAGTCATTTGAGGGAAGATTTCAGTACAGGTATTGTTATTTTAACCTTAAATATATACCTATGAACAAAAGCTGAGTCGTACAGGATTTGTCTGACCTTTCTTTTTTATTCTAGGCATAGCTCCCAGAGAGAGGGATAAACCCCCTTAAACCAAACAGTATTAATAATCTATTAAAATAGATCCTTCCCTAGTTTTTGTCCTTAATTAGCAGCCATTTCCAACTAGTTAAACGTCTTCTCATTGACAATAAATCTCCCCATTGCCTCGAAAAAGCCAAACTGTGCAGATATGTCTTATTGGGTATCCCAAAACTGGTCAGATTTTGAGAAATCACAAATTCACCAATGCCAAGAACACAAGCTCAGGGGAACGACCATAGCAAAATTATCCGCGTACAACTTATTACTAATAAGATGTACTAGGACAAGCATTTTCAAAGATAAGCTAACATCAGGCACATTTGCAGTGTTACAGACCAGAAACACCCAAACCACTTTTGCATTCCAGCCTGTCATGGTAATGGTGTTTTCTACTAGTCAGGTCTTCCAAAACCTCATAGACTCCTCAAGGATCCTCATAGACTCATCTGGCAAGAGCATAATTTACCCAGCATAAAGTGTTCCTTCCTATTGCTTAAAGTACCTGGAAATCTTTTTGAGAGAAGACGTGTGCACTTC
The DNA here is from genome assembly GCF_000687185.1 of Egretta garzetta. NCBI lineage: Eukaryota > Metazoa > Chordata > Aves > Pelecaniformes > Ardeidae > Egretta > Egretta garzetta. Next base: position 358,840 of record NW_009258816.1, read on the forward strand.
TTTGCCTGTGACAGAGTTCAGCTGGAGAGAAGCGAAGTAGGGCGTGCAACCATCCCAGCCAGAGCTCTGACAGAGTCTTCAAAATCTTCATTTTAAAATGTAAACCTCTGCACTCTGTGCAGAAAAGGCACATGCTGCATACTTTTCCTTTTAGAAATGCAATTTAAATATTCTAACTTTCTGTCCATAAGCATAATCTGTGAGATGGATCTCCAGTTAGAATAAGACTCCACGTGCAGCACATTTCTAACATACTTTTAAATACAACAAAAAGAAACTGAGGTGAGATTGAAACGATTCTAATCTTGATTCAGTAACAGGAATCAAGAAGATGATTCAGCAAAAGGATTTTTTTGAGGAGTTAGACATGTCCAGCGAGTTCTAAGCTATTGCAACTCCATATCCACACTTCAGATGGACATTCCTTTTGGTGAGATCAGAATGTGAATTTCAGACCTGGGTTGAAATATGACAAATTCTGAATGGATTTGGACAGAACTTAATAGAAAACTTTTTAGGTAATGGATTCATCCAGCACAATAACCATTGAATCACAGAATCGTTTAGGTTGGAAAAGACCTTTAAGACCATCAAGTCCAACCATCAGATGTTTTCTTTGACTCTGTAAACGGCTGACCATTTTTGTTTGCCTTGAGAAAGCTGCCTATCACCAGTTTTTAGTGAAAACCTTCCCCTTTATTAGAAAGTGCTACTTATAATTTCAATGTAAAAAGCTTCTGCGGTGCTTTTGTGTAGACATGATTGTACGTCCAGGGTAGGAATGACCCAACACTCCAAGAAACACTGGATTTTTCTTCTTTCAGAACAAATGACCCCAAGCTGAGTCAGTCAGATCCTTCTGTAGAGTTCCTGTGAGTTTTCCACTAAGCAGATAAATGATTCAACATTAAAAACTCCTCTTTGACAACATAAATTGTACATGGGACCACAAGACTAGACATTGATCAGTACTATTCCCCACGCAGCTCAGGAAAGTTGAAACACTACAAAACTCACTCGTTAAAAGACCTTAGCGCTCAGAACAGTTACTTTAAAACATCAAATTTAGCATTTTACCACGTCTTTATTAAAAACCACTTACGCTGTGTGTATATATAGGCATATAGCTCTCATGACCATTTTTATTGTTTAGCTGAAACATACTGTACTACTTAATGCAGAATACGACACCTTAAGCACAAAAAGTCCTGCAGCACTTCGCAAATTATCAGCAACCACTTAAAGGATGAACGTCCCGCTCATGCAGCACAAATTTAGCTCTGTCAATCACAGCATAGAATTTCTCACGCAGATGTTTTATATTATTTGATAGAAAAAAATACGTCCAAGATTATAGCTTACATTTTTAGCAAGGTATTTGTGAAAACTCCTGAACATAACGTCAGAAGGCTCTTGGCCGTGCCCAGTACATCTGGCTATACTTAGTGTGAACTAATACCTCTTTAGCCAAAGAAAATAAAACCAGGTCTGCTTAGAGAACTATGCCTCTTCTCAAAAAGGCATCACATATTCTTACTAAAAGCTCCAATAATCAAACAATTAAGAAATCATAAGATTTGATGTTTACATTTATGGACAGCCCCTAACTAATCCATCCCAAGCACAACACAGTTTCTTAAATTACTTTACCTGCGACTGACAGATCACAGCATTAGCATCAGACAGCAGCTGGCTGGTGCCCATAAATCCCATATGAATTCCTGCCATTCTCCAGGGAACGGCAGCATTAAAAGCCTCAAAAAGAGATTAGGCAAAAGAGCAGACCCAAAGAACTGAAGCTTCAACAATGAATTGAAAGCTGCGTATTTACTTATAGGTCCCGCGCAGTTGAATTTGTTCCCCTTTATCCCATGGCTTACAAAAATCTGAAGAGCTTAAGAGGCAAGGCTGAAAAATATTTCACTTGCAAAACAACGGTATAAAAAGTCATCCACTGGCAAAACCACTCGCTGGAGAGGAGACAGCAAGCACGCCGGCAGCATGCTCCCACCAAAAAAAAAAGGAAGAGAGCAAGTCAATCCTTTTAAATTAGGTTTTAAAGAAAGAAGGATATTTTATGTGAATTTAGTCTTCTGAAATACTCTAGAAAACTCTTGCAAATAATTTCAAATAATGGATCCTTCTGAGAATACCGTCTGTCCAGGGTGGATTAACGGGCATTTTTGTTTCTAACATTCTTCCTAGGATATCTTTCCCTTTTTCCCAGCTCCCCCCATTTTTTCCACTGTATCCGGTTTCAGGGGCAAAAAAAAAAAACCCACCTTAATTTTGGGGCTGAAACCAAGTTTGTGCATTTTATAATGAAGACCAATTTGAGAAAGGAGTTAGCAAACCTGGTGTAAAGGAACCGGCAATAGGACCAAGACATTAAATTCCCTGTTATGGAATAAAAAAAGCATAGCTTTTATACCTTTGTGGCTATAATTTAAAGCATGATAGCTAGAAAAGGTCACGTTTCAAGATTATGAGAGATAAAGCTTGCTAGGAATGTAGAGAGTCCCAAAGAGCAAGCGGGACGCTTCAAGCACAGCCTTCTCCTGTACATGGCAGGAACGCGACCGTTGCCGGAACAGGGATTTTGGAAACCCATGGCGCGCTAAGAATTGACTTTTTCCTTAGCTGTCTCTACGAGCATGCAGAAAGCATTCCATTAGCTACAACAGCTGCGTCTGTGATGAGAGTACTATCAAAAATTCCTCCATTTTCATCAATGACTTCTGAAAAGCAGCAGTATTTTACATTAGCGCTACCATCCCCAAAATACATTCTTGCTATTGCCATTTCGCAATTTCCTTTTGCCTCCCCCCCCCTTTTACATTTTGATACGGGGGGGCAATTCTTAAGTTAGTTGTGAAATTCAATTTACACACAGCACCCTGTGATTTACAATCACTGCAGTTTTCTGTATTAGTTGATGACAAGGTCATGAATCAACATGGATCGAGGAGTTTTATTAGGCTTAAGTGGCAACGCTCCCCGTGCTAATTCCATTTAGTGGGCCTCAGTTGTTACGCAAAGAGCTTTGAAGGTATTTGTTTCGGTTTTTAAACTTGTCATAATTTGAAACGTGAGACTAATAAAAACCCTAAAAGGATGACTCTGGTCTTAAAGGGTGAGATAACCGGCAGCATCGTCTGCTGCCTGGGGTATCAATGACTTAGACAGCGAAATCGAGTGCACCCTCAGCAAGTTTGCAGATGACACCAAGCTGAGTGGTGCGGTTGACACACCAGAAGGACGGGATGTCATCCAGAGAGATCTGGACAGGCTAGAGAGGTGGGCCTGTGTGAACCTCATAAGGTTCAACAAGGCCAAGTGCAAGGTCCTGCACCTGGGTCGGGGTAACCCCCGGTATCAGTACAGGCTGGGGGAAGAAAGGATGGAGAGCAGCCCTGCTGAGAGGGACTTGGGGGTGCTGGTGGATGAAAACTTGGACATGAGCCGGCCATGGGCGCTGGCAGCCCAGAAGGCCAACCGTACTCTGGGCTGCATCAGGAGAAGCGTGGCCAGAAGATCGAGGGAGGTGATTCTGCCCCTCTACTCTGCTCTGGTGACACCTCACCTGGAGGCCTGTGTCCAGCTCCGGAAGACCTGATTGCGGCCTTTCAGTACCTAAAGGGGGCCTATAGGAAAGATGGGGAAAATCTTTAGTAGGGCCAGCTGTGACAGGACAAGGGGTAATGGTTTTAAACTAAACCAGGGTAGGTTTAGACTAGATATAAGGAAGAAATTCTTTACAATGAGGGTGGTGAAACACTGGAACATGTTGCCCAGAGAGGGGGTGGAGGCCCCATCCCTGGAAACATTCAAGGCCAGGTTGGACAGGGCTGTGAGCAACCTGACGTGGTTAAAGGTGTCCCTGCTCCCTGCAGGGGGGTTGGACTAGATGACCTCTAGGGGTCCCTTCCCACCCAAAACATTCTATGATTCTATGAACCGCTTCGCAGATACCTCCCAACCGCTGATTTTATTTATTGACAAGATGACACCAGACAGGGCTGTCTCCAGCCATGTGTTGTCCACGTATCTGAACCAGGATGTCCCTGAAGCCTGCACTTTGTTTTCATTCTGCAGCTTCCCAAAGATTCATTTTTATTCTTGTTTTTCAGGCTTCAGTTAAGGGCCCTTGAAATTATAAAAATACATACATTTTAGCATTTTTTGAGAAGAGTCAGTGAAGCCATTTCCATCTAACTGTTACACTTTGAAAAGCTAATCGTGGTCACTGCACAGCAGGAACATTTTTCAGCTTTGTTAGCCTGGGTATCAAATTTTGAAATCTTTAGTCTGGATATTAAATTTTGAAATCTTTTAGTATCCTATAAATTAATATAGAATCATAGAATGGTTTGGGTTGGAAGGGACCCCTAGGGGTCACCCAGCCCAACCCCCCTGCAGGGAGCAGGGACACCTTTAACCACATCAGGTTGCTCACAGCCCCGTCCAACCTGGCCTGGAACGTTCCCAGGGATTGTACCCATCAGTAGTTATCAGAGAGACATTCAAAAAATATTTTTATGGGAAGGAGTTCCAGTTGTTTCTTCTCCAGCACTATAAGCCCTGGCCAGCTGAACAGGAGCCAAGACATCATTTTTGGAAAACTCAAGTAACCAAAGCTTCTAAGTTAAGAGAGGGGCTTCTGTGGTCCTGCACACCTTCATGGAGGAGAAACTAATAAAAAAAAAATCAATCAAAAATCACTTTGAAAACACTGGGCCTTATAACTGAGATGGTGAAAATGAAAAAATAAAGGTATTTCTGTAGGGAGAAAGCAGCCAAGGCAACCGCCAACCATGCCACCCCTTCAATCTTCCCATTAGATGAAAATAAGCGGTGACGCAGTCAATCCGACATGCGGTCACGCGAAAGGAAGAGCCGACGCTCTGGTTCTCCCAGAATCCCCATAAATTCACCATTACTGTCACTAGTGATCAAATGTTCTCGTTCTGTTTTTCAATAACATCCTTTTCCTCCTAACATTTATAAAATGACTCAAAAAAAAAGCTATTGAATTCATAAATGAGGCTTAATATGTAACATTAAAAATTTTAACCATTTAAGGTGTTCTTTAATTTACCAGTCATAACTTCACCTACTTTTTGGCAAAAGCACTAAATCTTTTATAATAATTCAGTTACCTTTAACTTTTCCAAATGGCTTTAAAAAGAGGCTTATATTTTTGTTGCCTTGGGCAATTTAAATGAACAAAATTTTCCAGATTCTCCATTTTATTAATACTACCATTTACCCTAATTTCAAATATAAGAAAATATTGCTAATCATTAGACAAAAACCATATACTGCTTTATATGACTTGTTATGTCAAAACAAATGAAAAAATACATTCTTTGCTTAATATTCCAGCACAGATTTCAACACTGATGTTTCAGACCTAGGGAAAATATAGATACCAGAGGTAAAATGGGATTTAGTCAATAAACATTACCTAATATCCAAGTTTGACTGATTATAGACATGTAGTAGAATACAGTCATGCTGTTTTTCCTAGCAATACAGGTATTTTAAAACAGGAGCAGGCAGTTCTGAAGTGCCCTACAGACACACTAATGCATCCAAAATAATGTTAGTTTTAATGACGAGACACACAAGGGAAATACAGGAGAACTGGAAATAGGGAGAAAATATTTTAGTAGTTACATCTGTGACGCAGACTGAAATGACGGACACGACGTGCAGGGCTTAATCAGGAGAATTACAAAAAGGCAAGAGAACAAGACATTGCATACAAATTTACTGTAACCAGAGACAAAAGATAAACTCTATAAATAGATCAAAAATGGAAAAAAAAAAATCAGGTTTTTTTCTCCGTCTTTATAGAGTATCACCAAGTACAACACCTTGATTTTTCCCAAAACGTGTTTGAGGGTTGAGAATTTGGTTTGGTTTTAAATTCTTCTTGCGCCATTAAAGAAAGGTTTTGTTTCAGGCTTTTTACATACACATGCAAAATGGGACTATAAGATCGAGTATATTTTCTATTCTGGCCTTCTATAAGCATATAAATACCTCCAATAAAATGCCAGGGTCAATCGCTAAATCCAGAGAAACTAGCACCATATATATTATCATTCTGGACTCAAATAAATGTCAAACTTGGTAAACTGAAATAATTTGAAGTAGAATTCATATTGCACTATTTTTTTTGATTAAAATTATACCCAGTTTCTAAGCATGTTGCCTAACCATTGTTATCTTTTATCAATCTTTGTTACGCATAAAGATGCCAAATTAGTTTTGCAAGAACTACTTCCCCAGGCTCCTCCATTCATTATTATATTTTTTTCTCTTTTATGCAAGTCAACAGCAATAATTCCATTATTTCCATAGGACTGGCAGCCTTAAAATACCTGGGTTAGCTCATTTTCTTCTCTCAAGATCGCTCTGAAACATTCCAAGTGTTCCAAGACCTATTCAGATAAATGTTAACAGCACAGATCTGCAGCCAACTGTTTCAAAACACTTGTGAATTGTCTAGGTTTAAGATCATAGAATTAAAAAAACCCCCAAACCAACCTTTTTATCATAAGCCCTCCCAAAAGACAGCTTGTAATGTCATTCTGCTTCTCTGAAAAGCAGTTTTAGTACTTCCAACCCCAAATTTCCAGAATAGCTTCTTCCGAATACTGAAAATAATTCTTAAATAAAACGCTGCCATGACTTTAAAGAAACACAAAGCAATTTTGTAGTTGTTCATACTATAGAAAGGTTCCCATTTTGCAGGTTGTAGGGTGGATTCTCACCATCAGATCTACAGGAACACAAGCAGTACAACATTCTTTGCCAAACAGCAGCTGGAAAAACCACTGAATTCCAACCAAGCCTTGGCTGAAGAATCATCTCGCCCTCTGACTGTCAAATCACATGCCCAGTATACCATAATTTATCCTATCTGTCAGGCTGTAAGGTCTCTGACAGTCATGTTTTTCAGATATGAAACGGTTCGTATATATTGGGGGATCATAAAAGCAGAATATCACGCCCCCAAGAAGCAGGTTTGACCCTTTGAAGTGTTGCGTACGGCCAGTCTGTGCCATCAGTGGGACTCGCCCATGTTTCCGAACATTCACCGTCTGTACCGAAACCGATGACCACATTGCCCTGGGTGTCATTGATGGGAACCTCAAACTGTCATTTTTCCTACATTGAAACTTCTGGGCTTAAAGAGGGTGTTTACGTGTTGATGGACTTCTGAATATTCTTACTATTGAATACAGGTAATACTCCTGGAGAGCAAAGCTGGCTAAAATGCTTTGCTTTGAAACACTTCCATGGTTTGTTGGTTTTGCACATGTTGTCAGCTTAAAATGCCACCTTAAATTTCCGAGCTTCAATATCTATTACATTTCAGATTTAAATATTTATGCAACACTTAAATCCCTACGAACGATGAAAGAGTATTTCAAGCTATTATCTTGCACTAACATTTTCTTTCTCATCTTTTTTTGAGTTGTAAATGGATTCTTTATTTTGCTTTTAAGAAAAATACATGACTTCATAAGCCTCACAAGTCAATAACAGATCAAATTTGATTTAAAAAATATTCTTTAAAATGATTGTTCCCGAAGAGAACAAAGATATGATTTTCTGCTTCTATATTGGAGGAAGTCCCCTGGAGGAAATCTCTATTAAAAATCTTTTTTTTTTTGAACTGATATATTTTGATGGGCTTTTTAAAGCGAGAAAGTCCATAGAGATTGTCATCCAAGTAACAAAAGAGCCTGAAAAGATGGAGAAGGGAAAGTGTCTTTTAATACAGAAAACCCAGAAGCCTAATAGATGCTTCGGATTCTATGCTAAATGAATGGTGTTCTCAACCTAACAGGAGCTGGGCCTTCAAAGATCTTGTCCTAAAGCTTCAGTGCATTTTTATTAGGAACGTTATTTTATTCAGCTCCTTTCCATTTCACTCAGTAAAATAATTTCCATGATGGATTTTCAAATCAAGGGAGACAGGGGATGTTGGAGTTGAAAGTGCAAGAAGTTGTGATATTGAGGGAGTCTATGTTCTTGAATTGGCCTTATAAACAGCACTTTAATAAGAATTGCATTTCTACAACAAAATTCTGCCTCCGGAAAGATGTGGGAGGTAAAGCCAAAATCTATACTCATTTTCAAGACTGATTTTAAGCTTGTTTATCTTTTGTAGGGGATATAACTTCACCTCTTCCCATCATATATTTTATAATCGTGTTTGTACAGCATAGCATAGCGTCAGCCCTTGGTGCTACATAGACAGCGGATAATTAAAGAATATACGGAATCAGTACCCAACAGTTGTATTAGGATTTCAGTAGTTACCTGGAAACCGCCCGAGAAAGCATCTGTGCTGAAATACAGCAAAAGCAGCACATAGAAATGATATCTCGTTCCCCTCATTAGGCCCTATCAGAGCCTCATCTCTTTTCCAGAACATGATAAAGCAACATTAGCAGAAGCGCAATCCCCTTTGACAGAACCGTTGAATTTCTTTTGATCTGCAATGCAAACCACATACATCTGCTAGGTCTGCCCTCAGCCTGCCTGATTTTGTAGTGCCCGACTTCAGACCCGCTGGCACTGAGCTAAGCCAGGCTTAGCCGCCTGGGCAGGGAGGTCCTATAAGCGGGGACAGCACTTCCAAGTCCTGACACACGCCATCCGCAACCGGATCGGGCTCACAACTCGCTTAAGTCTGCCAGCGAAATGCCGTGTTGGGCCACTGTTTCTTGGGGAATAGCTGGGAGAGAGCCTACAAGTCCTTCGTGGCTTGTTTGGTTTACAGGGGCGTTATTCCGAAATGGCGCTTCACAAGGCCAGGTCTAACCTTATGTTATCTAGTTTTACAACTGGGTGGCAATTACCAGGGTGGTTTTTTTTTCTTCAGTGCACTGGCAAAAAGGTTGAGCCAAGCAACAGCTTAAATCAGATGAAGTCGCCTCAGTTCACTCCAGGCTGAATCTGAAAACGGGGAGTAGCGTGCTTGGGTTTCCCAAGAGTGGCAAGTCTGAGCAACACCACCATGTGCACCAGGAAAAAACCCAGCGTGCTAAGCCATACAGGCTGCACAAATATCAACCTGACCCAATACTGTCCATAAACCTGGCTTCCCAATTACTTCTAAAATATTCCAGTCAGCCAAGGAGTGCCAAAACATTTCCTCAGGGACAGGGAGGTCCTGGAGACGCGACTGAAGCTTTCGTGCCTGTGGATCATTCTGCTGCTGTACCCTGCTGTTATTGCCATAATAATCCCTCTGAATTGGGAGATTTCAGCACATTTTTCAAAAGTTAGTAAACATTCCAATAAACATCAGCAGTTCAAAGTTATTTCCTTTGTCAGGGATTCAAGTTGCTCGAGACCAAACGTTTAGGCTTCAACCCAAGCCCAAATAAAACCTGCTGAAAAGCAGTGGTGGAAACGAGAGGCAAATATTTGGCTTTAGGCAGCAAACCTGAGGCTATGTTTATGACACATTACTGCTCCTGGAGGTAATTTATTACAAATCACAACCAACACAAACCCCTCTGGGTCTGCTCCCCAGGCATAGCTCTCGTAGCAGGAAGGGTAGGGCAGGGTTGGGGGAGAAGCTCTTGTAGCACATTAGGAAGGGCTCGGGGGCCAAACCACAAAAGGCAGGTTAAGTCCGTAACCAAGGCAAAACTGATCTCACAGGGCCACATTAGGTCGCTCCTCATGCGCTCTCTGCTTCCTTTTCTTTGGTTTAGCTGACGCGGTGGGTCCCTACGTCAGCCGGGGACAGCATCTGCCACCGGGGAAGCAGCTACGATCGTCTTTATACCAGAGATGTCACGATGTGCTGCTATCATATACTGTGAAAAGGCTGAATTTGAGGGAGGTAGTATTTTCTTCCATGAGCTATTTTAACCGCAGACACCCAAATTTACAGCTTTTATATTTATATATGTATAATATACAATATATATTTATATTTTTTATATTTATATTTTTAAAGGCATTTCTTTGGTTGATAGGAATTTGTCAACGTTGATGTGTTGTAGATATAAGTGCTGAAATAATATGGGGAGTACAAAGCACATGTAACAAGTGTGTATATATATATAACACAAGTATATATAACCTACTCATTAAACAATGATGTAAAATTACAGAAGTGGTGGAAGAGGCCTCTGTAGGACTTGTAAAATAGACTTGAAGGAGTTTTGAAGCTACTGCTCCCATTTGAATCAAAGTGTTGCTGTCAAAGGAAGGAACGGCCAGAAGTTGCATCTCATTTCTTTGTCTTCATATTTCAGTCCAGCTGCCTCGTAAGCCATGGACAATTATTTTTCCAAACTGTTGGTGGCGCTACATCCACAAATGTTTGCATTTTAAGGCAGCTCAGCACACTTCTATCCAGAAACAGGTATTTACCAAAGGCTAAGTTCCTAAAGCTCAGCGTCAAAGTGCCAAGTCCTACAAACGTAACCCCCAACTGCTTTATTACATTGGTGGGGTGTGTTAAAACTGCCTTATGAGACACGCACCCAGGATTACTGCCATGGTCCCTTGAGAGCTGATGATTTACACATTTGGTACAGATTGAGTGTACATCACGACGTAGCTGCTCCCTGTTGCCCATGAGGGACACAGGGCCCGCTGGCCGAGTCATTACCCTTTTCCTTACTACTCCCGTTGGCTTTGGTGATCTTTTTAGATTGTTCTTGCTTTAGAAGGGCAGGCGTGCTTAGCAGGGAATGATGGCCTACACTCCATTGGCCTTCTAACATGCCTACTTCAGGTCAAATTGCTATTACTCAAGCTCACCCTACAGAATTTACTGTGTGAAAAAAATACACAATGAGAAGGACAGAAGGGCACATAATATACAAGCAAAACCATAGAGTCTCATTCTTAAGTTTTATTTATTGCATATGCTTTTATTTCCCTCCACCTCAATTTTTTTTTGCTTTTGGCTTTTTTTTATTTGTTTGGGGTTTTTTTTTATCCCTGATCCAGGCCTTTGCTTTTCCCTTTTTAGAAATATCAAACTCAAGTTGGGACGTACAAAATAAGACAACTAAAATAATTAGTCAGGCCTGAAACGCATCTCTCTAGCTGCCTACCTAAAAAGCTGCACCTCGGACGGTTCGGGATGCATCCTCCCATTTATTTTCCCCCTTTATACGGAATAACAAGTAAATATAATATATTCAGAGGAATCATTATTGTGGCACCAGCTTTCTCATGAATAAGGACAGTTGGGTTACGTTACACAGATTTCTATTTTTCCCAGGTCTATAGGAGCTCATTGCGCTTGAAGGCAGAACAACTCTGCCACTCTCCCGCACCTACTACAGCACAAAAGCACCTTAACAGCTTTTCTGTTTCTGGAGACAGATCTCTGTTGTTTCTACAGAAAATGGAAGTCCATCTCAATTTTGTACAACCACTCTTGTGCCTCAGGTAAACAGAGATAACCCCTCTGCTGTTTCAGTCTACTGGTGCTGCTGCATGACGTCTCTGGAGTCTGATTAATCAGGCTAAGAAGAATTTTTCGGGGAGTCCATGTATTTTTTTTTAATCACCCTCTGGCTCCGTGGCTAAGCGAACTAAAGAGCCTGCGGTCTGCGCAGCCTCCAGGCATTCAGCGTAAGTGCTCAGCCTGGGAAAACAGCTGATGTAGCCCAGCATCTCGGAGGCTTTCAGCAGCAATTTCTGGCTAATGCCAAGTAGCAAAAAATACAGTGTAATTCAGACAGTGTAATTCAGAGCATTCCTTTGATGGAATAATTAACGCGAGCGGTTATTATGGAAGACCACAGCCAACCTCATTTGCATCAACAGTACTCTGCCAAACTCTTTACATTTGTGATAAATCATGATTTCCAGGCTGGTTTAGAGTTCCTTCGCATGAGCGGCATGAAGGGCATAAGAATAAAAAATGAGAAAGCCTGAGATATAAATTAACCCTTCGCATGAGCGGCGTGAAGGGCATAAGAATAAATAAAAAATGAGAAAGCCTGAGATATAAATTAATTTTAATGTGAGGAGCTAGACTTTTTTAGGTACATCAAGTCTCCTATGGAGCATGAAAACACCAAAAGAACCCCTGAAACTTTGTTCTGATTTGATTACTACGTAAACCTGTCTCTCAGAAAAGGACTCAAAATAGTTGGTGCCAAAGCTACTGAAGATTTGTCCATAACGTAATGAAAAAAATTTCATCAACTTTCCCTTTCTTGGAACAGCGCGATCAAAGTGAGGTAAATCATTAATCTGGCTTTTGTACGAAAATGTGAGAGACATCTGCTGGCAGCACATTAAAAAAACATTGCTTCCTTCTTTTCTACGGGCTAATGTAAGAGCAGATACTCAAGTCTAGTTCAAAACCCAGTAAGATTAGTAGAGTCAGTCCTATTAGCTTTAGTGGATTTTTTTTTTTTAAATCAGGCCCCTGATATGTAAAAGGTTCAAAGCACCACTAGCATGCTTGTCATCTTTGGGGTGGTTTTTTTTGGTTTTGTTGTTGGTTTTTTTTTTTTTTTCTGGTTAGATCTACCAGCTGCCGCCCTTTCTCTGCAGTGCTCAAATGCCAAATGAAGACTTGCAGCGCTACCCAAATGAGACCAAGAGGAACAGCCGAAGAATACAGAAGCAAACAGAATTTTTTTTTCAAAAGACACAAACAAGAAACTGAAAATAACTTCCAGATAGATATTGTAAATCTCCTCTTCTGCAATGCACAGAAGATGTACCTTTGGGCAAGGTATACTGGCAGAATTGGCCTTTATGGATGATACAATATCATCATCTTTGGGCTTCATTTCAGGGAATCACAGAATCGTTCAGGTTGGAAAAGCCCTCTAAGATCATCAAGCCTGACCATTAACCTAACCCCTGCCATGCCACCACTAAACCCTAAGCACCTCGTCTGCCTGGCTGTTAAATCCCCCCAGGGGTGGGGACTCGACCCCTTCCCTGGGCAGCCCCTTCCAGTGCCTGACAGCCCTTGCGGGGAAGGAATTTTTCCTCATGTCCTCTGTCATCTCAAATTCTGGTGCTTTGCACATTTTTCTCTAACCCTCAGAATTCACTGCAGTGGAAACCAAAGCTGATTCATTGCTATTGTAGATGGCAAGTCAACTTGAAAGAAGAGATTTGCCAGTCTATCTGCTCTCTACCTACACGGTGGAGTGGAATAATATTGACGTATATGCACAGAGGTAGGGACAAATCGAAACAAAACACCCATCTCTCACCACACTTTTCAGTTTTCTGGCCTACTAATTTGAAATGAATCACCATTTGGATAACAGCAAGTGGAAGGTTTAACTAATTCTTTCAAGCCCACTGAAATTCAATATCCTCTGGATCGAATGGTATTCTATGTGTGCTAGACTGCTGGGAATAGGGGACCCTGAACTGGGTGTAGAAGCTGAAGCCTATCAGCAAGCAATGGGTAAGCATCTCTTAAATGACAACCATACATTTTACTGTAGCTGCAGGGTGAAAGGTTCATAAATGAAAATTATTTCTCTCTTGGAGAACTGCATACACAGACCTAGAGTTGTCTGCCAGAAGACTGCACCCCAAAATATTTTCTCTTATGGTTTCTCACTCCTTTTCCTCCATCCTCAAGATAAAGGAATGTTTGGGGTATATCTTCTCCTACTTATTAACACTAGAGCAAATTAATTTGCTAAGGTTGAGATGTTCAGGCAGACATGAGTGTTCTTGAAGGGCATAATACAGGCATCTATGTCAACATTAAACATGCAGTGGTTTTTTCACAACGATTTCACGCCATTTCTTCTCAGACTAAGCTGTACTTCAATTTTTTTGTTGGCTGTAGTATTCCAAGCAGATTTCTTTGAGAAACTGAAAGACAAGCCACGTATTTACAAGTGGCACGTCTACACTGAAGAACTAAAAAAATGGAAGCCAACGTATTTGGGAAATGACCTTTGACTAGGTGCAATAATTACTATTTTTCCACACCCTTCTTTCTACAAAGGTCCATTTAGGATCAAAATCCCTTGCGGCAGAAGATGAGATTAAGTACTGACAGCTCAAGATATTATAATCATAATTAATGTGACTCAATAAAAAGGAAAAATGGAAGTAATTACTCCTTATAACCTGTGTTTATATATGGAGTTGCCACATAGCTCATGATTCTGAGTCATTTGCAGGGTTTCTGCAGGCTTTGGTGCGTTGGTTTTTTTGATGAAGAGAAATAAGCAGTTCCTCCTTACCATCTACAAAATCACCAGTAATTCCCAGTCCTCAATAAATATCCACAATAAAGTCAAAATCTGAGAGGTGGTGACACAAAGAACACGAGAAGCTTCAGCCCTTTTATAGGAAGTCGTATAGAAATGTCATTTTATAAAGCTGAGTCAAGGACACGAGGATAGTGTTTTGACAGGGTGAACAAAATAATCATGAATGCCATGCTGGGGAAAAGAGAACCTGCAAAGGGTCTCTGAGGAAAGAAAACGTCACCTAAAACCAGACAAGGTCTCTGGTCCGAGCAGCAATTACAAGACCCTAATTTTTTTTTTAGTTCATTTCAATTAACTTTGCAATTTGGAATTCCTGAATTTGCTTTCATTGCTCCGAAAACGCCTACCTAGTTTCACCAGACTGCTTTAAAGACTTGCAAAGGTGCATCTAATTAAGACACCCCCCCAAACGCATGCCTCATCAGTAGTCAGGACGCCAAAAGTGCCAGCATCAGTATTAGACATGAGCGACATTGAACATAGAGAAAGCACAAATGCAGAGCACCCTGTCATTCCCAGACTGAAAATTACTACCATTTTTGGTCACGCATACAGTTTTAATGGACAAACACCTTTTTCTGCAGTCACTTATAAGTATTACCTTCATATAGATACTTCATTTTCTGGGAAAAAAAAAAAACAACTGCAGAAATTAAGCAGAAATGTTATTTTTTTCAAACAATTTCAACACTCAGATGTGATTTTTCAGAAGACTGGGTCAAATATTGGTTGGGAACCAGAAAAAAAAAAGCTCTTCAAAGGGAAATTTTTCTACATGTTGCAAAAACAAACCAAAAAAATACAAGATTATCTGATTTTTTTTTTTTACTGCTGCCTGACCTGTATGAATTAAGAGCAGGACTACACAGGGGAGGTCAGAGGCAGCAGAACCGGGTTATACAGACGCTCGTCTTGTGTTCCCAGCCTCAACACTACCTGGAGGAACTACTTGAAGCAGTTCATTTCAGTTCACATGGGAACTTAAAAATTGTACGAGTGAGTTCTGCAATACCCAACTTCTTTAAAGCCCCATGTTCAAAGCCAGACTCTCTGTGGATGCCTCGGGAATAGGCCCCGTCAGCTGAGAATGGAGCCAAGAAGAAATGCCAGCAAGAGGTGAAGCCAAGTCCTACCCTTCGATGTTGATTAACCCGTTAATTCAGCGATAGCAAGCGACGCCTGTCTCCACAGAAGCATTTTATCTCTACGTCTCCCATGGAATTAGGCAATTCTTCAGTGTCACTGCTTTTTCACCAGTCTTTAAACCTTTCCCTCCTGATTCAAGTCGCTTCGAGTATTCTCAGGCGGAGCCGCTCAATTGGAAAGCAAGGTAGTGTGTGTATATATATATATATATATACAGACACACACACACCCCTCAGGCAAACAGACCATACTGGAAAAAGCTGGCAAAGCTACATAAAGTTACATAAAAGAGAATATACACTAAGTCAAAGACTTAAGTCAAGCTTTCATATATGACTGCAGAGTCCTGTTTTTCCTTCCGTTCCTGCCCAAATACCTACTTATTTGCACAAAATACTACTGTTTGATAAGACGCTTCCTTAAAATACTTCAGGCGTATCTGAATACAAAACTCAGCTGCAGTTTAGGCACAGCAGAGTTTTAAACTTGAGCCACTTTTCAAGCAAGCATACAAACCATCGTGCCAATGGAAATGCCAGTTACTACCAATGCAGTCATGAAAAATCATCTCACCTCCACCATCTCTTCAGTGGTGACTAAGGCCTGTTGGAAAAGATCTTGCAGGCAACAGAGACAAGGATTTATCTTTTTTTTATTATTACAAGACAGCATTTCTTCATGGCTTTAATGTACATGAACTGCTTTGGATCATGGGAGATGGTCATCCAAAAAGTCCATTTGTATTTAACCTCAAGCCATTGCAGAAAAGAATAAACCCATTCCAAAATCCCATGCATGTACTTTAAACTCTAATCCTTTCACAAAATAGTATTTGAAACTATCAGATTTGCCTCAGCCATTATTTCATACTGCCCACATTTTATGCTATCATCAATCTGCCTCTCTAATTAAAGAAATTTTTTTTTAAAGAATATTTTTTTTTATGACTGTGAAGAACTTTTTCCACCTCAGCTAAATATAGCAAACTGTTGGGCACGCAACAGCGTTTGAATTCTTGCTTGTACAGAAGTTAGACACACTTCAATGATAGAAGAGGAGAGTTCTCATGTTGGAGACCTGACCACATACGTCCTCTGTCCAATCAACAGATCTTTTGGGTTGAAACCTCCGACTACTGCGCTACTTCTCTTCATACCCAGTACTTCAAAAGACCTCCTCAATTCCACACATCACAAGGAAGAAATAACACGTACCGTCTGAAAGAGAATTTCAAATGGCTCTGCTCTATAGGAAGAATGTTTCTATTTAAAAAAAAGTGTCTGCCAGCAAACTTTGTGAAGGAAAAAAAAAAGGCTACTTCAGACTGCTGGGTGGACCAACTTGGCTTTGACTGCCAAGAAGGTGTTCAATTCTGCTCGCTGCTGTTTTACCTCAGCGTGGGTAACAGCGACCAAAATGGTCACGAGTCTTCAACCCTTGGCAATCTTATTCCTGTCTGCAAACAGGCCCTAAAAGCACAATATACACGATTCTTGCTTGTGCCTTCCTGCCGAGACTCATTTAAAAGCATTGTGTCCAGATGTTCCCATCAGTGTTTTCAATTTACTTCTGTTCGTAAACCAAATGTGTCTTGGAGATGACTGGCACATCCCTGTATGTACTTTTACACGTGACCCACTCGGTACAGATTTGGACTGCGTGGAGAACTTTTTGCCAGGAGGGTTACTCTGAACATAAAATTTAAAAAAAAAATCAGTGTCTCAGTCCAATTTTGAACAATTCCTATCACAAAGAACATTGTCTTAATTATTTTCTAATACACTGGGTCCTGAGAAAGCCATGTGAGCAGGTTCCCAGGACAGCATGCTGTTAAGTGATTACATTTTTGTTCTAGCAAAACATCATCTTCTTTCTCCACTGAGAAGTTTGGCTAATTCCATCTCCTATCCTGTCTTGGGGCTTGGTGCAAGAAGAGCTTCCCAAGATTAACTACTTGCCTTTTTCCACCTCAGCCTAATATAAAGGAGAATCTAGTTTGCATAGGTTCATTCCTGACACAAAAAGAGTATTTGCAGGTTTTAATTAAGAACATAGAGCTTTATGGGAGGAGTTCTACAACTTACGACCAGCAGCAAAGGAGAGGCTGAAAGTGAGAGCTGAGAAGCTCAAAGAGATGAATTTGACTTTTCTTGAGCTTGACAGCATCTCGGTTTGTTTGGAAATGAATCCTTTCTCTCCTTAAGGCTGGGAGATGTTCCGGGGAGATGCATTTTCATGGAATTTTTGCCTCGGCTTTGACATGACGGGAATTCTTGAAGAGCTTTCCCAGTCGCGCACTGACTTTTGCCAGATGTGTGTGACTGCAGAATTGATGCTGCCCACAGGCTTACTGCTTCTTTGGTGGGCACCGAGGTAGCAGGGGAAGGGACTCGGGGGAAGATCAAAGGCTGTAGTATGTGCCATTGGCATCTAAAAAGCAGCTCCCAAACCAGAAAAACAAAGGGGATGGAACCGCATCCAGGCCAGCTGGGGAGCAGAGAGAAAACAAATCCATTGTGTGCGAAATAATAATTTTCAGAAGCAGATCCTATGTGTTAGGATCAAAGGGGACGGTAAATTCAGGCCATCCCATAGCAGTAATGTATATTAGTAGTGTCATATAATGCAATGACATTTATGAGTTTTTATTGCGCCAGCAGATCTCTCTGCATCCCAAACACTGAATCCTGATACAAAGAACAATTAATATTCATTATTTTTCTTTAGAGATAGTTATGCTTAAGTAAGTTTCTGACACATATATATGGATAT
Organism: Egretta garzetta; assembly: GCF_000687185.1. Classification (NCBI taxonomy): domain Eukaryota; kingdom Metazoa; phylum Chordata; class Aves; order Pelecaniformes; family Ardeidae; genus Egretta; species Egretta garzetta. The sequence continues at coordinate 377,025 of NW_009258816.1, forward strand.
TCATATTTAATCTATATGGCCACAGACCTCTTGCTTACTCTGAGAAACTCCTGACATGTTTTTGGGTGCTGGATAAATTGTAGCCTTAAATTATGTCCACGCAGTCTTCTCTAATTACAATTTTGAGCTTTCTATACCCGAGATGAAGACCAAGGCACATTTATTTAGGTGGTAAGCCCCTCTGATATTTGCCTAGACTTTAAAGCCATCATTTTTCAGGCTCAGAAGCCACAGATAGCTTATACAGACTCTTTTAGGAATAGATGGGACATTCCTCCCTGACACGAGGTGAATTCAGAAGCGAGCTATCGTCCTATATCTCTTGCTTCCCACTTATTTTGGCTGTCACTTAAATAAGCTAACAAAGTGAGGGGCTGAAACTACACACAATTAATACGTCAGAACATTTTTTTCTAAGACACAACACAACTACAGTGAGCAAACCCATATTGCTAGGTGGCAAACAGCAGGGGGAAACATTTGGAAAGCTCAAGGGCTTGTGGAGAGTACATTTTGCTACTGATTATGGGTGGAGATGTGGGGTGAAAGCTGCCAGGTAGCTTGTGCTAACTGGGTTTGGCTATGCTAAGAAAGGGAAGTTCAGGCAACTACAAGGAGGTAAAACCTCTACTCTTACAAAGCACATTGTGAGGGTTTTTTTTTTTGATGTTGGGCACATATAAGCTAACCTTTCCTGCCTGGACCATAAAGCTTAAAAGAAAATAATAATCTGAAAAAGCAACAATCCCCAGTGATCTTCGTTAAAGCTGCTGGTATCTTCTAAGTAAGAGGACATTAACCTCTGACTTTTTATTTTGCAGGTTTAGTTTAAGAAACAATTCATACTACAACACTACCGAGCCCTAGCGGGCTGAGTCTGTGCAACCCGATGAACTGCTGAGATTCCCAAGGATTCCTTGAAGTGGACTTGGACTTTCCATCTTGATTAGGGATTTTCTTCTCTGTCAAACAGTAAGAGTCCAATACCAGGCACTCAGGTTGTCCAGTCAACTCTATATGCAGAAGGTCATGTGGACCTAATTCGCGTGAACAGGTAAAGCAATCAAACCCACTGCCTAAACCCAGGAGGCAGCTGCCAGGTATCGGAATTGCCAACCAGGTCTTCTTTTTCCTTTCCTAAACATGTTTTCTTCACCCAAACCATCATCTGGAAAAATAACACACGCGAAGCACTCCAAAGCAGGTGATCAGGGAAATGACCACTGACCAAAGAGAAGAAAATAATGCAATAAAACATTTAGCCAACTCATGGGCTTTACACAACTCAACTTCATTGGCATTTGTCCTGAATTTTCCTTGCTTAAAAGATGAATCTTATTCACTCTGTCTCATTACAGTTACTTAATATATATTGAAGAAGAATAAAAGGTGCTGAATGAAAAGCTTATTCCAATAGCATTTGAACTGAATGGGAAAAAAAAATCAAATCACATTTCTTTTAGTGTGCTTGAATCAGAGTTTGCATCAAGGCACATCTGTATTAGCAAACTTGTATGTTGTTTTTATTCCATCAACTCCAACAACAGCACGCATACGTTCTGGAAAACCTCATTCATTATTTTATAGGTGTAAATCTAGAGTAATTGTGGCACAAATGTTTAAGTACCAGTAGAGTCTGGTCTATGGGACCAGGACAGCGAAGATATATGACGTACATTTCTTCTGCTTATCAAACCAGCAGCTAGGTCTCCTTACTCTCACGTTCCTATCACATGCATTTATGAGATTTGGTAGTAAAACATCAAGTAGAAAACCAAAGCAGTCTTACCCCTGACATGCATCATCTTTTGGCTATGGCATATACAAAATTTAAAGTAACCGACCGTGCCTTTGAAAGCAAGCACAGCTTATCTGGTATTACCTTGGAAAACTCCAGATTAATCATAGGGATGAAACACTGCCTGTGTAAGGTACTGGAGGAACAGGGTGCTATCTTTTTCTATCACAGAAAGATTTTGGAAGCAGCTTGATAGTGTTGATTTCCTAAAAGACACAGAGAAGAGACAAGAGCGCTTTCTGCGAACAATTCACTACATACAGCGTGCGTAAAAACCATGCTGACACCAGAAGAAATAGTTATCAACTCATCGTTATTACATTCAGGTTGGAAATGAGAAAACTGGAAGTTATTCAAGACACAAAATTCTGTATTAAGCTTTCACAAAGATTCACAGGAGTTTGGGGAGAAAGCAGCCACAGCCAGCTTAGTATGGATCTTGACCAACTGCATAGACAGGGTCACGTAACCGCGTTGCACATGGGGAGATGGCGTTAACTTCCCAACTCAGAAAGATCCCTCTTGGTTCTCTACCTTACATTTCTGATTCGCGATTTTTTCCAATGGAATCAATTATTTGATGAACCTCCGCCATTTCAAAAATTGCTGTGAGAGTTTATTTGGGTAAACAAATATAATTATCTTTTAATATAATAGGGTGAAAGTCTTCCACAAAGTTTAGCATTTCCTTTAAACCCCCAGCTAGTGTAGTGAGGAGAGTATTTTTATAATGTTTATCATGACAGGAATTGAAATAGTTAATAGAAAACAGTTTTGTATGTACAAATTGTAGTTTGGCAAATAAAATAAACCATTATTTTAATTGATAAAATATTCATTTTCGATTTTAAAAGCACTATAATTCTATAATACATTAACATAAACCAACTGAATTATGATTTGACTACATCCATGTTGCTGGAGTGCCACCTGCTGGACACTGCTGGTACACTGGGAGCAGCTACACTTAACCTATGAAAAGCCAGGGTCAGCAAGGGAAAAAAAAAATCTCTGCTAATTTATTTTATCTTCATGACAATAAAAGAGCACTCTTGAATTTTGAAGGGGGGGGGGGGAAATCTGAGCTCTCATACCAACTCCCACACCAGTGCTTCAACTTTCATTTTCGGTTTTCACACCAGTAAAGTGAAAATGTTAATGCTCGCTTCGTTTGATCTCCTTATGGGAATGGTGCAGCAAAGTGGAGATGAAAAATAGATGACATGCTTGGTACCCACTAACCGCTCCACGAATCGACGCTGTTGCATTAGAAGCAGTGCCGTTTGCCAAGCAGAGAGCCTGCCCACCGAATCAAAGAACTCAGCAGGACTGAGGACTTGATGGTGGTTATTCTACCTTTGCCTTTTCTACGAATCCAAGTAGCCATGATGTCTACGTACGTTGCCAAGTTATACAGATTTCTTCATCTATTAAAAGACTTGCTGTCACGTATTTGGATTTAACAGAAATGATTTGTACCCTGCATGACAAATAAAAAGATTTAGATTACCAAATCAAAGTAAATTTCCTTTGAAGTAGACCTTACATGCTTTCCAGTTTCTACATCAATGTGCCTGCTCAATTTTATGCCTTAACAAAGGGACAAGCTACTTGGAAGCTGATTATCTCCTTTCCTAAAATATTTGATAGCAGCCTTCCAGATTTGCTTCTCTCCCTCTAGGTTCTTTAGGTTTTATATCACATCAGATGATCAAAGATATTTAGCAGATGCTAAATAATCCTCATTTCTGCTATTTAAAGCTTAAACATAAAAAGTTTTCCTACAGTAAATTAAATAAGAAAATTAGAAAGAGAAAATAGGAAGTGCAGTCGAAGAGGGATCATTGAAACAGTAGATTTCTCCCAAGAGCATATTAAAGTGGAAGAGTATTAGGCATTTATTTTGACAAGAAAAATTTTCAGGGCTTTAATCATTTACACATCCTCCATTTCACTAGGGTTTAGTTCAACAACTGTAAAATACTGACACCTTCAGGTGGAAGAGCTATTGAAGTACGTAAATAATAGAATAGGCTGGATAGAAAACATTCGAATTAGAAATAATTATTGAAACAGGAGTAGTTTTCCTGCCTTGGTGCAGCAAATAAAGCATAGTTTGCCTTTCATTTCTTAACTTGTTTCTAGCTGGCCTTTTTCATCATCTGCACTCTCAACATCTGGATTCATTTGACTGCAGGCAAGCAAGCAGACTAATTCTGGATTTACACTTGTGCCAAAGAAATTAAAACATGGCTTTGTGGTCCCGTTCATCTCTTCAGCTGCGTAGCCTTCAGCGGAGTTCAAGGCCAAAAGGGATCACTACCCCCTTATTCATGTGGGCTAATTTAGCCTTAAGAGAAACTACAGCAGAATATGAATAAACCTTGAAATTTTTGCCTACTTGGGGAAAATTTATCTTTCATTTCCAAATCTGTATCTGTCCAGCAGCCCTAATTTCAGTAGATCCAAGAAGGAACTGTTAATATGGACTTTTGGCGCTTGTTCTCAGTACACGGGTGCTTATCTGACATTTCAGGCAGGTGTTATTAGGGAAAATAGATTTTTCATAACGAGGACTTTTGGCAAGATTCATTCTAGATTTAAAGGCCATAATTATATAGGAAAGCAAACAAGTGATGGTTCTCAGATGTCTCAGTAATAGGTGACTCAAGAAAAGCTATTTGAGAAATTCAAGCAAGTTAACCTACAGCATTAGAGCCTTTCGTGAAGTCCTCACAAGTTTAAGCATCTTAATATTTAATCTGTTTGTCTATAAGTCAAAGTAGTAGCACAAACAATTTTAATTAAACCACAAGCAAGCGCTCATCTCTGAATAAACCTGCTGGAGGAGCTCACCCTTGCAGAGCGCCGCATCTGTGCCACGGCAGCTGCAACGACACAACGGGGCTTGCTCGAACAGACAACGCTCAGATGAATAAACATCTTTAAAGTTTTAACAGGCCTTGTTCTCCCCCTGCTGAGGAATCAAGCAGCCTATTGGCTTTCTTGGTTAGATGATGCGATTCCTCTCAATGAGCCATAAGGTCAGGTGAACCATCAGGCTTGGACCATCCTGTAAGACCTTGCACGGCCGGCCAAACTCTCCCTGCTGACCACCGGCTTCAATTTAGAGCTGACTACAGAATAAAACACCTCACTTCAATCACAAAGTCTACAAGCTTCAGTGTTCCAGCGAAGTTCTAATTTCACACACTAAAGCTAAACAACCACGAAGATGACACGTGGCACTTTTCACGTGACACGTCTGCTTATTTTTCAAAAGGCAGCTATGTCATGATCACTCATCACGGATCACCAGTGCCCCCGTGTTTGTTCTCACCCATCTTTTGCCAGATGTTTTACTTCCAGATTTCACTGTGCAAGAGCAGGAAAAGAAAAAAAAACAAAGCAAACCCACTCTCTCATCTGGATTTAGTTGTACACAGGCAAATGTGTCAGAGCTGCGTTATGCTATTCGTTAGTTAATTGTTCAGACAACTTATTGCAAGGCTACTGGTGTTACTTTGAAGGAGTTCAGACAAAGAAAGTCGAATCAAAACTATGACTGTTTGCAAAGTTCGTTTCTACAGTGTTTTGATTGCTTTATAATAATTACTGTTCATCATCTTATCTTTATAAGAACCTATAAATTGAAAGGTTGAGCATAGAATTCACTTGACCATATAAAAACCCAACATGATGGAGTTGAAATAGGCATGTTAAAGACAGAAGGAACTTAAATATAAACCTTCTTGGCCTTGTATGCAATGCAGTAGATGGTATTCCTGGGCATTACGCAAAGAGGCGTCCTTCCTAAACCCCAAGTCTGCAGCAATAATGCAGACTGATAATTTGTCAAACAGCAACTACACTTAAATGATAAGGGTTAGTGTAAATTGTAGCTTCACCAAAATCCTCCGGCATTTACTTATGAGATGATCAATTTTAGCCATACATGAAGATGTATTTCAAGCACCAGTGTAGGTAGTCTAGCACCCAAACTCTTGGACAATCACAATACAAGGTTAGGAAAAAGGTTGTTTTTGTGCTCAGACACTTTAATGATTTGAAAACAATTTGAAAAGCTTCATGAATGCATGAACTGTAAAAAAAAAACCAAAACAGGTTCAATCAAGGAGGCTCAGCTATTACGTAAATACAAAAAAACCCTTCAACACCTATGGTTTTCTTATCATGATAGTACCGTGCATTCTGATGCCCTGCTCTACGTACCGTACAAACACAGGACAGTAAGATGCAACTCGCTTCCTCTCTCTAGAGGAATGACAACACACTGCTTTTGCTCTCTAGAGGTCCTCCACGAGTTGTAATTGCCTTAACTAAGGTTCTGTAAGGGTTTATGCTGATGAGCAGCATCAGAAGACCTGCGAGTCCACGCCTCTATATCCGTCTCTTAAGATACCATCTCCTCCTGCATTCACCCGAAAAATTACTCATCACGCTTGCATTTTAATAAGTGACAAATTGTAAGAATATGGTGGCAATGACTATCACAGCTTCTCACAGCTATGTCCCAAACTAGTAGCTACTGCTAATAAGGAAGACAGTTTATTGAACTCCATTTGAACAGCGGAAGGTGCCTTCTGGTCCTGCCTTGCAACCTCATTTCTGGCAATGACAGCACCAAGCAGCCCCTGCTTCTATCAGCCCAAAAGCATGACTATTTGAGAACCAAGGGTGTCTGTGGAAACCACTGAATACAGACTACGCTGCTATGTTACTTCTGTTGAGAAAAAAAAGTCACTTAAAACCCTGAAGCTTTTCTGAATGT
>NW_009258816.1:383636-396994 GCF_000687185.1 Egretta garzetta
AATTTGTTCTCCAAATAAATGCTGTAAAGGAGGATATGGGAAATGCTACGAAAATAACAGCCTCCATAGGTTATGACCCGATGACTGCAGCCATTTGGTCATCAGTACCTGACAAACCAACAAAATCTTTTTTGCCTTTTGTATTACATAGAATGTCCTCCTTTCATATTCATTGTAGTCCTATCTAAACAGAGTCTAATTGCTCTTTAAGACCACCTAGGATTTCCTTTCCTTTCTTGGTTTCAGATATCAGGGTCACTTGTTCTTCTTGTGCACATCTGGGATATAATGACCAAGCATCATAAGATCACTGTCTCTGCTATCACCAATTCTGATACCCTAGGAACCAGCAGAAGCCACCTACTTTGGTAGGACATTTTCCATCGAAGCACAAGTATCTAGAAAAATACGATAGGCATGCTGCAGCATCCTTCCTGTTAAGCACCTGGTTTAACTTTCTTGGGCTTGTTGTAAACATTCTGGTCTCCACCATCACTAATTCAGTAGATACGTATGGATCCAAACAATCATTTTAAAGGAGATGCACAGCTCCATTACCTTAAATATGCTCATTTCAAGTTCATATATACAAGATGCAGACAAAAAAAAAATTAAGCATGGGAAAGCAAGGCTTGATGTGTACAGGTACTCCTGAACTATGAGTGTGCAATACTAAAATCACATTTTACACTCTAATTCTCTGGAGTTTGAAGTTCTAAGCTCATAATGTCTAAAGTACTCTTCCTTCCTCATGGGTAGACTTGCTTCATTCACAGCTGCGTAGTAGGAGCCCCACTTCAGATCTGAGTGCCAGTTCCGACAAGCCAACCGAGTTCCTCTTCAGCAGCGTAACTTTTCCACCCTAGAGGAATGGTATGGGATCTCCTCCCTGCCATCAACTTGGGCAACAGGAATCTTGGAAGAGCACTAAGTTCTGCCTCAGTCAGCTGGCAGACTTCCCATACGGCTCCGCTTCTCAGCTGGTGGGGCAGACATTCCTCCAGCTCGCGTTTGCCAATAGCTGTGGTAATTATAGCCTTTTGCTCTCTGCACAAGGGTAACCCACCCTGACCGTACTGTCAATTACTCTTATCCTCCAACTCATCTTTCCCACCTATAATGTGTCATGTTCATGCATCCTTTCTAATTAGATGGGAGGTACTTGAAGGCAGGGACCATGTCTCTCCGTGTACAAGCACCTGCACGCTAGGGTCTCGGTTCTGATTTTTGGGCATGACTGCAATACAAATGATAACCTAGGCTTCTAATTAACCTACAAAACATAACTTCCATTTAAGAGAGATGTTAATGAAGTGTTTAGTGGATGTCACATGATGTTAGCATGAAGAGCTTTATTTTTTAAGCAGATAACTATCAGATTCTGTCTCTTTACTTTCAAGGGACACACAGAATTTTTAATGCAGGACTGAAAAAGTGATAAAGGTTTATTCAAATAACGGAAACCATATCCAAACCTTGTTTCCTTTTCTATTGAATTACTAAATTAACCTCAACTGTGACGCTGGAAGATTGTAGTAATCATTCTTATGACTAGAAGAGAGTTCAGTGTAAAGTACAGGTTTTACACCAAATGTCTTAATGAAAATTTCAGTCTAAGGACTCAATTCTGCACTGCATCCTCACTATGACCCTTCTGAAAGAATATCAGTCCAGTTTAGCTTTCTTGGCAACTCTTCCCTCATCCCTATTCGCGTAAAGAAAAAAAACACAACAAAACCACATCAAAACAATTCCACAAGCAAAGGTCAGGATCATTTTCATATCCTTCATCCAGGATTTCTTCCCCTCTTTTTCCATCAGGTGAACTTTATGATCGATCAGGAAAATTAGCTGACCCGGCCTTTTCTGAAGCTGTCATTTCGACAAGAGCACCAATGTATATTCATATGAACTTTTGAATATACAGATATGAATACAGATAGAAAACAGATACACCAAGTGTTGACTGAGGCCTGCAAAAACTTCTGGCTATTCAGTGTTAACAATAGCCTTGATAGGTTGAAACATGGGCCCCTGCAAACACCCCAGTCTGCGAAGGCTGTGTTCAGCCTTCAGCAAGGTTTGTCAAACTGCTCAAAGTCATCCTCTCCTCTGAGGAACGGCTGAGGGAGCTGGGCTTGTTCAGTGTGAAGAGAAGACTGAGAGGGGATCTTATAAGTACTTAGACATATCTTAAGGGTGGATGTCAAGAGGACGGAGCCAGACTCTTCCCAGTGGTGCCCAGCACCAGGACAAGGGGCCATGGGCACAAACTGAAGCATTAGAGGTTCCAGTTGAACGTGAGGAAGAACTTCTTGACTTTGAGGGTGCCCGAGCCCTGGCCCAGGCTGCCCGGGGGGGCTGTGGAGTCTCCTTCTCCAGACATATTCAACCCCCGCCTGGACACTGTCCTGTGCCCCCTGCTCTGGGTGAGCCTGCTTGAGCAGGGGGGTGGCACTGGGTGAGCTCCCGAGGTCCCTTCCAACCCCTGCCCTTCTGGGATTCTGTGATCCCTTGCAGCACAGCTGTCAGATGAGGGAAGAGGCAAAGGAAGATGAGAAGTGCAGGAAGCACCATGTGAAAATACACCCGTCTCTTCAAAATGCATTGATACTGAAATGACATCCTATTTGTCAATTAGTCCATGCATGTTTATCAGGTTATCTAACCCAAACACTGCAAATTTGAAAATCCAGCCTCAGAAAGGGGCACAAAGTGAACCATTAGGATATGCAAACTTGCATACCACACCAGTAATGATTCTCAGCTTATTTTTCTTCCTCTCTTCTTATAGAAACAATGCACTGACAGATCTCTAAGCTGATTTAAAAGCAACCCCCCCACACTTTCCATCTCTCTCTACCTCATGTGACTGGAATTAAATTAAAGTTCCTTCTGAAATACAGAAGATTTTGCTACATGTCTTTTCAGAGGCTGGCCCATGCTATATGTTGCAGTGTTCTGCAACAAGAAGTCAGAGTTATTTATCCCAAAAGTATACTGTGAAACTTGTTCCAAGAACTACCCAACCCATGCAGCGATCTACCTAAAAGCAGCTATGACAAAGAAACCTAATCAATTTTTGTCATGGGCTCAAGAGGAAGAGAGCTTCGCTGTCACTCAAAATTCATTTTAAGGACACACCTATCTTGCCTAATCAGCATACAAGGGAGCCAGAACCTCATTCTATATTCCTTGGAAGTGATTTATCCCACTACTTAGAGCAAAAGTTTACTCTACTGGAAGCCTTCTGTCACCCCCAGGTATTTTGACTTGCTCCACTATTTCTCAATTACAGAATATCTAAAACATTCCAAGAAATAGATGGCAAATTAGAATCATTTACTCTCATAAATAAGCTTTCTTCCATGCGGCGTGGGGGTGTAGAATATTTCTGATGTTGACATTTGTGCATTTGTAAAATCCAAAATGCATACTTTGCGCCACGCTAGCCTACTCGGCAAGAATCCTCTGTACACACTCAGCTCTTCACAAGGAGAAATAAAAGGAGCAATCAGATGGCAGAGCTGAAAATTTCAAGCAGGGTAGGGCAGCTAAATCCACATTTTCTACATGAGTAGCCCGAGTAATGTGATTGTACAGGAGCGCTGTAGAAAAACCAGTTGACCTAGGATAATTTGAAGTGTTTTTTCCATTAATTACAAATGAAGACCAGACCGAACTTTTATTACAAATCTTATTAAGACTTTTCATAATCTGGTCAAAGAGCAGGAACAATGGAATGAACAAATGAAACTACTAAGAGGTCCAACATGGTTCTTTCTTCTGCTGGTATTTTGTGCATGGACTTTAATACTCTTGAAGATAACAAAGTGCCCTGAAATGCTGGCTGGTGCTACTCCCTGGCATGCTGGAGACAGAAATACAGCCAGAATCCTGTGTGCCTCAACCCTGCCCAACACAAGGGTAGCGGAGGGGAGTGAGGAAGACTGCTCTTCTCTCGATGCAATGCAAGGAAGCCTCCACATTACAGTGAGCAGATGTTCTATTTTTGCTATTTGATGGGTTAAAAGAAAGAAAATTCAATTAAGCTTGGATACCAGGAGACACTAGGATTTCTTTGAACAATTTCATAAATCTTTTACAATCTCATGAAGATACTAATTTCCTCCCCCAACACCACCTTGTTTTCCACAAAGGAACAACACAATAGAAACAGCCACAAACACGCTTACTCCATCATGCTATTTTGAGGTGAATACATTGGCTTTGACTTTTTGAGTACTAATTGTATTCCTCATATTGGCACAAGTCAGGATACGCTGAATCTCTTTCCGTCATCCCCACTCCCTGGGAACATTCCAGGCCAGGTTGGACGGGGCTGTGAGCAACCTGATCTGGTTAAAGGTGTCCCTGCTCCTGCAGGGGGGTTGGCCTGGGTGACCTCTAGTGGCCCCTTCCAACCGAAAACATTCCATGATTCTGTGATACATTGATTAATGGGAAAATACAATGCAAAAAGCGTCACAGACAAGTTTCATTTTCAATCTAGTTTTATGGATCAGCTGAAATCAGAAAGTAATGCAGAAAAGCTAATTAACACACAAAATCATTTAGACATCCCCCATCACAGCCATTGTTAAAAAATATGGAGAAGGTGATGCATATTTTTTAACAAGTATGTGTTGTAATTCCAACTTGCATAGCTTTATGTACCCACTAAATTTCTTCCTCCTCTTGTGCTCCAAAAATAGTAAAGTTACAAACTTGAGTGTATTTTCTACATTACCTTTTACAATTGGACAATATACAGCCCATCCCTGTCTCTAAATGCAGAGTGTCAGGATTAAAAGTCAACTTGTTTCTCCTTTGTGCACCACAACTGACAACATAGTTCGTTCTTGATCTTTTAAATGAAGTCTGGCCAGCTATTTAACCACATATAACATTTTTGCAATAATTTGGGAAAACTCTTTACATTTTTTTCCACATTTTGTGTTGCTAGATTTCTTAGTTACCTTCTCAAATTGAAAAATCAAAGGAGAAAGATATGATTTAAATATTCTCCAGTAACAGCTCCACTTAGGAGCTATTCTAATGCGTGGCAATATCCCCTTAAATCAATGTAAAAGATTCAAAGCCTTCTTTAAGATGGCCACAGAGGCACTGAAGACTGTATCCTCAGGACAACTGCATGCTTTCCTTCTGTGCTTGCACGTTATCTGCTTGCTCTTTTGGATGAAAACCAGACACTGTTCCTTGTTATGACCCTGACAGCTGCCATAAAGATAGTATGAAGCAAAGTAAATACTTGGACTGAAGCTGCCACAAGCAACAGTTAATGTATATGGTGGTGACAGTGGTCTGTAAAGGTTGACATAGTATTCATGGCCTCTCAGAAGCGTGGTGCATGCGTTCATTGAGATCTGCAAAGCATTTTTAGTCTGGGAGATCTGCAAAGCATTTTTAGTCTGGGAGATCTGCAAAGCATTTTTAGTCTGGGAGATCTGCAAAGCATTTTTAGTCTGGGAGATCTGCAAAGCATTTTTAGTCTGGGAGATCTTAACACACTACTGCTAGGTACAAAGATAAAATGATGTAAGTATGGTAGAAATTTCTTAGGAAATAAAGCAAAGGAAACCAAACAGGAAGATAGGGGTCAGGGTACAAAAAAAAAAATAGAAATCAGTATTCTTGATTCCCTCCAGTATTTTGGAATGAATAGTTTGAAAGAATTTGAACATCAAGTTGCAGCAAAACACTAGTAATGACTTAATGCTGTCAGTGCAGTGGTCACACGATACAACTAGAAACGAAACAAAAGCGGAATCTATAGAGCAGAATATTTCAGTGATAACATCAAAGGAAATCAAGGAAACACAGTAAATCTAATTTAGCTTAACTCAGGCTTTGATGTAATGCTCTATTACAAGTAATGATGCTAGAGAAGGATTACAGCAAGATCATCAGGTGAGCAGTAACCGGCTAAAGGAGAGATAACAGGAGGTGTTGAAAGTAGAAATGGCAATGGGGTCACAATTGATATTCTCCTATGAATGCTCCCACTTCATATTTTCATTATGAACGAGAGAAATTAAAACTGTACTGACAAAGCAAATCAGCAAATGGAGATATGGGTTTCTCCTGACATCCATTACAGTAAACACCAGCAAAACACTATTTAAACTTCAGAGCATCGTTACAGCAGTAGAAAGAGGGTGTAAACTAGCCACACAAATTCAAGCTAGAATTCAAGATGAGGACTAACCAACACTTTTTTCCATGGTCAACTTTATGAAGCAGCCGATCAAGTGTTTTAATGCAATCTGGGAATAAGCATTGGCTAATTATTTCTGAAACTTCTAAAGCAAGGGGATTCTTTGGCTTTCCTATGCATTCCAAAAGCACTTTATTTCAATTGCTCAGTATCCCTGCAGTCTGAGATGCTTCTCTTAGCATTTGACACTTCTTTCAGTACATCCTTACAATCTCCAGTCCTTACTCCCGACCACCCATGTGAGTGAAGTCTGTGCGGGGAACACACCTGAGTTTGCCCTTAATTGTCTTGAGTCAAAAATTTCTAATTATAAAGAACATTAATTAAAAGAAACTTTAAAAATGTTCTTTATACACTAATTTCCTAGTTCTGTGATTAAAGCAAATGAGATATTATTAGTTTACGGTTTGGGGTTTGGTTTTTTTTTTTGAGATCTGTATCAGTAGGGCAGAATGAAATGGAAGATGATGTGAAAAAGGGCGGTGAGGAGTCAGCTACACCACACTGTACAAACACAGGCGGCCACTTTGCTCTCTCAAACTTCAAGGAGTTAAACTGCTCATCAGCAGGAGTCTCTCCTCTAGGAATGTTTAAGTCAATGAAAGATGCTGCTACTGATGCCAGGTTCAGTTTACTGCACAACAAGTACCCATACCTAACATTTACCAAGACATAGTTACAGCTGCAGTGCTCTGAAATCCATCGCACTGAGTTTATCCATTTTTCCTAACGGAATTGGTTACATTGCTTTCTCCAGAAACGGAAAACAGTCATTTTTGACAAGAAGTAATTTTGAGCATTACGCTGTACCACTTATAACAAGTTCTGCTTCACAAACCATTAATTCCGAAGAGTGAAAGACAAACTCCCTGCCTCCGCTGACATGCGAACCCGAGGCTAAGGGTTCCAGGTTACCAGCCTGCAGAGTATTTTCCAAGATTCAGCCTAAACAGAGGGAGAAAGCAGACTGGCACGGATTTTTCTTGAGAGCTGCTTAGTTAACAGAAGCTTAAAGAAGTTAATTGCTGTCCTCTACCGCAACTACAGCAGACCTCATCTCGGAGGATGCCGAGCCTCCTCCACTTTGGGAAGCAATGTGGGACACTTTGCATTTCTTAAAAAAGAGGAAATCATTTTTCACATCATTACAGCCTTTGTGCAAGTTGAGTTCTTCCCTAACTTCTGTTCTGAGGCTTCTCAAACCTACTGGACTTTTTACATGAATGGGCCCACACTTAAAATTACAGAACCAGCATGATTTCACAGAATCCCAGAATGGCAAGGGTTGGAAGGAACCTTGGGAGCTCACCCAGTCCCACCCCCCTGCTCAAGCAGGCTCACCCAGAGCAGGTTGCACAAGATATCATCCTGGTGGGCTTTGAATGTCTCCAGAGAAGGAGACTCCACAACCCCCCAGGGATTTTTTTTCTTTATTTTAATTTGTTTCTTTACACCCTAAATTCACATCCCAATACAGAAATATGGAAATGCTGACAACTGCAAACACATATGGGAGCACACACACACTTCTCACCAGTAGGACACAAGTCACATGATGTTTAATTAGTTTGCATTCTGCATGCCCTTTCCTAAAAAAGGAAAGTTTTTCCGCAGTTCCCATAAGCTGACAGCCCTATACCTTAATATGATTCAAAAGTGTGCCCAACACTTGTGGTAAGGGAAATCCTAGGATCTGCAAGGATCTGAGTATTCCGTTTGGCCCATGGGGTAGGGAACTCATTGCCTGTCTAGAATTATATAATTATATATTATATATAATTATAAAACCCCCCCCCCCCCCGAGGTAATCTGGGAAATAGCGCATTTACTTATTGGAGAAACATAAAAAGAAAGATTTTCATGTTTGTTCCTTCACTAGGAAAGCAATACAGGGTGAAAGCGGTAAAGCTGCCAAGCGAGGACAATTTTCCTTCCAACTGCAAGATCCATTTCCGAAGAACGTGCGTGAATTTGCGACAACACGTACATCCTCTTTTAGATATAAGTTAGAGTGGTAGGTCGTACTTTAAACTTGTAAATGTTTGAAGTTGCTGTTCAAACCTGTTCCTAAACACGGTATGAGCTGGCACATGTTCAACAATGTTACTAGAGATTAAGGATAGTCAAGAGTTATTCTTCCTTCTGGAAATGCAAGAAGAGAGATCTCAAGTAAGCCAATAGACAGATGAAAAGGAAAACAGTTCACAAAAATAACTTCCCAGCGTTTACATGATTTTTCATTTGCAGTTTGGGATTAATTTGCCTTCACCAGTGGTAGCTTCAGGAATAAGGAATGACCATTCCCTTGGGGATAGCTGCAGGTCAAAATTTTTTCTGTGTAGCAGTGCTTTTGGGATAGCTTATTACGAATTTTGCAACACTCACGTTGATCATGTCACCGTATCAGGTCCTTTTACCGTTCTCCCACACATACATAAATCAATCTTTGTTCTTGGGAGGACGGAAATTTGTCCCTGTTCTCCCTCGTGCTGCTTTACAATGCGCTGCCTTCTGCTCTGACATCTGCAAATGTCAACAATCTCCTTCCCGATACCCCACCCATTACTGGTTGGTCCACATCCTGGCCTGCGGTGTACCTGAGCACGCCCACAGAGCACGTACAAATTTCTGGCACCTCCAGCAGCCTTCTTCCGAGAAGAAAAAACATCCCGGTTAAATCTTCATTGGAAGATCTCTCAGTCAATAACACACGCTGCATTAAGCATATGGTAATTTGTTTTGCTGAGCTGTGCCATGTCTGAGGGATGTCATTCCTTCTCTATGACATCATCTAGATTAGGGAATTTGGGAGCGCGTGCAGATTCTGGAAGCTGGATGCACACCCTGGCAGCACCCCAACTTTGTGTTGTAAACTGACCTCCTTACGTATTCGGTGATGTGACCTCCGTGCAGAACAAACCAAACAACTCTCCAGACATGCGAGATGATGGAGGGCAAGCGTCTTGATGGGGATGACCTGAGGACCAGAGCGCAGGGGTTCACCAGACAGTGCCCCGGGAGGGTAAGGCTGATGCACCCCCATTTCTTCCAAGAACCTCTAGCACTGCCCCGCAGGTTGCAGCCGGTGGGGAAAAATAAATCAAAGATTGAGAACACTGGTACTGTTACATGAACATTTTAATTCATACTTGGATGTCCATCGCAGGTGATAGTTGGGTTGTTGGATGCCCATCGTGGGTGATAGTTGGGTTGCGATTCAGGTGCTCCCTACTGAAACCTGAAGTTATTATTTGGCATTTTCAGAAGTTTTTGCAGTGAAGCCGACTTCCCAACCTGGAGAGATATCGTGCTGAATTACAAACTGTTCCGCATAACCACCATGGTGTTTTACCGCAGCCCACCGTTTGCTCTAGTGTCGGTGCACTTGTATTTATTCCCCTAACATGTGTTTTAATACAGTGTTTGCTATTAGAAGTTACATCATTTCTGCCACGAAGCAGCACAAACAGCGGATGGTCGTGCTGACTGGCTAGCAAGGCAATACAGAACACTGACAATCGGAACAAATACCCAATTTCCAGATTGTATTTGCCCCTATCAAAATGAATTTAACAAATGTGCTTGAACCCAGAACAAATCCCTGCTAGTTAAGCCTTGGCCCTTGTTTGAAAAGGCAGGAGAGTATCAGGGTATGAGTAGCACCACACAAGTCGCAATTCAGTACATGACGCTGCTGGGTTCTTGCATCACTCAACAGCATGCTAAGAAACATCACCAAGTGCTTCCTCTACTTCTTCCCACCCCTCCTCCATGTATTTTTTTTTAAGGCATGGGCAATCTCAGTCAAGAAAAAAAGAATAAGTTTGATAAGTGGGTTAATAAAAAAAATACGAGGACAAGACGCTGCCAGCCCCATGAGGTGACAGCAAAGGTTATTTCCAGCAATACAGTAACAGTGCAGCTGCAGAAACAAGCAGCTCTGCCCCACCGCCGTGAGGGTCATGCCAATAGGCAGGAGTCCTCATGGACCCTTCAACTCGTTACGGGGCTGGATATGTACAAACGGCCGAGGGAAGGTTTTTCCAGGGGAACAGGCTGGAATATCTCTCTTCCCCTTCGCCTCTTTCCCCCCTACATTTATCTATTTAGGCTCTCTTGTTGTACTTTTCACCACAATTTCTTAATTCTCCACTCCTCAAGAAGGCAATGGAATCCAATGAATGCATGATTAAATCAGCAGTTCAAAACATTTCATCCCGCTGACACAAGAACAATTTATCACGACACAGACAACAGATCGACACAGAAGGATTAAGAAAAATAAAAACAAATCCTCAGATGACCATGTGGCCTACACACATTTTTTGGAGTCCATTTGCTCCAGCCAGGACACTGGCGTAGCGTTGCTTTCCAGGACACCCACCCATTTTTTGTATGGTCAAACTAAACAATGAGCTCAAACTTCACCACACGTAAAATTTGTTTTAGCAAACAGAAGAAAGCTTTGCTAAGCGGTTATTACTGAATAGCACAGAGCTTTACTCCCACAGCTGCAGTCAACACTTTTTCTTTCTTTTCTCCCTTTTTTTATTTTCAAGCTAAAACAAATGCCTTCAGCCTACTCGCTGCAGTGGGCAGCTGTTTCTGGCAACGAAAGCTACCAAAAGGCATTTTCAGCCCCATTAAAGAACGCCACCGCAAACACTTCTTACGGATCAATACTCTAAGTATGTCAAAATATCACGCAGCCATCGGGCTCGCCACGCAGCCTATGGGCTCGCCACGCAGCCATCAACTTCTGAAAATATCGTTATCTTTGTACAAGACAAACGTGCCTAATTATGCGTGTTCTCTCCAACGCAGACATTGTGTATTCTTTGGGAGATCAAGCTGCGTACATTCCTCCGGAAGCCCACTCTGTCTGGGAGGGAATGTGTGTTGCTAAGGCATTCCTTCGGCTTCTGAGAGTCAGCATCACCCCCAGCCTCTTGCAGAAAGCTGCAGAAGAATGGCAAGCATCTAAGGAAAAGCCTCTGCGTGTCTGCATGCACATGCGTGTGGGGAAATGCACATGCAGTCAGCCTGAACTTATTGGAGATCCTGGCCTGAGCTCCTTGAATATTCTGGACTGATTTCCTTTCCCTTGGGACTAGAATCCTACACTGTGTGGAAGCAGCAAGACAGCAGTGAGGGCAGTTCCTCTACATCCACGGGGGGGCTGGTTATGGCCTCAAACGGGTTATGGGAAACCAAATTCAGATACTATCACTTTCTATGGGAATATAAACCCATTCCTCAGGGCAAGAAGGATTTCACCACCTTTCCCCAAAGGCATTTAGTTCACTAACAATATTGAGACCGCTAACCAACCAACTTTTAAATTTAGAACCAGAACCACGCTCAACTGTTTTGCTTCTGTGGCTACCCAGCAGGCTCCGCGCAAGCCAACGCGCCACGGGACCTCGGAGGCGTTTATAATGCATACCCAGCGTGGGCAATCTGTGCCATCGCACATGAAGCGCAAGCACTGCTTGGTGCTCAAAAAATAGTTTCTATGGGAAGAGGAGGGTGGTGCAATGCAAATGCCCAAGAGTTGTGTCTCTTTCTCAGGAACATTATTGGGAAATGAGATTCTGAAGCCCCGGTAAGCCTTCTCCAATACACATGGAAATGGGCAACGTGCAAACAGAAAGAAAAAAATCAATTCTTCCCTGCAAGCATTTAATTTCCATCCCAATAGGATATGCATATTCTTGAGAAGTTTGTGCTTATGCATAGGCTACCTTACGGATAAGTAGTCAGTAAAGAACAAACAACGAGTGCTATCTGTGTTTGGAGTGCGAAGGGTCTCCTCGGTCCTACAGCTGCTCAGTGAGCCAAGCAGAGGAACCCCCCTAAAGTAAGAGCAAGGAAGACCAATTCCATCAGCCTTCTGTCAAAAACCTGGGAAACCTCTTGGCACCGCGAACTCAACATTGCTAATGACGGCATCCGATCCGCACAGGGCATGGAGTTCATCATGCCCTTTTTGTACAGCTCCCCTGCTCCCGCGCTCCTTTTGGCCAACCGCTCAGGCGGGTGTGAATCACCAAGCTTTTTGCAATTGTTGTCAGCAGTTAATGAGCTGGGAGGAAAAGAATTTGCAACAAATTTGTTTGCCGAATGCAACACCTTGTTCATGACCCAAGACAGCTCTGAAGGGTTCAGGCTGAGAATACAACTATAGGATATCAAAACCTGTCCTACATTTTCTTTGCTGTAAGCACGTGAATATGATTTAGCTGCAGCCTTGCCAAGTGATTTGTAAGCGTTTATCCCTTTTCAACATTGTCACCTGCACGTTTTCTTTGAGATACAATTTAGTGTTTTGTAATCATCAATTCTGGCACTGTACTTTCTATTTTGTAAAGCCTCAGAAAACAAGGCATGCTGTTCTCAGAAAGTAACGACCTCAAGCTGAGCAATGAATAAGCTCGTCATGAAATACACCCTCCCTATAAATGTCTTGTGAATACGCCCTACTCCAGCCACGCAACCCGTGGGCTTGTATTTCTGTAGAATAGTTCAAGTAGTTAACAAATCAAGGGTTATTATTTTTTTAGTCAGTGCTGGTTAGGACCTAGGTAGCATCCCCCAATATATAAAATAAGCTAATGACACACAAAGCCCAAGGAGCATACATCCAATTCATTTTCAAGATGATATATTCCTGTATTTAGGGGCTTTTCATCATCTTTTCAGTGTACATGGTGGCTAAGAAGTCACCCCAAAAAGGGTGAGTCAAGGATCTCAAATTGTCATTTATTTTTCAGAATCTTGAAAGTCACCTCAAACTTTATCATTGCATGAGAGAAACTTTTTTTGATACCTGGCTCTTTCAACTTCAGCAAGCCCACAGAGAACAGCATTCTTGGTGGCCTTGAGAATGCAGCTTTGTCTCGGACTCATTTCTCAGCCTGGGGCGAGGAGAGCTAAACCCTAGAAGTCACAAATCTCTTCCTTTCCTTGCTTTCTGCTACAGGAGTGTTTCGTTCTACTTCAGTCCTAAACTCAGTCCAGTGTTTTTGCCACACACAGACAATTCTGCCACCTCTTTCCTATCTGCAGGAATGTGGAGTATAAGGAGAGGATGCATATGGGATAGAAATGGGATAGACAG
>NW_009258817.1:0-848 GCF_000687185.1 Egretta garzetta
TTAATGTCTATGATCTGGAAAAATGAAAACTTTGCATTTATAATTCCAGCTTTCCCTGGAGTTTTGAAGGGTTTTGCAACACGGCCATCCAACCTCTGTGTTTCACCCAAAGAGAAACAATTAAAAGCTAAGTAACAGCAGAGTTCCACCACAGTCTTACCCCCTTTGTTGGGCAGTTCTTTATGTAGTGGCTGGGAATTCCACAATGAAAGCAGGTGTGTGATGGTGGAGGTAGACCCAAGGGGTTCTTCATGTAACTAAAAGGTATTTTGGGGAAAAAAAGAAAAAGGTGTGCGTGTGTGTCTCTTGTTAGCACGAACATCTCTGCAATTGTTCCATAATCTTCAAAGAACAGATCTGACATTCTCAACACTTGCTTGACCGGACCATATTCCTGGCAAGACTGTATCATCATAGCTGTTATCTTGTCTTCTTAGGAAGCTTGGGCTTCAGCCAGGTTGGCAGTCTGTTGGACAGGTCATGATTGGGGACACCCGTCAGAAACATGTTTCAGCCCACGCAGCCAAAGACACCAGCACCCCCCAGTCCTGTACAGAGCAGCACAACGCCCTCTGCGGGGGCATGAACACAGCGGCTGCTATAAAATGCAGCTGCCCTGAAGGTGTTGGGGAGTCCTTACGCCAGGACACGGTGTTTAGGTGCCTGGTACCCGACCTGAAAAGAGCGTTCCTGGGCTCTCAAAGCCTTGGGCTCTGCCTGTACCTTACATAAAGACTGGTGTAACCAAGCTCTTCCAATGGACTGAAGCCATGCATAGGAAAAAATATACTCTCCAGTGTTTTTACATAGGACTCTGTCCTTGTAACTTTTTACAACACACTGCATCC
>NW_009258818.1:0-400 GCF_000687185.1 Egretta garzetta
TGGGACCTTTCATGGTCCCTGTTGTGGTCCCTGCTGGTTCCCAAGTCCTTCTCAGCCTCCTGGTGGTCCCCGAGTCCCTCTTGGACCCTTCATGATCCCTCATGTGGCCCCCAAGTCCCTCTCGTGGTTCCTGCTGGTCCCCAAGTCATTCTCACCCTCCTGGTGGTCCCCAAGTCCTTCTCTTGGCCCCTTCATGGTCCCCAAGTCCCTCTTGGACCCTTCATGGTCCCCAAGTCCCTCTGTTGGTCCCTGGTGGTCCCCAAGTCCATCTTGGTCCCTTCATTGTCCCTCTCATGGCCTCTTGTGGTCCCCAAGTCCCTCTCATGGCCTCTTGTGGCCCCCAAGTCCCTCTTGGAACCCTTCATGCTCCTTCTCATGGCCCCTGGTGGTCCCCAAATCC
>NW_009258819.1:0-688 GCF_000687185.1 Egretta garzetta
CCTCGCTTTGACCCCAAATCTGGGACGTTTACCCCAAAATCTCCACGTTTGACCCCAAAATCTTTCAGTTTTGCCCCCAAGTTCCTCGTCTGAACCCCAAATCTCTGAGTTTTCTCCCCAAATCTCTCACTTTACCCCAAAATTTTCAGCTTTGACCCCAAATTTCTGAGGTTTGACCCCAAAATCCCTCGCTTTGACCCCAAATCTCTCAGTTTTCCTCTAAAATACGCAGGTTTGACCCCAAAATCTCTTACTTTGACCCCAAAACCTTTGAATTTTGCCTCAAAATCCCTCGGTTTGACTGCAAATCCGTGAGTTTTGCCAAAAAAAAATTCCAGGTTTGATCCCAAATTCCTTCAATTTGGCCCCAAAATCGTTGAGTTTTGCCCCAAAACATCCAGATTCGACCCCAGAATTGCTCTTGAAACCCCAAAATTCCTCAGTTTGACCCCAAATCCCTGAGTTTTACCCCAAAAT
Organism: Egretta garzetta; assembly: GCF_000687185.1. Classification (NCBI taxonomy): domain Eukaryota; kingdom Metazoa; phylum Chordata; class Aves; order Pelecaniformes; family Ardeidae; genus Egretta; species Egretta garzetta. Next base: position 478 of record NW_009258819.1, read on the forward strand.
CCCTCGCTTTGACCCCAAAATTCGTCACTTTGACCCAAAATCCTTGAATTTTGCCCCAAAAAATCCGGGTTTGATCTCAAAGTCTTTGAGTTTTGTGCCAAAATTCTTCAGTTTGACCCCGAATCCCTGAGTTTTGCCCCAAAAAATGCAGGTTTGGGCCCAAAATCTGTGAGTTTTGCCCCAAAATCCCTTACTTTGATCCAAAATCTCG
>NW_009258820.1:0-6462 GCF_000687185.1 Egretta garzetta
GCGTGCTTATTTTCTTAGTTCAGCTACAATAAGGATTTTCCTGAACAAGGGGGAAATTAATCTCGAAATGGCTTTAAAATGGATAGAAATGGGGAAGCTTAGGTTATGGCCTTTCTGTGCATCGTGTTAGTCTGCTTAAATGAGCCAACTCCTACTGTAACTTGTCCCGTAAAACCAAAATACAGCAACATATGTTAAGTCAGCTAATGGAACGTGATTTAAAAAAAAAGAAATATCTTGAGGCATATGACAAAGGCTGTGGCAAGGTATGACACAGGCTCTGGCCTTGTGATTAGGGTCAGCCTTTGATCGTAAGGAGAATTGGCCTTTAATTACTGAACCAGCTTGCATGGCTCTGTATCTATGCAGAATTTTTCAAGTTTGGGTAGCCAGCAAGGAACTCAACTTTTTTTCCATGCTTTTATGACTCCTACTGAATATACAACTATGAGTGGCAATGATCTGTGATATTGATACTGGTATACATGCGTAGTAAGGTGCAAGAACATTGAAAAGACTTGTTGGGTTCTTGATATGTTAATATATATTGTGTGGGAGAAAGCGAAGCTGCTCACTGTTGACAAAAATCATTCTGCTTTTCCTACATGAGTAAATAAAGGAGCTGCTGCTGGAGCAAAGGCTTCAGTTCCTTCAGAAGCTCCTGTTAACCCTGTGCGTCTCACCCCGCAGCCATTTGCCGTGGTGTAGCACAGGGCGTATGCATGGTGGTATGTGTATGGTGGTATACACATGTACAAAGTGATTGGCAATAATCTCATGCAACTGAGGATCGCTGTTCTTGCTACTTCCCCAAGAAGCAGCTACTTGAAGTGGGGTGCAGCCGGTTCCCCTCGTGGGTGGATGGGGAATGCTCTGCAATGCAGCGATCAGTCGTCGTGGGGAGTGGAATGACCCAGCTCCCTCCCGGACTGCAATTCCTTAGCTGCAGGACTACGCTTCTCTTTGTGTGTGCTTCTTAATTGAGCAAGAGAGGTAAGTAAAATCAAATCAACTTTAATGCAAGATTGTAGCAAAGGCCAATAGTACAGCTGGGATCACTTAAAAGCTCATTTACCTATCTGAAAGTGCTCTAGTTAAAAGCGTAATGGTATGCAACGAGAAAGCTCATGCGGCGATCGGTTTGGCTCCTCCTCCCCCAAGGAAGACAAGCTCCTGGAAGAAGTAAAAGAAGAAAAAGAAAATACCTCACAGGGCACAACTAGAAGGTGGTAAGATGTGCTTTGTCAAGGGGAAAAAAAAAAAACAAACTAGAACTGAAGCTGTTAAAAAGACAGTGATAAAGCAAAGGCAAATAGAAAGGCAGATAATATTTATTCTGGCTCTGAAACATGGTCTGGCTGTGTTCTTAATGAATTGACTCCCCTAGCCTCACAGGCAAGGATCTCCAGTTCCCTTTCGTAGGTGCTGCTGTCTTCAGTCAGCACGGAGCCACTTTCCTACCCACAGGCTTGGGGTAGGAAGGGGCTTCCCAAGGGATCGTGTGGATACCTTTGCTTCTGGTAACGCAGGACTCTTGTCTCCTGGTAAGCCAGCTGTTTACATAGGCCTTTCATGGACACAAACAGAAAGGGGTGGATTTAGATACTGAAGAACAAGTTTTGTGAAAGCAGGCAGTAGTAATTACCTAGTTTAGGCTCTTATTAGGGGGTGACAGGAAAATAAGGCGTTGAACAGCTGTGCAGTAGCACTGGCAAATGAGGAAATCTGCTGAAGGGAATCTGTGGGCTTTGTCTACAGATGCTAACGTAATCCCTCCTGAGAACCAAGAGTAAAAGGAGTAACTGCTTAAAACTGCCGTCAGATGGGGCAGGCATCAGCTCTGCATCCCCCACAAGACCTGAAGCCCTACTCCAAAAGAAATGCGCAGATGATGAGTTTGGCACCTTCGTTGCACTCGACTATAGGGTAAAATCTGTAGTGTGGCTGTTGGGCAAGTAGAGGAGGCGGTTTGCAGAAAGGGAAAGCACGGTTTCAGAGGTGGAATTGTGTTTGGTAGGGGGCTGAGCTAGGCTGTAAGCAGCTCTGGTCGTGGCGGGGTTTCCTTCCATCTTGCACCCGCTGTCGGAACGGAAGGACGCATTGCGTGGGCTTGTGGGAGTTGCTCTAGGTCACTTATGTTCCATTTTTATTAGCAACCTGGATAACAAAGTAGTGTGCACGTTAAATTTGCAGTCAACAGGAAGCTGGACAGATGTGAGAGATAAGATAGCATTAGAATTCAAAATAGTCTTGGCAACTTGTAGGAATGGTTGTGACAGGGAGGAGATGGTGGGGAAAGACAAGATCCTTTTCAGCAAGGCACTAAATTTAGCTGGGGTTAAACAACTGCACACATGCCGAGTCAGGCCAAGTAGTGAGGGTTATTTCAGATAAGGGTCTGGCAGTTTGTCCTGCTGGTGGTAGAAAAGCAGGCTTCAGGCTAAATGGTGATATGTTGGGTGAGACACAAGATAATCCTGTGCTTCACAGGAGCACCTGTAAGTATGCAGCTTGAGATGCTGCACTTAGGACTGGGGAGTCCAGTGGAGAGTGGCATGACTGGTATCTTGAACATGTGGGAAAATGCACTTCTGAGGATGCACTCAAAGAACTGAGCTTGAAATCATATGGTAAGCTAGGCTTAAATTGCAGCGAGGATGAGCGGTAGTTTCTTCTAAGGCCAAATACATAAAAATAGGGATGGGGAATCACTGAACAGACACGTGGGGAGATGGTAGTGGCTCTTCCACAAATGGAGATCTGTTAAGAGCAAGCATCTGTCAGGAGCCATAGCTACACTTCATCTTGCTTTGGGGCAGGGGAAAAGGCTGGCTGGCTCCCACAGTCCTTTTCTGCCCCATTTTCCTTTGGATCTGTGCGACTTGCATCTCCAAGCAAGCCTGAAAGTCAAAAGGTAAATAACTGCTGGAGGAAGAGGAGTTGAGAATAACGTAGCGAGGAAAGTGCTCTGGAGCAGAGGTGGGAGCTCCCAGCGCGTGGTTCAACTGTAATCTATAGATCCTATTCAGAGCTGACATTTGCTAGAATACAGTCCCCTACGTTGTCAGCTTGGGCTAAATCATCCTTCTGAAAAACCTAAGTACATATTTGTCCATATCCAACTCCATTCTGGTGGGGTGGTGCTTGGTGAATTGACATTTACTTTCAAGCTGCAGGTAAAGATGCTGATTGTCGGTGGGTGTAAAGCTAGCCCCTGCCGAACCTCTGAGAACACAAGGGCTTGCTGGAAAGTCCTCGGTGGTGGCTGGCAGATGCCAGAATAATTTTTCTCAATCTGCTCACTGTGTTTATTTTGCAAAGGATACGGTGTTTGTTTTTAAAAGTACCGGAGTATAGACCTGTGTGTGCGCACAGTGGGCTTTCACAGCAGGGCTCATCCTCTCCTTGGAAATCACCCAGCGCTGCTCAGCAGATCACCTGGGGTGTTTCCTTCAAGGCCTTGTCCTTCAAAGAGGTTTGCTGGCTGGGTTGGTGGCATGTGCGCTCACCCCACAAAGGGACCTGGCCCAGGACCTGTGGGCAGCCACTTCCACCACGTCTCCGTATGCCTTTTCCTCAGCATTATTAAGGGACCAGCACCAAAGGGTCGGGATCTGGGACCCTGCTGCTGTGGCTGCTTGGACCCCTTGGTGGAGCTTGTTTGTTGACTAATGCACACAAAATACAGTTTCAGAGGAGCGTTGCTACCATATGCTTAGCAGCCCACTCTGGTGTGTTTTCAAAGTGGGTTTTGACATCAGTTGTTTTGGAGTTTGTGTGTAATGAACATCATCCAAGTTGCTGCTCCCACCACCATCTGGTCAGCACAGTAGTCGGGTGCTTTTACTATCTGCAGCTTCTCTGACCCACCTGGCAGTACTGCTTTTATGGGTTTTTTTGCTATTGTAAAGTGACTTAGAGTTCTATGCTGCGAGTGATTTGAGCTGGGAAAGTGTTGCATGAACGCTATGGGAACAAGTTTCAAACTTCTTGAAAGCAGCATTTCACTTCCTAAGCTCTTTAAAACCCAAACCATGAGATTCAATGTTTCACGATGTCTCCATTTGGACAAAGAGCGGTGGTGTCCTGGTTCAGGTAAGTTTGTCTGATGCAAGTGACGATGTGAATTTAAAGTGAGGGCTGTTCTTTTGGGTACTCAAAACTCGTGTCCCACTTTCCAGTACAGACTTGGCTGAACTCCTCCCTGCGGCAGCGTGGAGTGAGAACATATTCCGGGAGCACTCAGCTATGGACTGGGGTGATGTTCAACTGTCCAGACACCTTCTCTTTTTTTTTTTTCTTTCCTCTTCCTTGCTTCATCTCACAGCTACTCTACGTCAGGTTTGAGATGCCAAATGGGTTTCTGGAAGCGTCAGAGCCGTGGCTCATGGCTGGGTAGCTACAGCAAGGGAAAGGGCTGTGCTTGAAGCCCTTATTTGTGTGCAGGAGCAATGGGATTGCTCATCAAAATACAGGGCTGCTCACATCTCAGGGAAGCAGATGTTCTTCAAAACCCTCATAATTCTCAGGCAGAAGAAAAGGGAAATCTTGGAAAAGAGAGATAGAGGATGTCTGTACTGTCTGCAGCTTTTGCTTTTTAGCAGCTAATGAGGCTTTGGTCCAGCACACGATGACCTGATTTTGCTGCGTGACCCTGCTTCATCTTCCCAACAGCTCTGCCCATGCACTGAATGGAATGTGTTCCTGCAGAGGACGGAGCATGTCGCTACATGAGTGGAGAGTCCTGCATAATGCAGAAGGGTGCATGAGAGCCAATTACGAGTCTGTGGGCAGCCTTGTGTCTGCTATTCGCTCATCCTGAGGGACTTGGCAATTTTCATCTTCCTTTAACACACAGTTTTTAAAACTTTATGTGATACAACTCCTCCACTGAAAAAAAAAATATGAAAACGTTCTAATTCTCCAGATTTGGTCATCAGCATCGTCATGATCTCAAGGCCCACAACAAAGTCATTCGCTATGCGAGCTAACAGCCATGTGAGCTAACAGCCTACTACTTTGTTTATTGCCTGGTAACTTGGATCAAACAGAGGAGAAATAAAAGCATGTTTTGCAGATGTCTTCATAGCTTTTTACTTACCAGGAAAGCAATGTCTGTGCCTAAGGAGCATGGATTTTTGTAAGTCTGGCTATTACAAGATGATCTAGTTCTGGTTTTTCCCTCGGGCTCGTTAGCATCCCTAATGCCTCCCCATCCCCATCAGGTCATTCTGTCCCCCACACTGCTCAGGTACATCCATTATCATCTCAGGTTGGAAAATCATGTCCAGAGCTAGTTTGTTGGCTTTGGGGTGGTATGTGCACTATCCGGGCAGCAGCAGGGAGCTGCTGAAATATTTACAGAGTTGAGACTCTAAAGTCTCCAATCTCAAAGAAGAGTTCACAAACTGGTGTGTTTTTCCAGCCCTTATGGCAAGGTCAAAGTTGGATGAAATTTTACAGGACTCACAGATGCTGATTTGTGACACCAGCTTCATGTTGATGACAGTAACCCTGACGAAGGCCCTAGAGGTGCTAAGGCTTCTTAGCTAGGTGATCGGTGGTTTGGTTTGGTTGTTTAATTGAGCAAAGCATCATAATTTTTTTTCCTTATCTTCGTATGAAGAGTGATGAACCAAGTTAGCCCAAAGCAAATACCTGACGGGGAAGAACTTCAGCCTGAACACCTTTAAGCTGCTGGAAGCAAGTCTAAAATCAGGATCTTGTACTGGAAAATGTTGGGTGACCTGATCTTGGAGTTCTTCTCCATCATACCGGGCAAGGTGAGTGTGTCTGACTTTTGTCTAATGTGAACGTTCTGCTTTCAAATGCCATTATCCTGGAGTCTGTCTGGGGCAAGTGAGAAAATGGGGACAAAAACAAAGAGGGGAAAAAACACAGAAATGAATGGGAAGAGAAATTTTGAATAGGGAAAAAAAATCTAATATAGGAGATCATTATTTGAAGGGGTTTCTATCAGTCTACCTTAATCAGGGCTAGTGGGAATGGCTGGGCTAGTCTTTAGGTACCAGCTTGTTTGAGTTCTCACCAAGAAAAGTTTCCTAAAACCATTGCTCTTGAGGAAAAGAATGTGATTTTAGCCCATAAGCAGGAAAGGACTGGGGCTGTAAGTCTTGTTTGTGCATACACGAAGCTATCTAGACCTTGAACTCCTGAAGGTGTGTATCTGTCTTGCATAGTAAGAGCTGTTCAGAATGGTAGCAGTGACCATAGAGGCTCTTGGGCAGGAAAAGAGTGACTCCTAAGCATAATTTTTTGGGGGCTAGCTAATTTGCCTAACGCTGCATTTTCACACGCTCCGGTATTCAGTTACACCTGTTCCTAAATCCACTTGCAAATGGCAACATCCAACCTCATTTCCACACATTCCTTTAAACTTCCCTCACACTAAGGGCTCTGCCCTGATGATCTGTTTCCTTTTTTTTTTTTTTTTTTTTTTAT
>NW_009258820.1:7030-28575 GCF_000687185.1 Egretta garzetta
TAAGTCTGGCTATTACAAGATGATCTAGTTCTGGTTTTTCCCTCGGGCTCGTTAGCATCCCTAATGCCTCCCCATCCCCATCAGGTCATTCTGTCCCCCACACTGCTCAGGTACATCCATTATCATCTCAGGTTGGAAAATCATGTCCAGAGCTAGTTTGTTGGCTTTGGGGTGGTATGTGCACTATCCGGGCAGCAGCAGGGAGCTGCTGAAATATTTACAGAGTTGAGACTCTAAAGTCTCCAATCTCAAAGAAGAGTTCACAAACTGGTGTGTTTTTCCAGCCCTTATGGCAAGGTCAAAGTTGGATGAAATTTTACAGGACTCACAGATGCTGATTTGTGACACCAGCTTCATGTTGATGACAGTAACCCTGACGAAGGCCGTAGAGGTGCTAAGGCTTCTTAGCTAGGTGATCGGTGGTTTGGTTTGGTTGTTTAATTGAGCAAAGCATCATAATTTTTTTTCCTTATCTTCGTATGAAGAGTGATGAACCAAGTTAGCCCAAAGCAAATACCTGACGGGGAAGAACTTCAGCCTGAACACCTTTAAGCTGCTGGAAGCAAGTCTAAAATCAGGATCTTGTACTGGAAAATGTTGGGTGACCTGATCTTGGAGTTCTTCTCCATCATACCGGGCAAGGTGAGTGTGTCTGACTTTTGTCTAATGTGAACGTTCTGCTTTCAAATGCCATTATCCTGGAGTCTGTCTGGGGCAAGTGAGAAAATGGGGACAAAAACAAAGAGGGGAAAAAACACAGAAATGAATGGGAAGAGAAATTTTGAATAGGGAAAAAAAATCTAATATAGGAGATCATTATTTAAAGGGGTTTCTATCAGTCTACCTTAATCAGGGCTAGTGGGAATGGCTGGGCTAGTCTTTAGGTACCAGCTTGTTTGAGTTCTCACCAAGAAAAGTTTCCTAAAACCATTGCTCTTGAGGAAAAGAATGTGATTTTAGCCTATAAGCAGGAAAGGACTGGGGCTGTAAGTCTTGTTTGTGCATACACGAAGCTATCTAGACCTTGAACTCCTGAAGGTGTGTATCTGTCTTGCATAGTAAGAGCTGTTCAGAATGGTAGCAGTGACCATAGAGGCTCTTGGGCAGGAAAAGAGTGACTCCTAAGCATAATTTTTTGGGGGCTAGCTAATTTGCCTAACGCTGCATTTTCACACGCTCCGGTATTCAGTTACACCTGTTCCTAAATCCACTTGCAAATGGCAACATCCAACCTCATTTCCACACATTCCTTTAAACTTCCCTCACACTAAGGGCTCTGCCCTGATGATCTGTTTCCTTTTTTTTTTTTTTTTTTTTTTTTAATTGGATGCTTTTATAAGCCAAGCAAACCGAATTGCTGGAGAAGGGCTGAGCCGGGAGCACCTCGAGTGCTCCCCAACCGGGGAGATGCCCAGCTAGGGGGATACAGCTTGAATATGCAAGTGGAGCGAGCCAGACGTGGGGACAAAAGGCTGATATAATCCATTTTGCACAAGGCCAGCTGTTCAGCTGCAGGGCGGCCCCGCTCCCCCCATGGATAGTTATGCAAATGGAAGGGGGGGCACAGGCAGGCAGCTGGGCCACCGGCCGAAGCGGTAAGCTGGGCTTTGTAACGTGGGCTTGCTTGTTAGCCAGGCCGTTGCGTGTGCCCACCGTGCTTCGGGACGGGGCTTGCCACTCGCCAGCTGAAACTTTACCTTTGGCGCCGCAACGGGGCATGCACAAAAGCTCCAAGTTGTTTAAAGGGAGGGGGGGGAAATGCTGGTCCCCAAGGGCAGTGCAAATGGCCTTTGCAAGGGGGTCTGAGGAACTGCCCCTGCCCGCAGCCCTGCTCCTCCTGCCCTCATCTCTTCTGCGCAATGAGGAAGGTTTTGCCTGAAACCAGGCATGGAAGTATAAAAAACTGCGATGTTTCGACAAGCAGCCAGGCTCCAGCACAGCAGACGGACTCGTACCACATTGTTGCCCCCCATTTTAAGCCCCCCGATGATGCACTGGGGCTCACAGGGTGGTGTACCCACCTGTCCTTATTGCCCTGGTGTCAGATTTGTTCTGCAACAGGGGGGAAAGCTCCAGGTTCACACCGTGTTTGGGAGAGAGCCGGGTGAGTGGCGATGCAGCCGAAATCAGCTGGCTTCAGCCCAGCTCCCATGGGGGGGCATCGGGGTTTGCAGCATGGGGCAGCTGCATCCCACCGCTGGGCTGTGAAATGGGGCCTCAGCCTTGGAGAGGCTCCCCTTGTTGGGGAGCAAGGGCTGGTGCCCCCAGCCAGGGAGTGAGGCAGCCCCAGCATCGGGCACCTCTGTGGGTACAGGAGGGGACATCAGCCTGCACGTCTGTCCGGGCTCCGCAGTGCCCGTGGTGGGGAGGGCTGTGGCAGAGCTGAGGTCTGGCATCCTGCAGCATTGCTGGGGCATGGATTTGACAGCCCTGGGCTGGGCTGAAGCAGGGTCAGGATGGCCCACAGACACCTTTTACGGAGGGCATCTGCCCCTTCCCTCCTCCCTACCTGTTCCCAGAGCTTTCTCAGCCATGGTTGCTGCAGGAGGGGACCAGGCCAAGAGCGCTGCACCGCTGTGTGTTGGCACCAGCGCCTGCAAGCACCTGTAGCCCCTCTCTCCCCTTAACCCCATCCACTGGGCTCTGGCCCTGCTGTGGGCTTGCTGGTTCCCCAACAGTTGTTGCAGAGATGTTGGTTGAGTTTCTCATCCTTTGCCAAACAGGCATCGGTGCCTGGGAGCACTCACCTTTTAAGCCAGTGGCAAAAGCTCCCCAGAGGTGCACACTGTGGGTGGATGCGCTGCACCGGCACCTCTCGCCTTGCCATTGCACCTGCGTGCTTGCAAAGCACACGGCTCCTGTACAAGCCATTCCTGGGAAGCACAGCATACTCTGCAGCCATCAAAACCCCAATGTGTGGTGCTATGGGTGGCCTGAGGGCGGGAGGCAGGGATGCTTGGCCCTCGGGTGCAGCCTGGGCTACAGTCACATCGATTCCCTGCATCCTTCTTTTGGGCAGAGGTGGGAGCAGGGCTGGAAAAATATGAACGGCATTTTGTGTGGCTGATGGCTGAGCACAGTTTCAGGGTCTGGGACTTCAGGCAGTGTTGAAATCCACCCCTGCAAAGTTTGAACTGTAATTAGTCGTGGAAATCATCAGGCTCTTGAATGCTGAACTGCGTTGTTGAGAGAGGGGGGAGTTAGGAGGGACCGACAGGCAGCGGGGGTTCATGGCGGGTGGGGGGAAGCGGCTCGTCATGGTGAGACATTTTGGGGGGAGGAAGGCTGTCTTGGACAGGCAGGTTGGCAGATGGGTTTCCAAAGCCAAAGGAAGACGCTGGATCACGGATGGATGAATGGAAGAGCACTTTAAGCCATTGAAGCAGGTTTGAGGGGTGCAACCCACAGAGGAATTTACTGTGCCTGGCAGCAGTGTTGGCTGTGTGTGGCAACACTTTTAAGTGTGTGGCGGATCTTATTCTCCCATATTCTTCCCATCCTAAACGCTTGAGTAACTTGATGCACATCTCAGCCCTCTCCTGTCTGTGCCCTGGAGCCACTGCTGGGCAGACACCCCATCATCATCTGCAGGGAGAAGGCCTTTTCTCCAGAACGACCCTTTTTGACTTGTCAGGTGTTTGAAACCTGACTCATTCTCCATTTCTTACTCCTCCACCAGAAAATTGGTGCTTCTGTTGATGTTAAAGCTTGCAATGAGCTTTTGTTGTCTAATTTTAATGCCTTTTGCAAGTAGTACATCTAAACATGTAACTGATTCCTATGGAGATAGCCCAGGCTACTGGGAAAATAATGTGCCTTCCTAGGATGTCTTTACTGCCTGGTAAAAGTTGTTGAATGTTTTTAGTAAAATATATTTAGAGTCACAGTTAGTTGTTGGTTTGGTTTTTTTTCTTCCTCTCCTTTGTAAGTGAAATGGAAGGTCTGATAAGTGGAGAAATCCAGCATTTCCCTAATGAGGTTAAGCGATTAGGTGAAGAAAATTCATGACCATGAACGTGTCCTGGCCTAAACACTCCACGCGGCAGCCTGCGCTTCCCGGGCTGGGAGCAGCGCAGCCTCCTGGCCATCATGTTTTTCATCAGGGATAGAAATATCCTTATTTTACTGACAACAGGACTGCCAGGATGATTCTGGGCTGTGGATGGCAAGGGAGGACTTCCTCCAGGGAGCTGTGCTTTCCTGTTTACATCTGACCAGACACTACAATACCAATATACACAATTTCCACTACTTTCTTGTACAATCTGGGGTCTGTGCTCAAGTCCTGTGCTTGATCTAATCGTTGGGACTATACCTTAAAACTGATGAGGGAGCCTGTGGCAGTGCTGGAGATGGACACAAGGATGCTCGGGTCTCCTTCCCGTGTTGCCCCCACTGCTGCGTGGTCCTGGAGAGCTGGTCCGCAGGGCTCTTAACAACAGACATGTTCTCTCACCTGGTTTTCCCAGCAGGACCCATGTGCTAAAACACCTTTTGCACCTTGGTTGCGGCCACTTTCTATAACCGTAACGCAACGCACCCCAAACGGATTTGCTGTGCTGTTTTGTAGCCTGGTTAATTTTTTAATTTTCCCGCTCCGGCGGGAGGCTGACAAGGGCCGTCTCCTTTATGCCTGCTCAGCCTCAGCCGGGCAGGGATTTCGGTTGAAGCAGTTTAACGAACGTCAGCGCTGGCCTCATTGTGCCGCATTGTTTTTGTGGGTGTCTGCACCTTTCAAGCGAGTTCCAATTAGAAGGCGGGGGGACGGGGGGGAGAAGGGAGGGAAAGAAAGGAAGTAAATAGAGGCAAAATGATTCAGCTTTCAGCAAATCTGCAGCCTGCTTATCAGACAGATGGAGCCACGTAGCTGATGGCTTTGCTGCAGCCTGGCCCCTGAGCAGGTGGGTATTTTGGAAACGATGAGCAGTTTGTCCCACTAATTCGCGGCCGCGCAGCTTACACCGGACATATGTTGATTACAACTTGACTCGGCTCCTGCTGTTGCAGGAATCAGAACGTGCTCCCCCCGCCTCCCCACCGGCTTTAAAAAGAAATTGCTGGAATAAAAACAAAGAGAAAGTTACAGACACTTGTTGCGTTGGAGTGGGAAGGACAAACGAGGGTTCAGAACCACCCGGGGAACAATTTCCCTTAAGTACTAATTGCTGAGTGCCTTTCATTAAGAGACCATCGTGGCTGTCCCAGCAGCATTTTGAACGTATATGCAGTTGGGCAGATGGCCCTTTGCTGTAGTACAGGCAGACGCATCCAGTGTTACAGATGGATTATTATGTTGATTCATTGCTAAAAGAAAAACTTATCTCACAATAGGGCATTCGTTTGAGCACAGTTCCTCCTTGAGCTTATGTTTCTCCTCAGTTTGAAAACAAAGTTTTCAATCAGCAAGGCTAGTGTTTCCCCTTCTGCCCTGCAAAAAGAGAAAGAAAAACAGTTTAAGAGCCTGTCTAAGTGTAAAATGGTCCTTTTGGGAACTCAGAAGATGCTTTATAACTTCAACTGCTGCTGGGCAGAGAGGGCACCTTTGGTAAGTGGTGTTTACTCCTCATCTTTCTAACCCGCGCTGAGCTGTGATTCACAGGTCGAGTCCTCCCATATCACTGGGTTAGGAGGAACATCTGGGATAGATGCATCGTGTTGTCCTCATGGAAGAGGAGTCGGTTTGAAGCTCAAGGTAACTTGCCCAGAAGATGATATTTTAGCCTCAAGCACCAGCATGACTGTTGGATTGGTGGATTCCCAATACATGCTCCACCGCTACGGTGGGATGAACATGGTATTTCCACAATGAATGCTGAGATGTGTTTGTAAAGTCTGCGTGGTATCTTGCTGAGCTATTTTAAAGGATAACTTGTGCAATGGAGGGGTGGGGAAGGCAGAGGCAATGTGAGGCCTGCCCCATCCCAGGTCCAAGAGGAACAAGGCAAGGAAGCAGGTTGGATGGTTGGATTGTGGCAGATCATAGGTGTCTTTGGGGTGGTGCTAAAACCAGCTTCTGGCTGCTCCATGGTGGTCGTCCTGGGCTGCACATTTTGTGTCACAGTCTTGTAAAAGGTAATTCTTTTCTCTGGGACATCCTTCATGGGACACTGGAGCAGTGGGGGAAGGAGAGTCAAGTAACAGCCTCTAGAGTCGCTTGTCACCAGCTATGTTGTGGTTGTGACAAGAATAGCACTCTTGTTTTACCCTGTTCCCCCCAAAAAAAGGAGGGAGGGAAAAGAAATCTCATTTTCTGCTTGATTGTGGTATCTTGATGCTAAATTTTTATCCATTAGAGAAACTAATCTCCTGCTCGTTACCTACCCAGCCTTTGTAACTTGGTGGTGTCATCCCGAGCAGAGCTCTACCAGAGGTTTGGCTGGCAAGAGACAAGTAAACAGAAGATGAACCTGGAGATGTGAAAACTGGAGCTACATCTGCTGCAAGCAAGGTTATTCTAAAGCTGACTGGCATTGCAGGCTTCAATAACAAAGCAGCAGCAGAAGGTCCCAAAAATGAGAGCAGAATTTGCCCCACAGCTGAGATACGTGCCACTGCAGTTGTGTCACTCTCCAGTAACAGCCTGTCCTGAGATCACACCTTTTCTCTCCCTCTTTGCCAGGTGTGGTTTGACACACTCATTGCCCCAGGGAGGTCTGGGGAGGTAAAAATCCAAATAAAGGGGAAGGTTGCATGCCAAATGCTGAAAATGAACCTCAGGTGATGGCTTCGGTTTGCCAGTTGCTACCTGGGCAGGCATGCCTTCCACTCAGGCTTGATGTGGGATTTCTGGGTTTCAGATCCATCTGGACAGTCATTAAACATCAAGTGTCTGGTTCATGGCTTGCCCCGGTGATATCTGCTCAAGGTTTGGGTCCTACCATCCCCTCCAGTACCATGCGTGGGGCTTGGTGGTGCTCTGTAAGGGTGGGAGCTGCTGGGGACTCCAACGTACGATGAAAGCCTGCAGATAAGAGAGATCTCCAATGAATCAGCAGAAAAGTATCTGTGGTTGCAGAACAGATAACCGTGGAAGCCAGCAGAATTTAGGATAGACACACATAGAAAATACTGGCAAAAAATGGTTGCATAACATGAAGTAACGTTACACAATGCGGGGAATGGGCTATAGTCCTTAAAACAGGAAATGACCTTTTGGTTTTAGTTTCTGAATGGCATTGACTGGCATTATGCAACGGTTGATCTGTCCGACCAGCCAGATCGGACAGGGGAGTTGATATTTACCTACAGCCCGAGGATGTGAATCATCAAATAATATTTGCAAGGCAGTTGGAGGACTTTGGGTGAGTGGCTCTGCAGGTACAAAGATACAGGTTGCAGTCTCCTCATGGTCAGACAACGCGGCAGCGAGTGCCTCCACGTGTCTGCGCGCAACCACACGTGCCCACAAACGGCTTTCCTGAAGGAACGGCGTGGATTCAAATGGGCCAGAAACACAGTTCATGGTTAATTAGTTAGCCTTACCCTAAAAATGCCTTACGCCTAGGAGACTTTGTGGTCGTGCTACGGATATGTTTGTGATATTCAAAGAAGGGAATGTTTTTTGTACTGGCCATATGAGGCCAGGCTGGATGACTGCTGTGGATCTTCTCGGCCTCTGTTTCAGTGAGTGCATCCTATCAGAGCATGAAAGTGTATTTGCTTGAATATGCCAGCTCTATCTAACACCACTAACATTGGTGGTCTTCACCTCCTCCGGCGGTCTGACGCTACCACCGTGATGCTATTTCCCAGGCTCCATGGGAGGCTGTAAAGAGGAGAGGCTCTGTCAGCACGGGAAGCTGTTTGGGGCAAAGTTTGGTAGAAGGTCTCTGCCTTCGGCAGCTCCCACTGTGACTTTTATGACCTGATTTTTCAAAGCACCTCTAAGTTCTGAGGGAAAACCAGGCCATTTATTTGCTGTGTCTAAATGGGATTTGAGCTAATCTTTGAAAATCTGGCCCAAATATTTCTTCTATAATTAAAAAAAAAGAATAATTCTAGTTCTTAAAGTTGTAATTGTCAAGAAAATGCTAGTGTCTTTGTTATCTGAGGCATAGCCCTTGAGACTTCTCACGTCTATATTTTGCTGAGAGGCAGTATCTTCCCATATGGCTCAGGAAAACAAGGCAGTCAAAGCAAAGACGGAGGGAATCGTAGGATAGCAGTGATAATGTCTCCTGCAGAGCTTATAGTGAGCTCGTGGCTTTGCACTGTGGTTTAATTGACTGTTTTTTGAAACAGAGTGAATAAATCAGGATTTGAGGTGGCAAACAAGCAGCCCATCAGTTTGAGGACAAAGGAAGGAAAACCAGCTCTTGCTAGGAGCTTGTTCACTGCTTTCTTTGTGGGAAGGAGACCCTCAGCTGTCCACAAAGCATGGGCTTGAGCTGGCAACAAGCCGGGACGTCTCTGTGAAGGTGGGAGAGAACATGAGCACTGGGGCTCCGTTGCCTTTGAAACCACGTTTGTGTGAGCAAGAACTGGAGCTTTCCTGCAAAAAAGGTAGGTTGGTGTTTCACAGAGCGAGCTGATGAGAGCAAGAGGTTTGCAGCTAAACTGGGAGATGAGGAGGTGTCTAAATTGCCTTACAGGTATCCAGGTCAGGATATGAGAAGGGGAGATATTTTCTCCTCTGCTGCCTGTGAGATCCCAAAGCAGCATCTGCAAAGCAGTGGTTGTGTTCAGGTTTGGTAGGGTCCCATCCACCCTGGCTGAGGTCTCTTTTTCTCTAGGGGATTCACATCATCTATAGCCTCCATCCTCCTTTCCTCCTTGCAGAATCCCAGTTTGCAAGCTGTCGGCCCCACCGCATAAAGGAAGACGCTGGCTCAGCGTGTTAAGACCATGCTGAACATTTATAGTATAGAATAAAAAAAGTAAAGGTGAAATGTGCAGCCCAGGGCTCCCAGTTCTTTCTTGTGTGCTCCTGGGAATGGAATTTTTGTCCATTGGACTTGAGCTGCTCTAAAAAGCACAGAACAAAAGCTGATCTTAAAAGTGATCCGCAAAGGAATAAATGGCAGGCTCGCTCTTTGTTATTCATGTATGGTGCTCAAAGAGCACTTGAAATGGTTGGGATTTTCTGCTGAACATTTTCTTTTTTTTTTTTTAGTTCTGCTTGGGTTTTGGGAGGTTTGGGTATTTGTTTTAGCAGTGGCCCAGGCATATGTCCCTCCTGAAAAACATTACGGCTGGCTGGGAAACCCATACATTAGTGACGTCAGGGGACACATGTGAGTGAAACGCGTGTAAATGGGAAAAGCTGGGTGGTTGGGGGGGTGATACTCTCCAAGAGGCAGCCTGGCCTTTGTCTCTTACTTAATTTTATTCCTGCCTGCCCTGTGCTCTGTGCCACACGATTTACTCACTGAATCATGCTCAGCAGCCGTATTCACAAGCTGGCATAAATTTATTTTCGTCTGCTGGCCAATTACACCAACTGCCTCAACTGTTGTTTATTTTCTTCTGTTGCATCCTCTTGAGTTACTGTTAACAGTGTCCCTTTTGAGTAGAGATGGGCTTTTTGGCACGGGGGGGCCTGTCAGCCTGCCAAACTAATGGACCATATCTGTTATCTAACTAGTTGTAAAGGCTCCAGTTTCAGGACAGCTTGCAGTTGCTGTGGCCACCTGTAGTGCATTGGCACTGGTGGAGACCACTGCCCGTGTGCGACGTGTCACCCCAGCTCAAGGGTGTCCTTTGGCACCGACCTGCCCTCGGGGGGACCCTCATGGGCTTTGCCTTGGAGAACAACTGCCCTTCTGTGGCTGAGAGTTTCACCTCCCTGGGGCTGGTCCAGCGTGCCAGGGGAGCCTCGCTGCCCACGCCAGGGAGCAGGAGGTCCCCTGCCCGCAGCTGCTCTGGAGGCTGCTCCTCCAGCCAGAGAGGGACCTGATCATGGGGAGGCTGTGGGAGCAAAGAGCCCTGCAAGGCAACAGCCCCTGGACTCCCAGGGATGGGGAAGAGGTTAAATTAAATGAGGAATTAAACAGCCTGAAAACCAGAATAGGGAAAGGATGTCTTTCATGCCGTGCAGCTGTAACTCTGTCCCATTTTGAGTACAACCTTCGTGTACCAGTGGCGCCAGCAAGCATGGGGTCCTACCTTTGAAGGATGCTTTGGGTGCACAGCACTTGGACCCTGTAGGATCTTCTCCGATTCCTTCTCATACCTTTGTAGGCCATGCTGGGTTTTGGCCAACAAATGCTATTTGTGCCTCGCCTACGTGCAAACCTGGGGCCAATTCCACTTAAATCACCCCTGGCTTGGAAAATACTCCAGCGCTCTGAAAAGGGCTCTGTCGCTTTACTGTCTCTCTGGTCCCGTTTGCTCTGTTTGCTGTAGGTTGTTTACTGGCTGCCTTGGAGACTCATCTGGGAATCGGAAAGCTGAGCCATCTCCTTTCTTTCCCAACAGCCAGGGTGTCCCTGTGCTACCAGACGTTGCAGGGTGCTGGAGGACCACAGCCTCCCTGAGCCACAGCTACAGCAAAGGGGCCCTGCACTGAGACCACGAGCCGATGCTGGACCTGGGAGGGGGCTCCCAACCACAGCCTGCATTTGCAGGGCTGGCATTTGGGAGAACTTCTTCTTGCTGGTCACCAGAGCACCTCTGAACTGCACTTGCTCGCTCCTGCACTCCTTGTTGCACCTGGGGATGGTTTGTGTGCTCACCATTTATACTAGGGGCCTAGAAGGGCTTTTCCCAGCATGTTTTAGCTGGTCATTTTGATCAGAAGGGTCCTTGGTAGGGGAAGGGTCCCTCAGATTTGCCTGGTGAAAAGCCTTTGCTTCTCTCATGGGCAATGGTTGTTGCTGAAGCTGTGGGAGCAAGGCAAGGGCTGCTCCTCAGGGTTTTGACTCTCCAGGTTCATGCAGCAGCAGCTTTGCTGGTAACAAGGGAGATAGGGGCTGTGCCATGGCCCATTTTGGTTTTCTTCAGGCAGAATATTTTTCTACCTTTTTCTCCCCACTCAAGCTATCTGACCTTTTGTTCATCACCCTGAGGTCCCTGTCAAGAGCACTGGTGCATGGGTGCACGTTGTCTGTACATCACCCTTTGGAGCACCACTGGTGGACCCAATCCCGACCTGTCCCCGTAGAGAAGGAGCAGCTTTGCACTTTCTCCCAGATTTCCTCCCATACCCTGAGAGAGAGAGAGAGGAAAGACATCAGGTTTGGTGGCTAGGTTTGCTCCTCTCCAGAGGCTCTTGGCTTTTCCCAAGCCCAGATAGGTCCTACCTAGGGCTCTGACGACAGTTGTGGCTGCTTCCCCCCCAGCTCTGCCCAGTATCTGGGGTAACAGCGATAGGAGACAGCAGAGCTGCCCCAAGAGGGGTTCCTTGCTGGGAGGTGGTGCCGACACAGTCCATCCCAATGGGGAAATGTTACTCAAGCCCCATGTCTTCCATGGGGCAGTGCTGCTGGCAGGGCGAGGATGTTGATCTTGGTGGCTGTTTGGGCTGGTATCCTCTGCATTGAATGAGGGGCGACCATGTTCCCCAAAGAACTTCATTGTGCCAGGCCTGGAGGGGAGGGTGGGGAGACACCACAGGCATGGGATTTGGTTAACACAGAAACGCCAGATCCCTGCATGTGCTCCAAAGTCTGCGTTTGTGCTTGTAAGCCAAGCCATCACAAGCAGATTTGTCTATTTTGAGGGCAGAGTGGCTCTTGTGTTGGCAAACCAAGGTTTGGCTCCTATTAAAAAAATATCTAAACCCAGAACCTGCCACACATGCCTTTGCTGCAGGAACAAGGGCTCCGCAAGTGCCGCAGCAAATGCTACCTTCTTGCAAATGCAATCTGGACAGGGAAAAGTCTTCCCATAACTATCTGGCAGCGTGCCTGAGGTTTGTAGGCTAGAAGTATTCACACATGAGTACGACAAGCAAACCCAGCAGCCTGGAGGTGCGAGATCTTTGTTCCCTTTGAGTCAATTTGATGAGAAACCCTATGTGATCCCATGGCAAGCCAGCCCCATTCCTGGGTGTGCTGTTGACCCCATGACATCCATGACTCTGCCAGACCAGTGGGTTCCCTGCATCCTTTTAAACATCGTGGTTCCAGTGTGCATTTGCCTTCACTTCGAGGGCTGTGACAAAAAGCAGCACTCTGCACGCCGCCTCCTCCGAGAGGTTTTGCTTTCTGCTTTCCAACGAATGGCAGGACACGCAGGTGAAGGCGGGCCTGGCGTTGCCAAGTTTGGAGTAATTTCCTCCTCCCAAGTGCTCGAGGCTGGCTGGAGCAGAGGTTGTACTTGAGGCTCATCTGTAGCCCTCAGCAAACTTTTCATAAACAGGAAAAAGCCCCGGGGGGGGGCGGGGGGACACGGCACGACAAGACAGAAATCCAGTCCTGCTCTGATCTTTTGTTCTTCCCCTCCCCTTTTGTCTTGAAGCTAACAATGTGTCGCTTGATTTGTTGCAAGGAGAGCTGCCAGATGGAAGCAAAACTCCTTCCTCCGAGGGCGCGTGGCAGTCCTCAGCGAGGCCGGCATCCTGCAGCTTGCTGTGCGGCCATGGCCAGGCCCTGTTTGCAGCTGAGGACATGGCCACCTACCGGACCCGCTCCCTGATTGCAGCTGGCACGCTTGCAAAATTACCGTGTGTAAGAGAGGAAAGTAGGTACAACCACAGCCGCTGCCTGGAAGAGGGGACAGGGGTGGTACCGCAGTGCTCAAGACCTTACCACAGCAAGTTTAGCAGAAATTAATTAGGGGTGGAGGGTCCTAAAGGTGCTAGCAAGGGACAAGGACCTTTGGGCTCTGCGGCTGGGGCGTGTTCTCTTTCTCAGGCTTTCCAGCCTGGAAAAGCAGAGGGAACCCTACCGGAGGGTTAGGCAGCATGCAGGGCGTTATCTCAGCCTTGTGCGACTTTTTGTTTTGTTTCCTTCCGTAACGTCGCGGCTGTGAAGGGGAGGGAAACCTTTTGTTTATCAAATGTTCTCTCCAGCTTTTCACCGCGGCTCCCCCCCTCTCCATGCTTGCTGGCAGCCTCCCCGAGGGCCCGAAGGCGGTGGGGAAATCCACCCTTGTGCTAAGGAGAATTTTCCTGCTCTGAGGGGGCAGTGGGCTGGGGGATCCATGGCAGAAAGCATCTCTCTCTCAAAGTAGATCCCTCCAAAATCAAAGAAAAAGGCTGGTCCTCTTCTGTGTCATCTGTTTTTGGCCCTTCAAGGCCACTGAAAATATGGATGGATGAGGAAATGAGTGGTGTGATGCAGTTTGTCCTGCAGACAGTAGTCTAACGATAAGGCTACCCAACTGGAGCAAGAAGTCAGAGTCAGGTCTGGGCTGAATGCCCGAATTACCAAGTCTCATTTCTTTCCACCTGGCATCTTTCTAGCCCCACAAGTCTTTCCTGTGTGGCTACCTGTTGGGCCAACTTCAACAGGACATGCCTTGATCCAGGAGTGCCGGTATCCCTCTGTCCAACACACCTTCCTGCAACACAGGGATTTGGATCTTTTCCAGGTGGCAGAGGAACTCTGGTTTCTCGCGCCCCAGGCGAGCTCCTGCCAGTGGACAGTACCAACGCAGCTTCTAGCAGCTGTTTCCAGGTACAGTAATGCCTCAGTTGGCTTTCTGTAGCTCACCTGCGTCACTTGGGGCTGCACCCACAGAGGATCCTGACCCCTCTTTGGCAGCTGGAGTGCCATTGAAACCACGGTGGGAGTTTTCTTCCAAGATTCCTTCCTTCCACCCCTCCCCAAGACCCCAAAGGGGGGCGTGGGGGGGGTTGAATCCATTACACGTCTGCAAGGCACTTGGCTGTAGAGAGCCACATCACGAGGCTGTTATGCACCGCGTGTGCCCCAGTGGGGGTGAGGTGGCTAATGACTAACTCGGAAAGCTGCTTGGTGTGTGGATGAACTGAGTAGGTGTTTTCAGAAACAGCTATGCCAGTTTCCCCTGTCAGGATGAGCTTGGGCACTGGCCAACTTTCCTGTCATTCTCTCTGTTTGCAAAGATTTGTGGGGTTGAGTTTTGGTTTCTGAAACCCATCAGGCACAACTGAAACTCAAAAGCAACATTGCTTCGTTTTGCAGGACTCTCTACTGGTGCTCTGTTATTCGGTAAGATGCTGAAGTCATAGTACTGCTGCCAAGAAGCTCCAGTCTGTGATTTACATATTGACTATGCCAGGAGAAGAAGCCCAAATCCATTTGGATGATATTCATCATACAAAGAGCTCAAGGGTCCGCACATAGTGTCTGGGAAGCTGAGCTTGAGTATGTGTAGGAGCTACTAACTTGACTGTTTTGGCATCCTAGCTTTTAATGTCCTACATCATACATTTTCCAGTGTATTCAGCACTTTGTATGAAAGTCTTTCCAGAAAGGACTGTCCACCAAATATGAATTTGTTCAGCTGTCACAAAAACATCTGGCATTTCAGGTCCCTGCCTCTTACAGCAACGTGTGGCTGAGACCTGGAGAAATCCAGGGGATTGATCCAAGGGGCAGACTGCTTTTCTCTCACCAGACTCATTACCTGGGAACAGTAATAGGTGAGTCGGATTTTGCGCACTATCCCCAATTTCGCCCATTCAATATAGCATCCTGTCCACTGCTCTTCATGCCCAGACCTTTTCCTCCAGGCTGTTGAACCTGTCACGTCCCCAACACTGATATTTCTGGAGAGAGTGGAGACTTCTAGAGTGATTTGTTCCCTTACAAAACTGGAAATAGGTGTTTCCACCCACTGATACTATTTATAAGTAAATAGGAACACCATTAAACTGGGATCCCTGCCGTTCCTGATGCCACTCAAAGACTATGTGGTTGTTACAGCCCCATCATGGGGCCTGCGGGTGTGAAAGACGCAGCCTGTCTTGAACCGTTTCTCATTTTGTTCTTATCACACCTGAGCACCTGTGAGTCAGAGGTCTGCCTCTTGCTTGCTTTCCTTCTCTCAGCCTACCTCTGCAGACTAAAATGGGGGATTTCTGGTAGACCTTGTCGCATATATGTAATTTGGCCATCTCAATATGAAATATCTACATGGCCTCAAGTTGCTAGTTGCCCTGTCCTCGGCACACGTTATAGGTGTCATCTGGCTGCGCCGGTATGAATTGTGAATAGTTGTGCTTTTTGCAAGGGCCAGGGGAAATTAAACCCACAGATAGAGAAGCCTATTTCTGGTGCCACTGCATCTGGGGACCCATCCCTCCATCAGCTCTTTTCAAGCTGAGAAGTTGATGCCGTCACTTGGCGTACAGGCATGGCTCCAGGTCTCTGCTCAGTGTTGCTCTCCATGTTACATTTTGTAGTTTTGCTATTGAGAAATATTGATCAGGGATGTCTAAACTTTCCAAAATTTGAGGGTGTGCAATGGACTTTTTATTTTGTTCTCTGCCCTTTTCTGATAATTCCTATCCTTTTTTTTTTTTTTTTTTTCCAAAGCTACTGAGCTGGAATGTTCAGGCAATTATTCACAATTACTTCAGTCTTCTTCCTATGTATGACTAGGATGATTTCTCCCACATAGGTTAATCTGTGCTTATCGACACTGACTTTTAACTGTGGTTTCATCGCCTGGTTACTCAGTGTCATGAGATCCTCCCACAATTACTCACATCCAGGCTTAGATCTGAAAATCCTGGGTAAATTTTAGTACTTGATCACTGGTCATTTCATTGCTGATCCCTTTTCCAGGTCAGTATGCTTGCATCGAATAGCTGAAATTCCAGCACAAGTTACAAGGTGGTGGTGGACTTTCCAGAAACTCTTCTTCTATACGTATGTCAGGCTGTGCATATATACAAAAATATACACGCATTTGTACACACACATATGTATGTGTGCGTACGTATTGTTATTTATGCCTACTTTTAACTTCCTATGCTTTAATCGGTTATGAGTTTATGGTAGTCCATGACAATAATTTCTTTAGAGCCTTGACTAGCTGTCAATGCCTTTTGAAACCCAAGTGCAGTGAATCAAAAAAACTGCTCTGGCCTCATGCCTGGCAATCCTTCAAAAATATCCATAGATTTCTGAGGTATGACTTACCTTTACAAAAGCTGTGTTGCCTTCCATTGATTGACTGATCCATTGATCTATTTATTTACAGAATCACAGACACATTGGTTGAAAGGGATGTCTGGAGGTCTCTAGTCCAACCTCCCATTCAAAACAGGGCTGTTGCCAACAGTAGTCAGGACAGTTCAGCCTTTGTCTGGTCAAGTCTTGAAAGCCTCCAAGGGTGGAGTTTCTGCCCCCTTTCCAGTTACAGGACCCAAAGCTGCCAGGCTGAGCCTCCTGAGCTGCAACTTGGGAATGTCTTCTGCTACCCTTTGTTACTGTCCCTTGCTCTATCATCTACCACTGGCAAGAAGAGTTTGGTTCCATTACCTATTGCTCTTCTTCCAGTAGTTTGAGTCTGGGGACTCTCCATCCTTGAAGATACCCAAAACTGAGGCAGACAGCTCTGAAGGTGACCCTATTTCAAGCAGGGGTTGGAGCAGGGATCTCCCAAGGTCCCTTCCAACCTAAATTATTCCATGATTTTGCAATTAGGCTGGAGTCTAATAGTAGGCTTCTCCTCAAGGGATGTCAGTCCAAGGTGACATATTAGGAGATGTCATCTACTAAAGCACAGTATTCCAGGTATTGTCTGGAAATTTTCCAGGCAGGTATACTTGAGAATCCTTGGCATGTTGGAGCAATGTGAACAAAACAGCACGGGAAGTGTTTTTCAGGCATTTCGTCCATGTGTTCAGTTGGCATTTCTGGGATGTGCCTGGCTTGAGAAAGAGGCTGTAGATTGATATTCTGCCCCTCTCTTATCTTGGGCTGTCAGTCATTTTTGGATCCAGTGCTTGTTATAATAAAATGGTGACTGGAAAACAAAGCTCATGTCAGCCCTTACCAGCAGGGCGTTCTCTTGAAGATAAAAAGCTGGGAGGCAGCATGGTAGGAGCAGTGAATCCTATCAGAGCCAGCAGCAAAACACTTAAATGCTGAAATAATTCAGCATCTGCTCGGAGCAAGAACTATCCATATGAAAGACACTAATCTGTCACAGACTTTAAGGCTGGAAGGGATTACGATGATCTATCCATCTGACCTCCTACATGATTCGGACCATAAGATATCATTTTGCATCAAACTCATAGCTTCCAAATGAGCTTGAAAAAGGCATCCACTCTTGACTGAAGGACCCCATTTTTGGGAGATCATGGTAAGGTTATCCTCACAGCTGGGAAAAATACTGTCTAGTCCAGTGTTTTATTTCAGCTTTCACCCATGGGGATTTGTGATGGTGGCTTTTTTCTGGATTAAGCATTCTTCTACTGTCAGGGGAAGTTTAGCTTCCAAGAACAATTTCGACCAACTTTCTTACCTTTTTCACTACCTTCAGTAGGACCCAAAAGAACTATTTCTGGCTAAGTTGTAGATATTTCAGATAACCTTGACCTTAGCTTGTCTCTGTTAACAGTGATCCTCTGTAAAACAGAGATAATACTACTTCCCTCCCTCTCACAGGTGCTGGCTGGAAAAAAAAGACCATTAACATTTCTCAAATACTATAGTGGGAGGCAAATATTAAGTCAGTCAGAGATCAGAGGCTGGATATTGCATTCCAAAATGTGGTTTGGTGTAGCAATTTTATCTGCTGGAAACCAAGTCCTCTGATATTGCTAAAAGATATGGGCTGCATTTTGATACATGAATATTGGTATTCTGAATCATAGAATGGTTTGGGACGGAAGGGACCTTTAGAGGTCATCTAGTCCAACCCCCAAACAAAAAAGAAAATCTGAAAACACTTGTGTACCTACACATGAAAGAGAGAAGGTATTTGGGGAGAGTAGGGATTAATTGCTTCCCTTGTAAGGGACCTTGGGATAAAGCGATGTAAACCTTGTTAAGAGTATTTCTCATAGGAAAAGACTTATAAAGGTGTAAAACCAGAAGCTGGTCTATTTGAGTCCGTTCATCTGTTTACTCTAGATGGGGCTTTTACTTGTAATGGAGCCAGTGGTCTCAGCTATCAGCCACACCATTTACAGTCAAAGACTAGACCAAAATAGCTTCCAGGTCCTTCTGATTTTCTATTTTTGTCAATGATCTACTTAAATGCTGACTACATCCCATTTAGGACACTCAGATCAATCTAATTGGCTAAGCATCAGTTAGCTACATGGTGGTGGAGGAGCAGATCACCCCTCTATATTTAAAATGACTGTATGCATGATGTCCTTGTGGTGGATGGCTACAGGCAGGCCTGGCAGGGCCAACTGCAGAGTCATGGCTGAGGACTGAGGAAGATGCTCCACCTCAGTACGAGGCTGATGTCTCTCACACTGTTTCTCTGTGGTGCTCAAGATACAAAGTGCTGTGTAGGGATGAGCTAAGAAAGTGGATCTTCTCCCCCCATTGCCTCCCATGCTGGGGCCAGCTTGTCTGTTGAGAGGTCACCAGGGTTGGATTCTGCTTTCCTGGAGATGGGGAATGACTCAGTGGTGTGGGAATACTCTTGGCCACGTGTCAGGGAACAGTTCTCTGCTCTTAGCTCAACTATGACCATCTCCTGAAGGCCCAAGGAAGTTCTTCCTGTTGTCCACCATTTTCTGTTATTCATAAGTGATGTAGGTGGCTTGCTTTATCGAGTGCCCCAAACACACGTGGTGCTGAGCTGGTATTTGGGCTTGAGCAACAGCCCAGAAATCCATCCATATTTTCATACACAGGGACTGAAAGGCTAACACAATTGTCTCTCTCTGCTACCCTGTTGACAAGTTGTCATAAGCAGAGCTGTCTCCAAGTCTGTATGGCAGAAATCACTTACCTTCGGTGGAAAAAAACAGATATTGAACAGAAATCTGAGCCTTCTTCCAGATTATTCTGGAGTGAAGGCTTCAGTCCTGTGCCTCGTGTAGCTGCTTTAGATCATTTTCAGGTTCACAAAGAGTGGTCCAGCATTAACCTGCTAAGCAGAAATGCAGAAGAGGTTGGGTCCCGCTATCAGAGCGATTACCCTGCATGCTTGCGTGTGTAGTGCCAAAGAGTGTCACCTTCTGATTTTCAAATCCTGGATACCATGCAGGAGAAGATTTTTTTTGAAAATCCCCCTCACCTTGCTGTTTATGAGGCTACCTAGACTCTGAAGAAAACAAATGAAAAAGGAAATTTCCTCTCTTCTCTATCTATTTTTCAATGTGAGCAGCTAAAATAGATGAGTTCTGGGATGGAGTCATTACTGGGGAAAGGATTGGGGCCAGATGTGTGTTTGGGAGCTGCTGGGCCCATCAGGGGGATTGTGTTCAGTGCCATTGGGTGCTCACAGCCTTGGCTGTGTTTGGAGAGCACGTGCAATCCGTATGGAGTTACTTAAAACCAAAATCAAACCATCACAGGACCGGACACAAGAAAGTCCTTGCAGTTTGGCCACAGCTTCCAGGTCAGGCCTAAACTGATCATGGCAAAACCAACAAATTCTTACTTTAGTTAATTAAACACTGGGAGGGAAACCCAAGTCATAGGCCAGGTCTCTCCTGGGGTAGTAATCACAAAAAATGCTTTGGCAGGGTCATATGTAGCTAGAATTGTTTGTTGGTGGTTTTTTCTTTTTCTTTTTCCTTTTCTTTTTCCTTTTCTTTTTCCTTTTCTTTTTCCTTTTCTTTTTCCTTTTCTTTTTCCTTTTCTAATATATATTTTTTTTCCCAGTGAGAAGGTTTTGTAAATTATTATTTCCTTTCAGAAATCTTTGAATAAAAAATAAAAGGACCTGGTATTTTCTCACCCACCCATCTTGGATTTCATTCAGAATTGCTGCGATCGTGACAATATTTTGGCTTTGACAAATGGGAAACTTTTGGATGCCAGTGTGGAATATAGGTGTGTTTTGTCTCTTCCTTCTGCTGAGGACAGGCCCTATGTTTTTTTTGCCAATGGTGGTGGTCCTGTTTGGGTCTTTTCTGGTATCCTATTAGCAATATACCACAGAATGTTTTAACCAACAGTGTTAGTTACAGGCAGTATGCAAACATTTTGTTTCTCAGTCTTCTAAAAGCTCTGCTTCTAATACGCGACAAAAGAAATATGTGGAATGGATAACAGCCCCCCATCCATGCAGTGTGCACACTAAACCCCAGGTGCTTACTGCACCGCAGTAACTTTCCTGGAGGTATCCTACACGCCATTCCAATGGCACTAGTGGGAAACAAATGGAAATTTCGGTTTTATTTGATTATATGATACAGGGAAAACTCGTGTGGCATCGCTGGTTTGAATTCAATAGCACGGGCTTGGCTGATGGGGTGCTTTATTGCTCTTCACTGTCCTGTAGTGCAGCTGAGGACACAGGAGCTCTGAGCAGGCCTTTCCTCCATCTCTCCTCTCTCAGAGAAAGGAAAAGCATTTGCCAAGGTGATCTGCACTCAGGAACAACTGCCTTTGTGAAGTTAGCCTCTCTTTGGGAACAACTTGGGCTCAAATCAGCTTATCTGATTGCTTATTTTTAGTGGAGAAGGTATGTTGCCCCACATTAGATGAGAGCTGGACAACATGCAGATCCTTAGCTTTCTGGGGCACTCTGGGTGCGCTGCATCAGCAACTTTATTACATTTTTCCATCCTTTCCCATGCAGTGGTGGCTGGGTGCTCCTGGCACGCCGGCTGCCCCTGAGGTCATGGGATGTTCTGGAGGCATGGGTGGTCACCAGGTGAACAGGCTACAAATAAATAAATAAATAAATAAATTCCTGGAGGGTGTATCAGGTTCAGGTTGCCTTGTGTGACAGGGAAGATCACGGCATGCAGAATGGACAGGAACAGATTTTGTTTAAATTTAGCAGCAGTGTTGTGGTTGGAAAAGGCTGATGAGAACTTGGCACCCAACTCCTCACCTCGTACTGCTCCCCCCAGTAGGATTGTTGGCCTCCAAACAGAGCATTGCTGGTGCTTAGCCCGGGCAAGCACCCTTTAAATAACCTATTCCCTTCTGTGGACTGTTTTGCTGAGCCATTCTGGTTTCTGAGCATCGACAACAGCCTTTATGTGCCAGCGCTCCAGCGTGTGGAGGGGTCTCAGTCCCACAGCAGGAACAGGTGGAACATGGGCTGCTGTGAACCTCCCCGTCAGGTCTCCATCACCTGCATTTTTGGGTATGTGCTGTGACCCCTCTCCCACCCTGTGGTCCAAGGAGGAGAGACATTTGTTGGGCTGATCTGCCATCTCTTGAAGCCAATACCTCCAGGTACCAGAAGGCCACTCTGCGATGCACAGGAGCTGGTCCCGCCTTCCTCTTCTCCTCGCTCTCTCCATCCATGGGGCAGATGGGATCTGGGTTTTGTTGTTGCCAGCCGTTCATCATCTTAGCACCACTTCTAGGCTTGTCCCTCCCATACCAAACCCCACTGTTTGTCTTCTGGGATGTGATGCCTCCAAACGGTCCCAGTGCAACCTTAGGTCAGGGGACGCTGGCACAAGATTTTGGTATCTGGCAACCCCAGGTCCCTCATGACTACCTCTTTAAACAGATCCCACGCAGGCCTGTGAACTTTCTTAACTAAGAGCAAGTAAGGAAGCCCACTGGAAA
>NW_009258820.1:28643-35137 GCF_000687185.1 Egretta garzetta
AAATTACATTCCCTTCCCCCAAACTAGGAGAGTGCCGTGCTCATTTGCAGGTCCTGCTAGGCAGCTGGGAAGCCAGCAAAGAGAAAAACCTTACGCCCTATCCATCCTTCCCAGCCCAAAGGAAATAGCCCCGTGAATTTTCTTATGCTGGCACATCACGAACACCAGTGTTGTCATGTTTTCTAGTTGCATCTTGAGCCTCTGACTTTCCTCCATGAAGACAGCAGCGCTGTGCCTGTCACCTCCTTCTGCTGCTACAAGCCCGCTGAGGTGTCCCCATCACGGGGCCAGGGCCAGGGCTGTCCACTTCATGTAGCCCTACAGAAAACACATACCAGCTCCAGGGGAAACGAGCAATGGATTTCACTGGGGACGAGTGCAGCAGACTCTGTCAGCTCATCACGGCTCTTTTCAATGCTGCTATGTTTGCTTTATTTTGGGCAGCAGAGTTAATGACCCCTTAAATGAGTATTTACAGCTGCCTTTTTTTCAGCTTAATTGGAAAAAAAAAGGGTCTTTTCAAAAAGTTGAGTGCCCTTGTTTCCTGAAGCAACAACCTGGCTTTTTCCTCCTGCCCTTCGAGTTTACATCCTCACCAGGCTCAATGTTTGTTTTCTACCCTCAGGATTCAGCTGCAGTGTGAAGGGCCCTGAAGAAAGAGCCCTCGCTCGGCATCCGTGCTGCTTAGCTCAGGCCAGCAGGGTTTGTAATAGAGAAGGACTTTGAATGCCCCTAGTGCTGCAGGTATCTTTGGACCCTCTTCCAGCAATGGAAGGAGAAAGCTTGCTCTCTTCTTTCTATGATAAGATGAAATCAAAAGGGTGCACCGAAAAATCCAGAGGAGCTTTTGGAATATTTCAGAAGCATCATGCTGAAAATATGAAGGTTTAGGGCAGTGGTTTTCTGCACACAACAACGTCCAGGAACTGTTTCCCTGCTGAGGCTGTAGGACAGAAAACCAGCAAACTGTGTGTTATGGGGGTTGGGGGCAGCTGGGGATGTTGCTACACTCACATTTTAAAGCTCTTTTCCCTGTCCTCCTCCCTGCACAAGAGACTAGCCCAGGCTGCCTGGGGAGAAGACCTCTGTCAAAGCACACTCATTGACAGATGAAAGCCCCCTGTGCTGAGATTAGGAGGAACTTTCTGGTCGTGGGAACCATTAAACGAAGATATATGAGCCTCCCCCTCCTGCCCTAGCAGTGACCCCAGCTCCAGTCCCAGTCCTGCAGCGTGCAACCATGACCGGGGCAGCTCGTGACTCCTCTTGGCCATGGAGCTCAGAGCCTGTAAAGGTGAAATGTGAGGATAGAGCTCCAGAGGCAACCTCGCCTTGTGCGGTGGCCCTGACGAGCATCAGGCAGACAAAGCTGCTGGAGCGTCCTCGTGCCATGTGGCTGTCGAGGAGCAGCATCACGGTGCAGTGCCTTGGCATGGTGGGGAACGGCATCAAGAGCTGTTGGCCACCAGGAAGGGGACAAAGAAAAGGCAACCATCCTTCCAAAATGGAGCATGCTGCAGCTGCCTTGCAAAGCGATGGGGTATGTCTGTGTGGGGAGAAAAAAAACTGTTGAAAATAAGAGCATAATTGACTGGCTGGCAGGCTAAAACTTCAGCAGAGGCTGTGATTATACTTGTCACTATCTGTTAACCTTCAAAACAGGTGGTGTGCATTTGAGGTGCCAAAACAGCGCTCTGGCTGCAATCTGTGTGTGTGCAGACTGCGGCGATAGGAACACGGGCTGGGGGAAGGGCCGGGGGGCTCACCAAATGGATACCGGCGCAGAAGAGGGACGGTCCCGGGCAGGCAGTGCATGTGACACATTGACTTGGCTGGCTTCGGAAGGGGCAGTACCTCCTGGCCATGCTGGGACAGAGCAGGACATGTCCTCAGCTGATGGCAGACAGTGCTCTGGTGAGGACCCCAGGGACGGGGCTCCTCTTCCGTAGACTGTTTTACCTGTTGAAGACTTTGGGCCAGTTTTATTAAAGTTCTCAGGTTATTGAAATTCCGCTGGAGGAACCTTGACTCCTGCCAAGATCCTGAATTTTTACTTGGTTTTAAGAATTGGGACTATAACGCTTTGTTGCACACTTGGTCCAGCTCAGTGTCTTTCTTTAATATATTTGGGGTTTGTTTCCTTTTTATAAAAGCCATAAAAGCTGTTAAAATTTTGGTTTTAATAATTTTTTGGGGAGAAAAGAATAGAATGCAATATTTCAGTGGGGAAAAAAAAAAGTCCTTTCTTTTTCCTTCCAGGGAGTATGTACATTGTCAAACATTGTGACAACAAGTTTCCTGGGATCTGGCAAGGCTGTATTGTTAAGTCAACAGGCAATGTAAGGTCTGGCATGTGTGGAAGGTGAGTGACGTTCAAATGGGAAGATTAGGTAGGGCTGTGAAGGATCTGAAACAAAAGGCTTTGGAAAAAAATGTGGGGTGAAGATCAGAAGATTGTAAGGTGCTAATAATTGGCAATTTGCATGGCTTGCAAAGCAAAAAGACTGTCAATGCACTTAAAAATCTCATCTTGTCTCACTAAATGTAGTTAGCTTTAAAATCCAAACTTAAACTGGGATGAAAATGTGCTTATACCATATGTATGAACAAGATAATCTCATGTCTGAGTTCCACCGTGAGATTCCTTTCAATGCAATTGGTAAGTCACGTTATCTGATTGCTTTTTAAAATTAGGATACACCTGTATGGTGCCTGTGTCCCAAATGAGAGCAGCTGAGAAACGTGTCTCATCCGGCCGTGCGTGACAGTCAGCAAGCAGAAATAGCTGATCATTGACACCCTAACAGGTTTTCTCTAATTGTTGATGAAACTCCAGAGTCGGTATTTTTTTCTCCCTCTAGTGTTTATTAAACAGACGTTGATTTGGGTGTGAAGCTGGCAGGTGTGGAAAAATAGATTTCTGTCATCAGAGGTGATGCTGCAGGGTATTGTCTCGGTTTGGGGTCTTTTTTTCTTTTTTTTTACATATGTTCTGGACTATTGCAAATCATGATGCCATAACCAAGTACCTGTAAACAGTCGTTTGGCAGCATATCTTGATTATCAGTGATGTGATGCAAATGCGTCTTCATACCTTAGGCGTTCTCACCCCGTGCACCTCCCACCCTGTCCCTGCAAGCAGGGGAGTTTGTGCCGAAGGTTACGGCTTAGGGTGACCCTAGCAAAATTGCTGGTCATTTCTTAGCTCTCTGCTGCAAGAGAGACATGGCTCTGGTTTGTCTGGCTGGGGAGGACAGTCTTGGTACACAGGATTTGCATCCCCTGCAAGCCTGGCCCAGGTGCAGTGTTACTTCCCAGCTGGAGCTGGAAGGGCATTTGGGAGAATGCTGTCATTTTTTCCTTCCTTCGAAAGAGTCAACAGACGCATCCAGAAGTGATGAAGAATAAATTCTCAAAGAGAACAAAAAGCAGAGAGAAACCAAGGCAAAACTTTGGTTTGTACTTATTCTTGAAAGCAGGCATGGTGTTTGCAAAAATCTGGGGGTAGCTGCACACTTCGGATGTCGTGCATTAAGAGGACAGAGCCGTGAAGCAGAGAAGTTTCCATAAAGTTGAGGAACAATAGGGTCTTTGAAAGAACATTTGCTTGAAAGCAATAAGCAATGCCTTCTGTACGGTCCTAAGGAGAAATTTTATTACAGAGAGAAGCGTATACTGAAAAATTTCCTTGGAAAAGAGGGCTCTGCAAAGCATTGGATCATTGTCTCTGAAAAATTAGGTGTTAAAGGGGTTTGTGTGGGATTTAAGCTGCTGATCAAAATGGGTGTCTTCTGCAGGCAAATAACTCTCCAGATTTCGCTGACTGCATTGGCTACATTACCACTGGCCGCAGTGGGACACCTTGCTATGGTCCCGTGTCCTAATCTGGGATTTCAATCCCACCCCTCGAGTCATGGACAATTTTAAAGCAGGTGTGATGGTTTGGAGATTGAAAGTGAGTTTGGGCTCCATATGATAAAAGGGCTGTTGGAAAAAGCAGAAATAACTGCCCAAAGTGACTGGCAACGTGAACCCCAAACATTCCCTGAACTCTGTAACCTGCCATCGCCTGCTCCATCTGGGAGTGGTGAGCATGTGCTGGGATTATTTCTGAAAGTTCAGGACAAAAAGGGAATTTGCCTCTTCACCTCAAGGAATTTGATGTGCCTTAATTCAGCAAAGAAATGACAGATTTGAAAGAAAGTGTTTCAGTTATTTATGGAGACCATGCTTCATGCCTGTTTCTGACTTGGGTAGAAATTAGATGAGATTGGCTGTTCCTCTTCTACTTCTCTCACAAATACTTGATTTCTTTATACCGGAGGTTAATTACTGAAGCGTGTGTAAAAATAGAGGGGAGAAGAGTATCTCGTATCAGCTATGGGTTTCTGCAGCTGTTCTGGATCGCACTGCTTCAAAGCTTTATACCATTGCTAAAATATGATACTAACAAAAAAACTATTACTGCGTCACCACAACTAACTGAAAATTTACAGATTACAGCCAGCAATTTTCAATGAAAAATTTTATCAAATTATACCAGCCCTTATTAGGACTGCCTCCATCCTTCTAAGTTTGATAACAAAAGTTTTTTCAAGGAACATAAGTCTGAATTTTGTGTCATGTTTTCCTAACCCCCAAATATTTCTTACCTGGGGGGATAAAGTTAGTATTTTGCACCTTTCCTGGAGATGAGAACAAATGAGAGCAATGGGTCCTATCTGTCTCTGTCTTTTGCAGTGATTATGTTTGCAACATTTAGAAGCTCTCTCTTCCATAAATTTTGCAAAACATTATTATTTAGAGCACCTGCTTGAATTCTTTAGCAGTTCAATCTTCATCAAATTTTGTTATTACTACCCTCAGTAAGTGTCAGCCTGACGGACTTATGCTTATTTGATCATTTCCTTTACCATGTCCAAACACTGCCATAATATTTGCTTTCTCTCAAGTTTCTGCCACTTCTGGACCTGAGTTACTAAAATCAGCACCCAGAGGAGCTTCTTAACCTGCTCTTTCAGTAATCCTGGTGTAAGGTACCTGGTTGTACTGATACTAAAAAATTACTTTAGCGGTGACTGGTTTATATCAGTTTTGATTATGGGTAGAGTGGAAAATACTCATTCTCTCCTTATGATATGAACCCGTCTGGTTTTCTCCTGGGCAAGGAATGGATGTATTTGTTAAGCACTTCTAACTTTCTGCATTATTACTGACTGTTCTGATCCTGCTGCATCAGAATAGTCAGTGCTATAGTATAGACAGAATAGTTGGTAAGCATAGTATGTGCTTGTATCAGTATTCTGATGCTCTTGCATCAGATCATAAGCATGAGCTTAGAGCATTGGTAGGGTAACTCTTGGTCCCAACGGACTCAAACATCTGCCTCTTACTGGTTTTTCTTTGGCCATATGTATTTCCTTGTGTCCTTTTGCTTCCTTATTAATTTTATGTAGCTTCAGGATGTATTTTCAGTGTTTACAACATCTATCTTCTAAACATCCACCCATTCATCTTTATTATTGCTCATTTTGCATCTGTGTCTATCCAAGATTGGTTTTTGAACCATGCTTTCTTAATAACAGTTTTAGTTCATTTTTGTTGCTGTTATTTGGTTCTTTTCACATCTAGCTAAATCATATTAAGCTATTCATTACATGCACCACATTTAGTCTTCAGTTCTTCCTTACAGCTGACTTGTACTTCATTCAGCGTTGTGAAACTGGCTGTCTGGAAATAACACGTGTTTTTAACTGGCTTAGACAGGAATAAAACATAATCACTTCCACCTTACTTAGTGTAATCTTTTACTTCTTGGTTAGAAAATTGTCATCCATGATTTGTAGAAATTCCAAAGAAGATAGTACTGCTAGTGGGAGATTTTGATATACATCATCCAGAGTGAAGTTTTCCATGACATTCCTGCACTCATGGTAGACGAACAGCTTTGGAACTGCCCCCACCCCACTCATAAAAGTAGATGTTTTCTCTGGGTTTCATTAGCACAAATCAATAAGAAATAGAAATTTGACAGTGAATTTTGATAAATATTTCACAAATGTTGATTAGCATTTTAAATTTTTCTTCAAAGATTATACTTGAACTTTAAGCCTGAGTTTCCCTGTCCCCAAAACATGTTTTTCGCTCACCAGTTTGAGTTATAAAACCTATAAAATGCCTTATCTTTTAATTTGTTTTCTTTTAAGAGTTGTGAATGAGGGAAATAAAGTCCATTGCTTTCAGAAGGCTACTTTCTGAATGGTGCTCTTGCAGACCTCAAAGAAAACACATAGTAAAGAGGGAAGCAATGGTAAGAACTTTGGAGGCTAAGTCATAGTTGGTGTGACTTCTGTGTTTGTCAGCAGAGGCAAGAAAAAACTTGCTCTGTAATCAGAAAAACCATACTAAGGAATTCAAGTGAGCCAGAGCAGGACACATCCTTTTGCATTCTGCTTTTAGTTATTTGTAAATCCAGGCTCTGACCATCTTTTTGG
>NW_009258820.1:35317-118983 GCF_000687185.1 Egretta garzetta
TCAGCAGACCTCACATGGAAGAATTTCCAGCATTTCAGTATCAATTTTCAGCATTCAAAACTGCTGGTCCAGAAGGGGATACGCAGGAGAGTGGGGACATCATGGTGAGTAGGAGGCCCCATGGAGACATTGCTGTCCTCAAGGTGGTATCTCCCAAGCAATGTGCCCAGCACAGGGTCTAAATGTGTCTGAAAGGCAAATATTGACCTCTGACAGAGTTTGAAGAAATTCATGTGGGTGTTTCCAAGAGTTTATGAAATAACCAGAAATGGAGATAAGTCCTAAGCTATCTATTTAATCAGCTGAGGAACTGTTGACTGAAGCCTAGTGTGAGCCAAGTACCTGCATGCGCCGTGTTTCAAAGAATTAATCATGTCTTCTGATGTGGAGCCTGCTAGTTTGTTTAATTATGGTCCTTTTTTTTCTTTTTTTTACTTTATTTTCAGTAGCTAAATGGACCCAGTGACAATCTTATTTCATTTTGTAATAGATGAAAGAGAAGCAGGCTTCAAAACAGATAATGAATTTCTTCTAACTCGTCTGGAGACTGAAGAGCCATAATTCTGATTGATCAGATATGGTCTGCTTCAGAGAGGCACCAGATGTGATCCAGATTTTAAATAGATGCTGCTACTGTCAAAATGCATTCACTCCCTCCTGGTATAACAAAGTGAAGTCCATCTGTCTGGAGTTGTGCACTTTTTTTAGTGGTAATAACAGTTAACATCAACAATAAGCTTTGTCTCATTAGTATCACATAATCCTTACTACCAAGTCCCCAGTTTCTGGTCCCCATATTATCTGCCATGGAAAAAATAAAGACCACAGCAGGAGCTAAGAAGGTCAGTGCATTCTCAGGGTAATCAGCTGTAGTAAATTCAATTCTGACAAGACAAGGCTTGCAAATGTCTGGGGAATTAAGGGATCATCTATAATTTCATATGTTGAGTGGGGAAGTGTCCTTCCAAACCTTTATTAATTACAGATGAGGATGAGTATGGTGGTTATCCTTGGAGAGATTTCTTCTGAAGCAAAGCAAGAGAAGAAGATTTAACTGTTTGCTGCTGCTTCTGAGGAAAAACTGCTGATCTTAGCAATTGGCCTTGCAATACTTTCAGTCAGTATTCTTCCTCTCCCAGTTTTTAATGCTCCGTCTTAGCAGCTGATGCCTGTCACCCTTTATGAAACTTTTTGCATAAAATTTTCCCACTGTAATCAATGGGGAAGCCTTTCCTTTAAGCTGGCTCAGTGCCATTTCTCCAGGGTTTGCAATCCTTAAGAAGTAACAAGTGAAGAACAACAGACAAAAGAGCTTCACATTCAGAACTGAACCTTTCACTTGAAGATATGGTTCACTTTAGAAACCTTAATTACTCCCCTTTGAGGTCCGTTTGGTTCTTTTGGTTTTACAGATGGGGAAATTAAAGCACAGGGGGGTTAGAAGCTAACGTTTTCCAACTTGGGCAACTAAAGGTAAGTGCTTACATCCACACTTTTCTTCCTCCAGAGGAAGTCCTCAACATTTTCAAACTCATTTTTGCACCCATTTTTTGAAAGTGTGGACTATAAGCTTACCCAAGAGCTCACCAGAAGTCACTAGAATTCCTGACAAGGCCATTAAATTGTCTTGAAGAAATTCAAAGTGTGTGGCTTATTTACTTCCCTTAATGAAACCAAGGCTGAGGAGGAGAAATGAACATTAAATCCATCAGGGGGCTAAATATCCAGGGAGGAAGAGAGCTTTTTAAGTAAAAGAATAAACCTGCCATGAGAACAGACTGATTTCAGTTAATCACAAATAAGCATGGACTGGAAATTAGGAGGAGGTTTGTAACCATTTGAGGAGTGAGATCTGGGGACAAATGGGGAGCCTGGGGGCAAACAATGTCGCTTGGGTTGAGATGGAGTCGGATCAGAGTCCAGGAGAGATGAGGGGATGCTGTACCAGTGCCTCCAAGGGACTGGATTTGGAGGTCCAGCATGGCTTTCCCAATGTTGTGTTCACAGAATTGCAAACCAGTTTCCTAACCCCTGGACACACAGAAATACCAAGACAAACTGGTCTTCCTCCCTGCAGGGGCCCCTGGGTGTTTCTTGTGTAGGGTTTAGCTCATATGGGTAGGAAAATGCTTTTGCTGCTATAGGAAGAAAATGAATACCTGGTGATAATCAAATACCGCTCTCCTTTTTAGACCTGCGGTGCCTCGTATGCCAGATTGCAGCTATTGTATGAAGAATTTTCAGTTCCTTTTTGTGCCTGGCGGCTGATTGAATGTTCATATTATTTATGGCAGAAAACAGCAGTGTACTTCTGAGCCTGAGGAAGCTGGGAAAGTGCAGTGGGTGTCAATCAATTAAGCTATTCAACTTATTTATGAAACAAGACAAAACAATGTCTCGGATATGAATTCCCATCTCAATAGGATCCTCCCTGATATAAAATGTCAGAGCTGAAAAAGGGTCAGCTCATGACCCTTGAATATTCTTTAAACTATTTGCAAATCAATACCTCTTCTCTGGGTTTGTTCAGGGACCATCGTTCCCTTTTATTATAAGTCACGGGGCATAGACTGCTTATCAGTGAGTATGGAGACAGATCACTGCACTAAAGGAACAGCTGGCTTTGGAGTCTGGGCTTGACTCTCATTTATAGGGGAGCCTCAGTTCACACTACCCTGGCAGTGTTAAAGTTAGTATAATTATGGTTTTTTGCTGACTCTCGGGTAGCTTTACATCTGCTGAAAGAGCAAAGGAGTCCTTCACTGTGCATGCAGCTGGGATTGTCTCCCTCTTCCCAGTGCCTTTCTCAGCCATGAGCATCATCTCCTGTGTTCTCTTCCATGTGCTTAATGTCAGGAGGTCCTTCTGCGTCCCTGTATAGCTGGGTTTGGGGTTTGCAGTCCCAAATTGTCTCCTTCTCTCTCTTAACTTTTCTGCTAGCAACAACCTGTTTGGTACAGGTAGGGCTTGAATGACAGATGGGCTGATCCTTAGCTGAGCATCTGGCCTATTAAGCTGTCTAAAAAAGCATCATCTTTACAAATCCTGGTCTTAATCTCATTGCCCACTGTGTGACCCATGGGGGCTTCAGATCACCGCCAAAGAGGGGAAAAGGAGGAGGAGGAGGAGGGCAGACAGAGGATCCATTGAGTTAGGGGGAGGGAGAGAGGTGTCTGAAGGGCAAGTCGGCTGGGCTGAGCACTGGGGATGTGCCTGTTTCTCATGACGAGGTGATGGAGAAGAACAGTCCTGGCTGGACCAGAGAGTCTACCTTGAGCGCTCCTGCAAGGAGGACGTACACAAAGTAAATCGTTGAAACTGTTGTTCCAGGCCTTTGGATAGATTTGTCTAAGGAACCTCCCGTTGCATATCCTTGTGGCATCTTCTTTCTTGGCAAGCCCAAGTCCTGGCAGGTGGACTGAGGATAAAACGACAGAAATGCTCAGTTGTCTGCTGAGTTTTATCAATAAGAAGAGAGAATTTTGCAAAAGGGAGATGAGGAAGACAATGGTTTGCAAGGGAGTGAGTTGTTCATGTCAGTGATCCCATCTACTGCCAGCATGCCATTCCTCACAGGAAATCAGTATAGACATTTTTTTGGCTAGGAGGCCAGCAATATGCTGTTAAGACTGCTGTGAAAAAGGGATTCTTCCTCTCATTTTCTCTGTTATAGAATGAACCTTCAGGAAGATATTTGGTAGTGATAATAACCTATGAAAAAGTGAAGAATTTCTAAACAGTCAACACGTACAAATATCTTAAGGGTGGATGTCACGAGGACGGAGCCAGACACTTCTCAGCACTGCCCAGCAACAGGACAAGGGGCAATGGGCACAAACCGAAACATGAGAGGTTTCAGTTGAATATGTGGGAGAACTTCTTCACTTTGAGGGTGACAGAGCCCTGGCACAGGCTGCCCAGGGGGGTGTGGAGTCTCCTTCTCTGGAGATATTCAAAACCTGCCTGGACAATGTCCTGTGCAACCTGTTCTGGGTGACCCTGCTTTAGCAGGAGGGTTGGACTGGATGATCTTCCGAGGTCCCTTCCAACCCCTGCCATTCTGTGATTCTGTGACTTGGAAATGGTATTGAATTTGGCTTTGATCCCTCCAGGCTGGTTTTGAGGTAGATCTGAAATTTACAGATTTGTAACGGACTAACACAAAACCCGAGGTCCAAATATAAAATAATTTGGAGCAGGCTTGGATCAGATTCTTTTAGAATTAAAGATATTAAATTGACTATTCAAGTTCCCTGAGATTTTCCCTTGCAAAATTCAGAGGAATTCTTTAAAAATTAATAACCACAGCTACATTAAGTTCTTTGTGGTAACTAAGTATAGAAATGGTTCCCTTCTGTTTTTCAAATCTGAAATATTTTTTTAATGTATTTTTAAAAGGTAATGTAGCCTTTTTTTCTTCAACCTTTAATACCTGAAAAAGTGAGTAGTTTTGATATGTAGAGTTTGTGCTGCCAGAAAAAAAACTGTCAGGGAGAGTCTCCCCTACATCTGCAAACCAAAACTTGGACGCTGCTTCATGTGCAAGTTTATTTGCACTCAGTAATTCTGGTGCAGGCCTGTACTGATGTCTGCTCAGGTAAGAAACAAGAAACAGAATCCTCCACAGTCTCTCGTAGTTTGTTTTTACTGGATTTTCCCTTAGTTAGGGAATCTTGGACAAACTGCTGTTCACTTGGATCTAAGATGCGCAATGAATTCCTACATCAACCCAAAAGGGTCAAAAGGAAAATGAACCCCCAGCCACGAGCTGGATGGTCACACAAGCTTTATTTATTGTAAAGAGCCACTCTTCGACTTTAAGCCAATCGTTCCAAGTTTTTGGTTCAGGCTTCCATCTAGCAAAGTTATTTAGAGACATTCTTAACTTCTAAGTGCATACAGTGTTCTGTAAAATACCATTCAAAAGGACTATTCACAGATACAGCTTAATTCTGTATGGAGGTGCTACAAGCATAATATTTGCCCCAAAATAATCAATCAAAAATGTTTAGGATCAAAATAAAACCCAAGCAGCTCAATAGCTATCAATTTGCAATTAAGGTAAAGAAAGGAAGTCCAAAAATAAGAAAGAAACACCTAAGTTCTAATTATAGGCATGAAAGCAATATATTTAATGTGGCATTGGCTGGAAAACTTTCTAGACAGCTCTGTCATTGAAAAGTGCAAAAAAATTGGGTGAAAACATCTTGAAGAATGGAACGTGAATGTTGAAAAAGGAAATTTCCAGTCAGCCCAAGGTTTGTTATTAATAGACATTTGCCACACAATACTTCTTAGAAATAGATTTGGAGTTGAAAGTCCTCCATGATGTAGCTATAAAAAAAAAAAAAAGAAAAAGCTGATGAATCGCAGTTGCTTTCCTCTAAATAAAGAGTAACTAACCAAGGAACCATCTGTCGGTGTATGATTACCAACTTTCTTTTTGTCTTTCAAAACAGCCTGAGAAATCAAGGGCACTGGGAGTAAAGCAGAGAGCACACACACGATGCGGGCCCACCGGCAGCCAGCCCCAGAGGATCAGATC
Organism: Egretta garzetta; assembly: GCF_000687185.1. Taxonomy (NCBI): domain Eukaryota; kingdom Metazoa; phylum Chordata; class Aves; order Pelecaniformes; family Ardeidae; genus Egretta; species Egretta garzetta. The sequence continues at coordinate 40,863 of NW_009258820.1, forward strand.
CGATCCCTGCCTTTTTCTCTTGGTGCACTAATTTCATACTGCTGGTTTGCATCTGGCATGCCCGTATTTTTCAAATACACGCTAAATACTAACAGGGTTATTCTGCAGTAAATGTGGTGAATTTTGGTACAGCTGAGACCTGCAAAGTAAAACTTTTCTAAGAGAGCAAAATCCTTAAGTCCTCTCTCACAGTTTGTGAAACCAACAGAATAATATTAATTCATTTTTTTTCCCCTGCTATTGAATAGTAAAAAGCCTGGGATACCCTGAGAAAACATATTCTTAATGGTTTTCTTAAGGCTGAATGCCCTGCTAGCAGTAAGAAAGACAAAGCAGTAAGATCTAAGGCCTCTTAGTCTCTGGAAAACTGCATAGGTTTTTATGCTGGAAAAATGAGGGATTTATTCCTTTTTTCGGTCAGATGAGTTCAGGGTCAATGTACAATTTCTCTTTTTGTTTCTATTCCAATGACCACCTATTTTGGGGTGGTTTATTCCCCCAAACTCCATCTGACTCTGATCAAACTCACCGCATCTGGCTCTTTGTTGCCGAAGACGCTTTGCCGTGTCGGTAGCCACGTACCCACAGCTCACACGAAACCCAGCACCCCCCAAACCCCACTGTGAAGGAAGAGCGATGGACACCAATAGATTCCCCAGTGCAAACCTGCTTACTTCCCAGCCAAAATCATATTTTCTATGTTGTGTTTTTACAAATCCCCCACCCCTGCCCATGACTCCATCCCTTGCCCGTCTCTATCTCCTCCAGCCGTTCTCATGCCCCAGGCTCCCCTCTCAGCTTCTTTCCCCACTGCATTTCCCTTTGTCCCCAGCCCTTAATCCATGCTACCCAGCTCTGTCCCAGTGGCTGAGAGGTAGTATAAATATTTATGTCAGCAAGATTGCATCTGGAAGTGTTTCCTGATGGCATTGTCATCCTAAAAAAAAAAATTAAAAAAAAATCCAATCCCAAAATGCACGTACAAATACACAAAGAGGCATCTTTCCTTTGCATGGCCACCAAAAGTAAGAATCCCACTGTATAATCAGTAGCAAACCCTAGGTGCATGAAATGAAACGCCTGAAGTTGCCAGGGTCAGGTACGTGGTGTATTTCTAAAGGAGGCTTACGATGGGAAGCCAGATGGCAATAGCTATCCTACAACTACACGAGTAAAGCAACTGTTTATGTGTCCCTCTTGACAATTTGATGTGTTGGTTTCTGACTCGTCAAGTTTAAATAAAGTTTCTATTTTTTTTACGTAATATACTCATTTACATGTTAGCATTGCACCAGCCAGTGCAGCATCTAGGTGCCAGTGCATGTCCTATGGGCACAGAATTAAGCTAATAAAACAATTTGCAAGCAGCTCTAATAAGCACCGTCCCATTGCGCGCCTGGAAATTCTTTAAGACTCATTAAGCAGTCAGCAAATAAGACACATTTGTCTCCCATTAAAGAGTAAATTGGAAATACTGAAAGGAACCCTGTGCATGGCTGTGATTTGTCAGAGAACGTATTAGCAGGAACAGCCACAGTATGTTTAGCAGTTGGGTATAAGTGAAAGCAGGAACCGGAGTGAGAGGAACTATTTTAAATCAGCTCTATTAATACTCTGAAAGTACATTTAAAAGCATCAGCAGTTACAGCCATCTTTGACTCTTCCAGGAGGAAGCTGCCATTTGTTGCGGAGCTGCTGTTGCTTTAATTTGACACTCAATATGTGTTTTCCCCGCAGTATTGGATATCTTGGGCTCTATCCAGGACGCATTTGGAAATGAACTGATCCCCGTAGTTCCTATGCAACGATGAGATTTACTACTTAGGTCGGCGCGTATCTTCGGTGAGTCAAATAAACATATGAAGCGTTAATTAGGGCTGCTTGCTGAATTTAGGTTGCATTCACACAACCTTATACGGGGAGCCGGTGGGGCTAGGCTGGTTCACCCAAGGTCACACTGGGTGAGATAGGCAGCGTCAAGGGCCTGGATCAGCTGTGGGCTGAAAAATAAACCAGCCCTGCTGATCTCCTACCCAGGCTCTAGGCTGGCTTTGGGGAACTCCTTGGAGTTTACCTGAATTTAAAGAATTAAGGCATAAAAAACCCAACCAAAGAACCTTTCCTTGATAAAGAGAGGTTTGAGATCATTTAGGGGCATGTCAGCAGGAGAGAGCTTCTGTGATACGATAACTGATGCTTTGGCACACCACAGTAGTCAGGCATGTATGTGAGTGAGTGGCATAGATGTTAAAAATGCATCTTTGAAGTAATTTAAAATCAGGTTTTAATCTAGGAAAGTTGCAAGAGGGGCCTGCAAGGGTTGTTGATTTCTGTTCTCAGCCCTTCATTAACTGTGGTCTCTAACGAAGGAGGTGATGTGCTCTGGAGCTGTTTGCCCCCAGGTGTGCTGAAATAAAACACCCTGGGCTGCTGGGTCAGAAATCACAACAGCTTCCACTTTCCTTGGCTTCTGAGTACCAAGTCCTTGCAATCTCAGAGAGGAAGGATTTTGAGGAGGTACATGCTGGGATTAAGGTACTTCCTAAAAACCATGCTTGGACAGGGAAGCCAAATGTATCAATGCAATTGCAAGCATTTTGCAAATTATTTGACATCTTGTGCAAAGGATGAAAGCTACCCGGTGAGACCAAGTCCAAACTTAGCAGAATCACTCTTGTTTTCACCAAGCCCAAACTGGACAGAAGTCTGTGGTGTCCTACGTGGACTGGGGCTGTGATGAGCAATTTGTCTGCTTTTTTTTTTTTTATTGCTCCCTTACCAGTGGTTTTCAGGGCCACCTCTGGTGAGGTTACATGGGCTGTCACTCAGGAGGCATTTCAGCCTGCTGCTGGGCATGGCAGTGCCGGAGCTGCGTTGCTGAGCATCATGGAGGGAACCGGTAAGGCTGCAAATCCCTCATGCCTTTGGGAAGCCAAACAAGGGTGAACCTCTCCTGTTTGGACATCCCCTTTCTGCAGCACGCACAGGGACACATCTAAAGCTCCCAGTACTTCCATTTGAGTTATCCATACTGTGAGGCGGTGACTCGTTTTGCTTTTCATGTCAGATGGTTTTGCCAAAGGAGATATATGTTTTAAAGGTATAAACATTTTTAACAGCTTTACTTTTGCCAGCATCGTGTTAATTCACTGCTGACTTCCCAGAGGTGGTTTTGGGAAGTGTCAGCTCCTGTGTGCAGCAGGGAGGAGGAGCAGAGCAAGGCAGACCTGCATCCTTTTAACCTTGCCCCAGTGGATCTGCACAGGCAAATGCTCATCCCTGCTGCAGAAGTCGACCAAATAAATCTCAAGCTGATGTTAAGGTCTCCAGCAGACTTGAAAACTGGGGACAGGTTGCCATGGCTTTCCCTCACTAATGGGGGGCAGAAACGTTTTGTAGTGCCCTGTTCCACTCCCTCTGGATGCTCCTTTGTCCTGTGCTGGTGGAAATGGGGCATGGGATTGAAGCCCACCATTTCTCACCCGTTGCTGTCACAGCATGTCAGTGACACGGGATGCAGATAAGGGGATTTTATCTGGCATATCCCTGCTATGGCCCAGACATGGGGCATACCCCCTGCCTGAAGGTGCTGGAAGGTTTGGGCGTAATTTAGGTGCTGTGTGGTTGATAAAGACTTGCTGTTTGAGCGAGGTCCCACACCTTGGCAAGCTTGCTCAGCATAGCCAGAGACGAGGAGCTGCAGCTCCCCTCATGGGCAGTAAGCACTTGAGCCAGGCTGCATTGCTGATGGTAGAAGATCCACCCCTACCCACTGCGGATAGCCAGAGGGTAGGATAAGGATAGGAGAGTCCCAGAAGAATAATTTTAAAAAGGAGAACGAGGTCACATTACTGAGGATGAGATCAAGGAATAAAATAAGCATGTAGGGCAGAAAGGTTGCTGTGCTAAATGAATTACAACCACTGAGGAGTGTTGGGAAACAAGGAGAAAGGTGCTATAAATACAGTAAGAAAAAGACAGCAGCAGGCAGAAGACCATTACCTAATGAGGAACAGGAGAGGTACAGATGACCTACAGAAGGCTGACATTTTTAATGTCTTTTTGCTTCAGTTTTCTCCAACAACAACAAAAAAAGTCCCACTTCACTGTGATATACAGATGGCAAGACACAAGACAGAAGAGGAAAAGAACAGACGGGGAGAACACAGTTAAAGGGAATATATTCACCAGTGGGTACAAAGAAAAGCAGGCAGCTTTGGGGTGCAGATACAATCTCTGTCTTCAAAGAGAAAGGTGGACCTGAGGTTATATAAAGCAGTCAGCCCCAACACTCACCAGGAAAGGCATTGGAATAAAAAATAACCAAACTGTACATACCTAGAGATCAGTACGGTGACAAGAAACAACCAGTTGGAGTTGCTGAAGAGCAAGTACTGTCCAACTAATCTTGCACTTGTCTGTAAGAGGGTGGGTGGCTCAGGGAGCCGGGCAAAGCAGCCGCGCATCTCGATGTGTACAGGTCTGGGTGTGGCAAGGCTTTTGGTGCGATGCCATCCCTGAGAAATGTTTGTCTGAAGTAGGTCTGGATGGGAACCAAGGGCACCTGAGCTTATCCAGGGGCTCTGTCGCAGCTTGGCTTTGGGTAAATGCAACAACCTTACTGCTCTTTGTAGAAAAAGTGGGATAATTAGCATCCCATGGTACATCAAGGAACAATGAGATTCTGTCTCCTTTGACTGTAAACTGTTTGGGTCTGCAATGAGCCCACAAACAGGACCATCACTGGATTTTTAGATGTCCCCAAGTGCAATTAATAGGGATGGATGTCCTCACATGCAAGGTGCTGGATGCACTCACATGAAGGACCTTCTTGTGGGGTGCTTCTAGTCTGCTCCTGTGAGCTGTACGAGGGAATAGAGGAGGACAGTGATGGTTCAATTAGATATATGTTGCTTTTATGTCTGGTAGGTGTTTCAAAACATTGAAGAAGTTAAAGAAGGCTGAGTCATGGATGACTTGGTAGGAGGGATTTTGCTGGTAAGTTTGGGTGAGAAAAAACAAGGGAGAGGGAGACATGTCAGGGCCTTTGAATACAAAGGAAAAGGAGATGTTTTTTAGGATTCCCGCTTCCTAATACTTCTTCCATCAGTATCTACTAATCCTACCACCAGCCTTCTATTTGCAGGTTAAAAAAAGTTCAAAACATTCTCAGATTTTCGTTCTAAGGGCAGACTGCTGTTCAGGGATTATGCAACAGGAGATACAGGCCACGGAAAGGCAAGAATCTGCACATTCAGTCCTGCGTAAGATTAACGTGTAGGTGACACCCTGAGCATGGGACAGCATATACGAGTTTCATGTGTTGCAAAAGCTTTGGCATACTGATCAGAACCTGATGTATTCAGCTTATGGACTGGTGTTGTTACTCTTCTATTTATGTGGTCTAAGAAAAGGAAAAGAGAGAGGCAAGCCTTCGGGGCAGCGACCCTCTCTTTATTCAAACCTGAACAGAAGGAGGGTCTTTACTTCCAAGAACTCATTTTTTCTTTCTTCTTGCCACACAATGAGGGGTCCAAAAGAATAGATCCTTGGAGCTAACGAGGTTGATCATCAAGGAAACCTCTGTGCCTTCTGAATCCTACATCTGTGGAAAAGATTTAGTGCTTTACTGAACCAACCTTTGGAAGCAGAAGTTATGAAAGCCCAATCTAAAGGCTGATTTAAAAACCAGCTCTGCACAGACATTTTGTGCTCTTCCCCAAAACAACACAGCATGGATCTCTGTATGCCTTCATCTCCTGAAGAGCCAAATAATGCCCAATATTTGCCATATGATTGCAGCAGATGCCTTCAGCCATCAGTAGTAGGCCCACGGTTAATGTTTAACATTGAAGGGGGGGTAGAAATACAATGGCACTAAATTATGGTCATTATAATGGTCGGTTAAAAGCAGTGTTGCTGCGGAGAGGTCCTGCTGGGAATTCTCCTCTCGGGGGCGGGTGTTAAGTAGAAGAGCCTGCTGGAAAGGACAGCATGAAGAAATATAAATAACTGCACCCAGGAGGACAGACGTGCTTCAGAAGACAGTGCAATGCAAAGGTAGGGATGGGCTTTGAATAATGTCAATGTGGTGGTTTTATGCCCACTTGTTTTTTACCCATGTAACATGGTGGCAAGAGCAAGGAAAAAGGTTGTTGGGAGATCTGCCGGTCCCTGCTTTCAAATCTTTGGGTGAAGGTAGCTATGCTGTGGCACTAACTTACTTTGTCCTGCCTTGAAAAAATAGACAAAAGTGCTAAAAATATAGCTTAAAATACTCACATGACACTATGTTCTAATCATCAAATTCAGCTCCTCCTGTGTTCCTTTACACAGTGGCTGCCTTCATGATGCTCTTGAATGTGTTTACCAAAAGGGTGGCTCCAGTGTGGCAGAGTTATCTGCTTGGACACCGGTGGAAATGCTACCAAGAGCCAAAATAAAAAACCTTAGAAAGAGCGTAGCTGAGAATGGCTTTACATAAGTTTGTTTGATTCCTATGGTTCTGTTCCCAGCCTAATTTCTTGCTGTCCAGGTGTATCACTGCTCTTTGAACTGCACAGCTGGGCGCTTTGTGTATCTGAAAACAGCAACCTGATCATCTACCACCTTGTGCTCAGCTATGTGAGTGCAAATCACGAAGGAAGCAGGCCCATGGTCTCTTGTCCTGAGCAACAGTGCCGTCAAAAGCGAGAAACGGTGAGTGCAAAATGCTTGATGTAGTTGCTGATGTTGTTGCAAACTCAGGAAATATGTCACTGACATCCCTGGAGAGTGAACAGCATAATATTGCTGTGAGAAGAGAATAAGTTTCATCAGGCTTGCTGGTTGCATTTATTTATTAGTTTTAATTTTTAAAGTTTGCCCACTGCTAAGATTCTGACTCCTGTTGATGCCACTGGAAGAAACGAGGTGAAGTTGGTTGACTTCAGGCTATTGCAGTGTCTGTCCTCACTAGCACTGGGCAATACACCACCACCACCACTACCACTGCACTGGGATGTTAAGTATGTGCCAAGCTGTGCCAAAACAATGTGGCACTGGCATTAGTACATCAGGGAGGAGTCCAGGACACTAGGGTACTCTCTGGTGTGAGCCATGCTTGGTGGTGGCCTACTCTCCTAGGGCTGGTGTACCCCAGATACTCTCCTCCTCTTCTGCTGGGCCATATTTCACAAGTCTCATTCTCCCCCTTCTGTGCAGTGTCTCTTACTCTGACCCATGGAGAGAAAGGATGGAGCTGACCTCAGGTAGGAGCCATCTCCACACTGATGCCTGGTGACCACTGACCCCAAAGGCCAAGGGCAGGAGCTGAGTTTCACATCCTTTTGGGCCTTCTTAACAGCACAGCTCCTCCCACTGCTGCTCACATACAGACGAAGCAAAGCAGAGGGTCTGTGGGGGTCGTTGGTGCTGTGTGTGGGTAGACACTAATGACATTAGATGGGCACTGAGCAGCAGATTTGGTGGGGGCTGCAGTAATGCACACCTCCTCAGAAAGGTCAGTGGTACATGGGGCTTGACCCCACATTCCTCGTGCATCCCCGACCCCCACTGAAGTCAATCAGACCTATTCTGTGGCACCATTAACTTAGAAGATTTATATGCTTTGGGCAGTGGGAGGAGAACTTTATTTCATTTCCAGCATAGTTTTTTGCTTTCTTACCCACATTCATGTTAATGATAACAGACGTGAATTCAGCTCAAGTAGCCAGGGAAACAGCTCAAGCTTGACTCTGTTCCCAAGCAGATGTGAACCGCTGGCTTATTATTTAACTAAGTTGTTGACAACTAATGGTCTAATTGGGGGGGCAATAGATTTTGGATGACATTTTAAAACTGCAAACTCAGCTTAACAATTTATAACCCCAGTGGTGGTTTATTGCTTTGGCAGAGTTAAGTGGATTGATTGGTCATAAACTTTCATTGGTTTCTTGTTACCATGAACCATGTTTAATGCTTTGTTATTGATCTCGATCTATCACTTTCTGAAAATATAAGTTTTCTTTAAAAAAGAAAACCCCTGCAGCACTGGATGCTATAAAGAAAGGTGTTCTGTAGTACACACATGCAGTTTAGCTTCAGGAAATGCTGGTTCTCATCACACCTGGCCTATTTTTGGATAATGTTAAGTTGTTACGCAGTTTATTGAGCCGAGCATGCTTCATTCCTCCTGCAGCAGGAACAGGGAGGTGTTTAGCACTGGATGAGCATGAGCCTGTGCTTTTAATCCAGGAATTATTTGGAGGGAGTTGGATCTGCCTGAAAGACATGAAACAAGGGTGTGAGCGTGAGAACTGACTGTCATGTGAGAGGTGCAGCGAGAGGCATCCCAGGGCAGCCTGTGGTCTAAATCCCCCCTTCCTGAACCCAGGCTGATCCAAAGAGAGCCCTTCTTTAAGATGACTTCCAATCAATCCCTTTATTTTAGAAAAGGTGGGGTCTTTGGAACCAGTGGGAAGAGCTAAAGGAGACATCCTCTCTGGCAAAAGACAAGTCACCCGACTTTGCTGCCTGAGCTCTTCCCTTCTGCAAAATAAGGACAATAAAACCTAGCTGCTTCAACATGTTGTGAGGATTAATGGATTGTACAGGTCTGATCCTGCCTGAATTGAAGGTTGCCAGTTGCCAAGTGTATTGGACATGGCAATTCTACGTGTTGGTGAATATCCCGTCATTAATTCTTAATTATTATTCTGAATAGTGAGGTTCTTCTAAGTATCTCCCAGGAATCACTCCACAGTCCCTGGGACTGGGCGCTAAAAGGAACCAGGACAAGTACAGTCCATCATTTCTGCCATGTGGAAACAGTTGGCACTTCAAACCTTTGGTTGTATGAATCCTCTTCACCACTCCACACCAGCTGTAAGGTCTCTGGAAAAGGACATTGTTGGGTCCCCTGTTTGGGAACATCTCCTGGGGAGGTGGCCGGGTCCTTCCTCAGTGCCTCCAACACAACTGCAGAGTAGTCATCTGCCCAGGACAACCTGCATGACTCCCAGCAGGATGCAGGCAGGGAGGAAGGGTAGGTGGATTGGCACGAGGCAGCGAGGCTGTGGGTCGCACACACAGCATGAAACTTTACACCCTGAAACCAAAAGGAACAACGCAAGGAGAAACAAGGTGGGCTATGAATGAACTAACTTGGAGCCAGCGTGATCTTCGGTTTGGTGAGTGACAAAATGTTGTGAAATCTTTGCCTCTGTGCAATATCTTTCCTGGCTAATCCTGCTCCAGCAGTGACTCCAGAAAGCTGATTTCCTGGGAGCTTCAGCTTGTGTTGCAGTCAGCTCTGGTGCCTCCTACAGGGCATGCACACCTACCAGAGCAAGGGATTATCCAGAGGCACACCAAATATTCACTGCAACACTAAACTGCATCGAAAATGGCAGGCCAACTATTTTTGGGGTGATTCGTATAACTTTCCAAGTTTTGGTGTATTTTAATTTTAAAGTGCTTGGCATCACTGAGGCAGGATGTTTTGGATTAGCAATTATACAACTCAAGTGCAAAAGCAAAAGGGCCTGCAAAAGTAAGCGAGGGTTTTACTTTGAAGTTTATTGGAAAAAGAGCCAAGTCTATAGGATCTAAGGATATAGTCCTGCAAAACTGGTTTAGTGTGGAGAGTGCATGAGAAAAAACAATAAAATCAATGAGGCTTTTCAGAGATCCTGGCAAATCTTGTATTATCTTGTTTTAAAATGCAATTTTCTGGGGAAAAGAGAGAACATGTACAAAATGCTGGGTCCTTTTCTATTTTGGATATGAAGTGTAATCTTAGTCATCCTTATGTTCAGAAAGATATAGGAGAACAGGCACAAAAAAAAAGGCAAAAAGGACAGAAAAGGACGGAGCAACTTTCATGCACAGGCTGTGACCCTTCAGCTTAGAAGTGAGGTGGCTGAAGGCAGTGCGGTGAAGACACATAAAATCCTGAGCAGAGTGGAAAAGGTGACTACAACCCAAAAAGTCAAGGGTGCCCAGTAAAAAGATAAGGTTAAAAAATAAATTATACCAAAGCACTAATTTTTCACCCAGTGGAATTGTGGAAATCATTGCTAGGCATGATGTGAAGGCCAAAATTATAAATGAGTTCAAAAACGCATTTTCAAGGAGGAAGAGCCCACGAACAGTTATTAAATGCAATGTTCTTCTAGCTTGGTAAATCCCTGTGTGACTGCACTTTGGGAGGGTACGTAATGGAAATACTTGACCTATATGTGCCATGTTTCCTTTCCCTAAGGCACTTATACTGGTGAGGATAGGACTAGGTGGGGCATCGCCCTGGCATGGGGTGGTGTCTTTTGGCCTTATTCCACAGTTTTGCCCAGAAATGTCCGTGTAGAATGAGAAATGAATGATTGTATGTATTTTAATCTAAAAATATAATGTCCTGATACTAAGTTTTAACTACCTTAGACATTCAGGATTGATTTCACATCTTTAGCTGAAGCAGGGCTCCCATATCTCATTAGCAGTGCCCTTCTTTGCCTCCTAAAAAGATGTGCAAAATTAAGATCCCTTTTCCAGTACACCCTCTAGAAGAATGAGCAATTTCTTCTTTGGAAGAACAGAATGTGATTGTCAGTGCATCTCTGAGCTATGACCTGCAGTTATCTGGGGGATTTTCAGATGTGCTGCTCCATTCTGCTACTCTCTCCTTGGGTTTTTAGGTCAGGGAGCCCAACGCTGAACACATGCCTACCTTTTTTCTTGAAGATCTGAAACCTTTAATGAGTAGGCCAGATCTTCATCTTGTGCAACTGGCAGAGATCCACTGCCTGCAGGAAAGCTACGGCACTTTATAAAGTATTTCCAAGTACCTACAGTCATGACTCTTTGCATCCACCTCAACAATTTCCTGGAGTTCCTATGTGCAAATGTAGCCAACATCTGTTGCAAAAGTTATATTAAACAGCTTCAGGTTAGCATATTTACCAATGAAAAATGTTTTTGCATGGCGGAAGCAGGTATTCTTCAAAATTATTTTCTTCTTCTGCCAGTTACCTTAAATTTCTGGGGTGAGAGATGGCTTTTCTTCAGCTGCTTCAGACATTTGCTCTCTGACCTTTTGAAGTTATGCTGCTTCTTTATCTTTCCCAGTGTTATACTATCCTGGAGCTGGTTCTGATATCTAAGGCACTTGCAGAGTTTTTTCTTTCTCCTTACTTTTACCGACAGAGTCTAGATAGACTGTTGAAACCAAGCCTCTTTGAAGCTAAGGATTTAGCAAGGTTCAAGTAGGAATTGGACATTTTATATTGATAGAAAATGCAGAGAGAACTATAACTCTAAAGCTAACAAAACTAGAGACTTGGAAATATTATCAGACCTCATTCTTCAGGGTTTAAGTGTTTAAGTATAAAGATTTAGGATGAAATTGTCCTGGCAGGCAGATCATCCCACAGCTGCATGCATTTTCTCTAAAGCATCTGATGCTGGCTTGCATGTTAAAAAAATATCGTGCGTGGATGTACATTAGGTCTGATCCATGGTGTCCCTGTTGACTACTGCCCGATTCACTATTTTAAGCCTCTCTGTAGGAGCTTGTGGCAAATCACAGTGGGACTTTCTTATAATCTGAGACAGACCTCTCATTTTAAGGAATTGCTTCAAGATATTGTAGTTGGGATTTTATCTTTTTCTTCATCTTTTGAGGTTACTAAAACTCTGCTAGAACAGACACCAGGCAATTTATTATGCTGTGATCTCAGTAAAAACCCTTTCCTACCTGGAGCCGTAATAGAGCTTGCTCATGTTTTGTAAAAGCCAGTGCAAACTGGTCTGAGATAGTTAAAACTGAGATCCGAACAGTAGGTACTGCTGGTTTGAAATGTATAGAATAAATGACAATGTGGAAGAAAGATCAAACAATATCTTTTCAAGTTAGGAAACCTCTTTTATATCCAGCCTTAAAGATGCTTACCCTTATTTTCTCACGTTTCAGATGAAATGAAGATTACCAAAGGGTACCGCAGAGTCTCCATCACTGCAGATTTGGCTGAACAGCTCAGCCAGCCAGCCATTGGGGATGGCCTAGACAGATGGATCATCTGATTTCTACCCATAGGACTTTCAGTCCTTGGAAAAACTGGGGCCATTGCTTCCATGGAAAAGCAATATCAAGTAGAGGTACATTCTTTAAAGATATTTATTTATACATATTATAAAAAGTTTAATAAAGAAAGAGGTGTCATGGTAATGGCAATGGGTGTGGGTGACTTGTATTTCTGAAGTTCTCATGAACTGGCTCCGTAATCCTCAGGGAGATCAGTCTCAGTCTCTGTGCCATACCTCCCCAGCCATCACGTGAGTGACTCCACTGAAATTTCAGTCTTTCTGGCTCTGTATGGAGATATTTCTTGTGTAAAACTCACTACCAAGGCATCTAGGACATGCTGAAAGGGTTGTTTGGGGATTTTATCTTGGTAATAGATTCTCTGCTTCTTTGCTAAAACACTGAAATTGCTAACAGTAATTCAGAGACCATCCCAGTATAGGGAGAACTTGCTGGACAGGGAAAGAAAGGGAGGAAGATAGGGAGAAACACACATCTAAAAGCTCATAAAATTAGTTATCTTTACGCGGTTTCTCTTTAAAACCCCATTCCACTGTACTGTACCTACTTTCCTGCTGTAGGAGCATGAAGTGTTTGTTTTGCAAAAATCTCCCCTGTGGCTTGATTTCACAACAAGCTTCACTCAGTTTTCTCTTACGCTTTTCCTACTCTAGTAATAGAAGCTGCTGTGAGTTTTACTTGATTGTAGTTATATGGTTAGGGGCAGATCCTAAAGTGGCAAAGCCTTGGTACCCACCAGGCAGCTCTGGCAATGCCCACAGTTGGCCTCGTCCATGCCAATGTCTCGTGCAGGTGCAGAGGTGGTCTTTTAATGTAGGCATGAAGTGACAATGAAAAAGTGTGCTGCAAACAAGGGGTTTCAGCCAGTCATGGGTTTCCCATGGTAAATTATGTTTCTGGCACCATAGAGCTGCCCACGAGCTCCATCCCAAATGCAGAGGCATCTTTCCTGATGCTCTTCTGCTTCTACAAACAACTTACTTTTCTAGAAATGAGTATTTTTTAATAGAAGGGATTTCACTGGAAAATTTCTATATGGGGAGCATTTCTTCTCCTACTTTCTTTAAAAAATTGGGGAAATTTTTTTTTTTTTTAGATGTAGGTAAGAATTCATATTTATATGGCCATCATCACCAGGTCATTTGCATTTTGGGCTGTATAAAGGCCTCATTCATCCTTGGCTTGAAACATTCCTCTGCTTTCATTAACTGAACTTTGCCCAGGCAGAGATTTTTGGTCCTGCAAGACTTGGCTTAAAATTCCCCACTGTTGTGCCTATTTTCAACCAGCTCATGCACTACCCGCCACTAATCTTTATCTTTATAACAATTATATATTTTTGCCACAGGGCCTTTGCACTGAATTCTTGCCAGCCCTCTCTCCTCAGCATTAGCAGCTTCCTTCTGCAGGCTGCTAAAAAGTTTCGTGCTCAGGGCTGACGTAAGGCAAAGCCATTACAGGCTTGTGCCCAAGGCCAATGTTCTGGCACTTCTGCGACTGCATCATCTTTCAGCTCTCATTTATTAGGAAAAACAAGTGTCTAGCTCTTATGTTTGTAAAGAAAGGCTGAAAATTTCCTCTGAATGAATTTACTGTCATTAAATCTCGACCTGCTTTTTCATCATGAAGGATAGGTCTGGGCCCAGAGTTGTGGTGCTTAGCATCTCCTCTGGGACATTGCAGAGTACAAGGACCAAAGCCATCCCATGTCTCATCACGTCTGGCCGCTGCATCCCCTCTCCTGTGCCACTCTCTCCCCTTCAGGCATGACCCCTTCTTTCTTGGGCTTTATTTAAAAATCTCCACCCACTTGCCTTTATCTGAAACATGGACCCTTATGAGGCTTCTCAGGACAATTTCCATGGGAAATATTTGTCTGACAATGGAGTCGTTTCCCATAGTTTTGGGAGCAGAGGGGCAATTTTTTTCTCATAAACTGGGCTAGGCACCATTGTGCGTACTGTAAACCTCTGTCAGAGGCCTGAAGAAGGACCAGTTGCCTCCAGCTAACAATACCACTGGGCTAATTGGTAGAAATAATTATCCCAAATGCTGGAAAAACTCAATTAGAAGCAAAACACATTAAAATATTGTTCCCAGATACTCTATCTTCATTATAAGAGACCACCCATGTGAGTCCAGTCCTCCCACTGTTATACAGAGGTGTTATTATTTTTAAAAAGTAGCAAATTTCAGTCGGGGTAGGGAAGAAGGCTAGGGGAGTCTTTGGGAGAGGCACAAATCACTCCGTCATTCTGCACTGAAGAGACAACGTTAGAGGAGTAACAAGCCATTAGTGAAAGCCAAGTGCCTTGGCTTCATTTTTTTTTTTTTTAATAATGTGTGGTCCAAAGCCATTGTATTGAATGTAAATGGAGAGGGAAATTATATTCCATATAGTCCACACTGTATTGTAGTCGCGCAGACAGCTGGTTGCAGCACACACAGCCTGAACCACCTCGCCGGTGGTACATGCCATCCTCACTGAGGTCAGTATTATTTCTCGTCCTGACAAGGATTCTCTGCTCAAAAGACTTTAATTTTTTTTGTCTGCTTCAAGCAACAGCGGGGGGTATGAGCAAGGCATTTTTCTCAAGTGATGAAGTCTGTTCCCACGGCTGTGGGAAAGAAGATGGAGGGAGAGGGAGTGGGAGGCAGGAGCAGGCAGAGGGGTGGGATATGCGGAGAGATCTGAAGTTCGGCAGGAAGATTTGGACGAAGGCACTGAAAGTAGGTTTAAACCAGATATGCTGTTTGAGAGCCAGGAGGCAGCTTCCTCTGCAATAGGTCTGCAGTCAGCAGGGTTTGCTTTGGCCTGTGCCTGAGATCCAGCTGAGGAATTATTTCCCCAATATTCCTAAATTTGCATGCCCACGTGGAAGTAAGGAGACATGATGGAAACCTGCCTCATCCTCCTTTTGTTGGGTCAGCAGCATCTGCGACTCTGGCTGCCCTGTAAATATCACTAGGAGGGGTATTTGGGAGCCCTGATGTGCACGGCGTGAGCTGGACAAGAGGCAGGGCTGCTGCCCGCCCGAACCACTCACCACCGCTAATCATTCGCATTATTGTTGTGCCTGGAGGCCCTGACGGGGATCGGGGCTCCCACTGTGCGCTCTTATCTGCAAAGCTGCGGCCAGATGAAATCCCTGGTGAAATGGTTAACTAGCCCGGACAGTCCAGGCGTGGGAGAAGGGAAAGGTTGTTGCCGCTTTGTAGAGAGGGCGTTTGTGGCACAGAGGTTTTCCTGATGTCAGGAGGAACGTTGTGGCACAGCTGGGAGGAACAGTTGTTTAGTCTGGAGAAAAGGAGTCTGAGAGAAGACCTCATCGCCCTCTACAACTGCCTGACAGGAGGCTGTAGTCGGGTGGGGGTCTGTCTCTTCTCTCAGGTAATGGGCGATGGGACAAGGGGAAATGGCCTCAAGTTACACCAGGGCAGGTTTAGGTTGGACATTAGGAAAAATTTTTTCACCCAAAGGGTTGCCAGGCACTGGAACGGGCTACCCGGGGAAGTGATCAAGTCCCCATCCCTGGAGGTATTTAAAAGATGGGTAGATGATGTGCTCGGGACCATGGTTTAGTGGTGGGATGGCAGGGTTAGGTTAACGGCTGGACTTGATGATCTTAAAGGAATTTTCCAACCTAAAGGAGTCTATGATTCTATGATCCAACGCTGCGTAGGACACCCTAAGTAGGACACCCTGGCTTTGTATGCTGGGCTGGTCTCAGTGAGATGGCTGCACCTCTTTGTCCCACATAGTTATATCTGGCAGCAGAATCACCTGGATATGTTACTGGGTCTCAATGGCTGCGAGGATGCTCTGCTCCCAGGAGCCCGCTTGCTGCTAAAATCCAGATTCTGACCTCCAGGAGAAGAGGCATCCATGTGCGGTAGTGTGGTTGTGTCCTCTGCTCCTACTGGACTTAGCCAGGAATGGGCAGAAGGATGTTTCTGATAATGCCTCTTGCCCTGATCTCAGCCTCCAGGTTAACTAACTTCCCACATTGCCATCCCTGAGTGCAGCTTCCCCTTCCCCTCCTGTACCCCCCTCATCAGATGGGTCCGACAACCAAAGCTGCAAACAGCACTGTCCTTAGGCAGTGGATAACACCTGACCACTCCTCCTTGTTCTCGAGGGTCAGCAAAGTTCCTTCTTAGTGAAATGCTCCTCTTTTTCTTCTCTTCATGCAACTTGCAACCTCAAAGTGCATCTTGCCTGTGGGAGCACCAGTCAAACCATTGGTCAAAAGCTAAGGTTGGGGTCATATATTCAGGAACTTGTGCATAACTGGAAGTGAAAGAGGTAGCAAAAAGCATTTTTTTGACATACAAGTGGGAATTCCAGAAGAAAACATGCATTCCTCCTGCTTAAATTTCAGCTGGATCCACATTTTGTATCTCCATGTTTGCAGATTGAGTGGCTGTAGTCATGTAATTGCCTCACTCTGCGACCAGTAATGATATATTGCTATTGCAGTGAAGAACAGAGGTGTTGAAAGACATTTTACAGCTTAAGAAATGGGGAAATTCTTCCCTTCTTCCTCCACACAGATATGCCATAATGTGAGCAAATATGGCAAAGTGCAACTACGTGGCACATGTTGAAACTGAAATCTGCCTGATCCTCTCCCCTGGGACCAAATTTGACAAGGCCTTACTATTTCAGGAGTGCTAAAATGAGACAGTAATACACTACTGAGTTTCATCCAAACCCAATTTTATTATATGAACTACTTTCATCTACTGCCTATGCCTCTTCCCATCCAAATATGGACAGAATAAACACAGCAAGCCCACAAACTTCGCTGCTCTGCTCAGAGCACACAGCAGCTACCCAGTACACTCATGAAAAAATTAAGGTATCTCACCTCTGTATAGGAATTTTTATCTATAGTTCTCAGCCTGCTTTATAAAGGAGAGAAGAGCTGTGTCTCTGTTTTTGCTGATGAGGAAGTAGGCTGAGCAAGAAATAAACCCAAATTCTTTGGAAGTTTGAATCTTGACTCCAGGATGGGAAGATGTAAGTGTCTGGAGGGAGAATATAAAGATATACTCATATATTCAAATATATCCAGTGCTTGGAATCTTTAATAGACATGGCCCAAACTCTCACTGTGTGGAGATGCTGAGAATTCACCTTTCCCAGCTCTGGGAAGAAAAGTGCTTGTTTACCCAGAAACTGGGAATTTTGTTTCAACAAGGCTGGTAGGAATGATGGCAGGGTAAAACCACTCCTAGATTACTTTGAAGAGAATAATCAAAAATCTCCCAGTTTAGGGATTTCTAGATCGCCACCTTCTTTGATGACCCTTCTGTAGGACAGCTCTCCTGAGACCCAGGTGGAGAGCAGCCAGCTGAGCTGGTGGCCTTACAGCAAAAGGACAAATATGTTCACAAACAAGCTCTAATACTGGCTGACGAGTAGTATAAATAAATAGGATGCAACTAACAGCAATATTATGCAGACATGCATCGTAGTCATTTTAGCTGGATGAGCTCATTCACTACCATGAAACAAAGTTTTATAATTGCCTGGGGGACATAGTGGGTGCCTTTAAGGGGCAAATGATATTAATGGTGTTATTCAAAAAGATTAATGCCATCCTATCACAGAGTCCCCCATGACTCCAAAGAGCACATCTATTAATGAACTTACTTATGATTAAAACATGCTGAGCGAAACAATAGTTAATTGAGCAATGGAAAAAAATACAAGGGAAGATTTTATCTTGTATGAAAACAGATTTATACAATTTAGCCTGTGACTAAAATTGTCTTTGAGGTACGTAGGATCACGTTTGCAATCAGAGAATGTCATCGCCCGTTGGACAGGACACAGGAACTGGCCACTGTGGGCTTCTTGCCATCCCAAATTAACCACTGCACATCTGGCATGGAACGGCTTCACCACTTTCCTCGATTTTACTGTTGCAATATCTACACCATCCCGTCTGCTTTGGACAGGCCCACCGAGGGCTACTGAAGCAAAAGGTCTGAGACAAAGCGTACAAATATCAAACGTCTGCAGTTTTGGATAATGCCCACAAAGAGAAATCCAGGGAGTGGTAGAAGTAGAAAGCAAGTCAGGGTGTTGCAGGGCATTTGCTGAGCATGATAACGCCTTGTGTGTCTGCTCCTGCTCTGTGAGGGCAGGCAGGGAGCACTGGCCATGCCAAGGAGGGTATCTGCAGACCCCAGCTGCAGGGACCGATCCCAGCAGGAGCTCGGGGATGTGACCCTCGGTCTTGCAGAATGACCTGTTGCAGGGTTGCCATGAGGTATCTGAGGGGAACGGGACCTTGCAGGCAAGGTCTTTGCCAGTGTCCCTTTGGCAGCAGGCAGAGGGGGAGCTATGTGGAGGCCCATCATAAGGGACACGCATTTCTATCTGCAGTTGTATTTCTGGATCAAAGGGCTTGGAGAGTCCTTGGATCTATCTGAGTCTGGGTCCATTACATATTTTTCTTGCACATATGTGATGTTATGTGTGTAAAGGGTACAGATGGGAGTTAGTCATGGACACCCCCTACCTCCCCATCAGGCAGCTGAAGCCGTGAGGATGTTGGATGACCTGAGCTTATGCAACCTGCTTTTCAAGGCAAGACCTTTTTCTAGGATCTTTCAACTCTTTATGAGTAACAGCCTGGCAAGATCTCCTCTTCAACAAGCTACCTCAAGAAGCAGTTGAAGATTTTACTGCAAACTTCTGAAATCTCCAGACCTGTCCTAAGCTGCAGCTTCTCGAGTGGTTTCTGTTATTTCAGGAGCCATGTGGCTGTACTGACAGTTTTCTTTCACTTCCTCAGGCTTAAATCCCAAAAGTCATCAGAGACACCTCAATCAAAGCATGGCTCTGGCCCTCTGGTCTCTGGGATCCTGCTGCCAGACCATGCTGCCCTCTGTCTTGCCCACCCCAGGGCCAGAGGTCGGATGTCCACATTTTGGGGTGTTCATCCTTGCAAGGGGAATGGTATTTCTTGGGAGTGGAGCTGGGATGTTGGTCCCTGAGCCAATTCTGTCCCTGGCCATCTGCCATGCTCTCAGCTGGAGGTTTTCCTTTTCTCCATGCCTTCAGCTGGGTGAAACCTCTGCCCACATCTCATCTGCTTTGGTGCAAACTCTTCCACCTTTGCTTGAGCATTCAGGGCTTGTGGGCCAGCAAAATGAACCATGTTCTTCCTTGTAAGCAAACAGCTGCAGTTCGTTTTCTATCTCATGTCCTCTTTTCCCTTACAGGCCACACTGTACATGGCTTTTCCTTTAAAAAAGACACCCCCCCGTGCACGCATCCCTCCCTCCATCCTCTGTATGTGCCAAACTCCACATGCGCTCAGAGTGCTTGCTGAGCCCTGCCTTGGCACCGCCGTGGGGCTCCTGGTTCTGGGGCAGCCAGTGTGATCTCACCCTGGACACAAGCATTTTCCTCCTGCTGGAAAAAGAACATTTGGGCTATTAGCAGAGAGGAAGCTCACAGTGTCATGCAAGTTTATATCAAACAATTGTTGTACCAAAGGAGCTGGAAAAACAAATATTGTAAGCACCACTGTATCATTTCCCATTTTTTTAAACAACAGCTCAAATATTTCAGCTATAAAAAAGTGGATGGTGCATTAACTCTTTATGCTGCTTACATAGAAACAAAAAAATAACTGGAGGTTTAAGCTCTGAACCCTGTATCTCTGATCCTTCATGCTGGATCCTTATCTTAAAGTTGTGATTCAAAATAAGCTCTAATAAAAATTACGCACCAGCCAAGGCAGGAAATACAATGCTTGCCCTACCCTTTCTATCTTGTTCCCCATGATTACAGACCTATTGAGCGTGCCATAAGGAAACACACAATAGAAGGAGATCAAATAATAAATGGAAGCAATACATCAGCCATATAGTCCTTTAGCCCAAAACAACTTTCACCTCCAATTTCAGTCCACAAGGCCATGGACAGAACAGCACGTAGCACCCTTTATGGGTCACAGGCATATTATGGGTAAAGGAAAAAATGTCAATTGTTTTTGCTGGTGATCAGATAATGAGAGTTTCACCTAAAGCTGAAAAGGTGCGTGGATTCAAGTTATATATCATAATGTTGAATTCTATTTAGTCATTTGTTTCAGAAGATAGGTGTTTTATTGATCTCTGTGAGTTTTTTTTAATTGGGGATTTGAAAAGCTGCAGTACCCTGAACCGAGTGTGTTTTCTCGTCTCTGAGGACGCTTAAGTCTCTACCAAGCATTTCCCCAGAATTCTCAGAATTTGAAGGAAGCAAAACATCCTCCTGTGAATTTCTCCTGATTAAGCTTTGATGAGCTCAGTTTGCAGAAGTCTGTGTTCTGTACTGGTCCCCAAACTACAAGAATTGCTCTACCTTGCTGCAGAAAGCCTGGGTTAACCCAAAATTATAAGAGGAAATACCAGTTTATTTGCTGTAATCTAGTGACATGGTATCTGTTGTTCATAAAACTTAACGGGAACTGAATTACATGGTGGAAATGAAGTTACCCTGTATGCTGATACTAAACATGTTATGTCTTGCAGTGAATTTTTTTATGGTAAATGACTCAAAAAAGTTACAGCAGGCTGTCTCTATGAAATTATTTATCTATTTGTAAAGCTGCAGTATTGCAATGCAACTTTAGCATTTGTAACAGAGTTCTACTGTTAACACCTTATTAGATTTTGCAACCTAAAGGTTGCTATTATAGACAGGGAGAAACACCATTTTGCCTGTAAAAGGTTTAGCAAAGGCTAAATATCCTTAAATTACACTCATGGCAATATAAATGTTTTGAGTTCTTTTGCAATCACAGTTTTGTTAAGCAGCAGAATTACTTTTGTTGAACTTGTAGACTTTCCAGTACAAACTTGCTTTTGTTGACGGTATGTTTTTTGTAGCATTTTCAAGATAAAAAACTATTTTGATGATCAGAAGAACCTGGCACTTACTTATAAGAAAAATAGGAACGAATGTTGACTTAAACATTATTTTTTGTTCTGTTGTGGTAGGCATTTGCAGAGGATAAAATCTATTAATACATGGGAGCTGATGAGACATAATGTTAATAAGAATGATGTAAATACATAAGTAGATAATTGTCTGGACAGTTGCTTGGAGTTAAGAGTTTTAAACAATTATCTGTGCTTATTGACTGGTCCATGATGAGCATTACCAGCTAGGAGAGATGAAAAACTGATGAGAAATTGTGATGCAGGGGACTGCTGAAAGCTGTGAACTGGGGACTCAGACTGGGCTTACAAAGGGGTGTTTCAGTGAGTTCTGAATTTAACTTAGGGCTGGGGTAACCCTGCTGGGTTGCAAAGGGAAGACCTGGTTGACTTAATTTCCAGTTGTGCCCTTTACTCTGAAACTTCATGAAACAAAACGGTTGCTCTCACCCTCCTTTAGCAAAAGCCATCTCAGTGTGGCTTCTTGTTTGCAAAGGGGATGCGACCGTCCCTGCGGGGGCAGGGAACAGTTGGTAGCCCTTTGCCTTGTGTGCTGGAGAGGATGAACTAAATGCTCACAGCCTGTGTGCAGGAGGAGAAAACGGCACTAATGCATGTGGAAAAACAAAAGGAGGCAAGCAGGAAATAAATGAAAAAAATTCATGAGAAAATGGATTTTGTGGTGTATTTAACCATGGCTGGGAGGAGGTGCCGATGAAATGAGACAGTTTTCTTGCTTGCCTGTAGGGTTTATTTGTTTTTTAAAGTTTCCTTTAAAAAGAGCCGGAAAAATCGAGCAAAAAGTCAAGTTTCTCATCAGCTGGTGACTCAGACAGCTCAAGCTGCGAGCAGCTCTGCAATTTCTCACTAAGCAGCATGTGGTTCTCTCAGCCTTGGTGCAGAGACCCCCTTGAAAGACCCATTTGGACGAGTTACAATTTATGTTGGTGTCTGCTAGGCAAGCAGATGGATTTTTTATTGGAAGAAGAATGCCCTGAATGAAAGCAGGATTAGCTTTGTGGAAAATCACCTGTGCTAAATACTAGTTTGGGCCAGTGACTGATTTAGTGGTAGCGGATGGAAGAAGCCAAACATCTGTTTCCCTCGATCCTTTTTAAATGTTTCCTTCATCCTTTCATAGCATCAAGTCTACAAGTATTTCAAGATCAAAGCGTTCAGCTTCCTGAGAGTTTCCTATATTTAGCGAATACCTGAACGAAGCAATGACCTTTCTCAATACGAGATGAGTTGGCAACTGAACTGTGATTCCTACATGTGTGCACAGCTCTTTTCCCCATACCCAGCCTGGTCACAAGTGCCATAGTTACCCTTCACCGTAGTGTCAAGCTCATCTGCAAAGGGTCTCACATCTGTCGATCGATGATGGGCAGCACTAGGATCTCCTGTACCAAAGATGCTGTTGATATGGGATGTGTAAGATTACAGGAGGGCAAGACTTGCATTCCCATCCCGTGTAAATTGCCAAAATTTTGACAGGTTTTGACTTGAATCCCTCCTTTAACATTTAATGCAGACCACTTGAAATCTTTTCCTTTGATCATTCCTAAGCATTTTATTTACGAGTCAAGCTACTATTAATTTGTTATATATTTTATAGGTACATACTGTAGAATACACATGCATGTATCAATATGCACTGATTTTTTCTTTCATTGAAAAGGTTAAAATGGGGCATTCTGACAATCCTGAGTCTGAAATACTTTCCAAAACATATTTTTTCCAGTTTCTCTGGAGAATTTCCCACCAGTTCTATAATGAAGCCATTCAAAATAGACTAAACAGGCAAAGTATTTAAATGACAATATTCCAAATGGCAGACACTTCAGAGAGAGGCATTGGTACATGCTATGTGTTTTTCGACACATCTCGGTTCTTCAGTACAGTATGTATTAAAAAACATTTCTCTTTTTTCCACGATACTCTTCGAGGAGGGTGTGCTGCTTGGAACAAGCTTGCTATCCAAATGCACTCAGGATGAGGGCTATTACAGCTGAACAAGCTGTATAAACGGCCTTTTGTTAATTAATGGCAATATACCATGCATTTGTTAATAGTTATGTTCTGGGTAGTGGATCTTTTTCTCATTTTTTGTTCTAACTTTATTTTATATTGCTAAGGCCTTAATTTTTTTTTTTTTCAAAGAACAAGAAAGTTAAGCTATCTGTACACATGTGCAGCTTCTAGGAGATCTTAGATTGAAAAAGCATTTCCAAGAGCTAACTGAGTTGGATAACTTTTGTTTTCCAGATTTTTTCTCCCTTTTCCCGGCATGACTGTCATTTTAATTACATAATATTGCACTTGTTCAAATTGCATTTCCCTGTTGCTGATGGAATAGCAGTTCTCCCATCAAGATGCATGAACGCGTATACAGTTGTGGGTGTGGGAAGGAATTTAATGTATTTTTATGCAGAACTCATCTATACTCCAAAAATGAGCCAATTTCCATGTGGAAACAGATTTGGCCTCCTTTAAAAACTGGCTGACTTCCCTGGAAAATGTATCCATTTTGGCCAACGACTCTCTAAACTAACAGGACTTTCTTTGCAAACATTTTGAACCCAAAATGCAGTACAGAAAACTTTTCAGGATGAGTTTGTTTGCTGTTTTATACTTCTTCAGTTGTCACCCAGCTATGAAATTGGCTTGGTCTCATGGTGATCAGCTTCAGTCTTTCCAGAAGCGCGAAACAGCGACTACAGCCACAAGCAATTCAAAACCTGAGTTTATCCTCTCATCTGGAGCGTGGTATCAGCCACAGCACAGAGCTCCCTGGTGCCCCGCTGGGATATTCATTCTGCATTCATGGAGAGGGATGGCCAGCCCAAGCCAATCCCAAGAAATAACCTAGGCCCAATCCTACCTCAGGGTCTGAAACATCATGATAAACCATCCAGGCACACTGAAAATAGAGAAAAATGTATCCTTTTGCTGCTGTTGTGAAGCTGTGTGAGTAAATTCCTGGGCACCATGCTAAGGCTTTTCTGTAGAGTTTGGCTTGTGCCAAGGGTGGATTTTGACACATGGCTATAGGCTTGACGAGTGCCTTGCCTTTGCCTCTAGAAATGCCCAGACTGCTGAGGGACAAATACAGCTTTGCACAGTGTCCTCAGGGCTCCTACAAGCGAATCAGGTAGGAGCAGCAGTAAGAAAAAGGTCATTTCTTCCTTTTGAGAAAAGCTGTTTTGTTAGTGGAGGGTGGGGGAATGAGCAGCCTAATAGCCTGATGTTCATCTTATTTTTTAAACCAAGAATTATCTTTCCTTCTTGCCTCTGTATCATCTCAGTCCTGTCAAATCTCTCTCTGAGTAACTGATTTTTGGTGGCTGGCATCTTTTTCACATCCTGACTGGCACAATCTGGGCTCTGCTACCAGAGCATGTTGGGGTCTCTACAAGGTACCGAGCTGGAGGACACTGTCATAGGAGCCTCCAGTGCCCTGTCCCTGTCAGCTGGCCCTGGCTGTGACCCACTGCTCCAGGTCTGTCATCTGCCACCAAAGAGGACACAATGAGGTCCTCTGGGTCCCAAACGAAGCTAAAGTCCGCAGCTTTCCCCCCACCTTGAGCTGCTCTTAGAGTGATGATGGGAGCGATGAGGTTAAAGTCATTTGCTGTAGGTCACACAGTGAGTGAATGGGACAACCAGTTTTACAACAGGCTCCTCTCAGCTTTAAAGCACACAGCTCAAAAACCACTCGCTAGCTGTTTAAGCAGGTAAAGAAAATACTCTTTGAGGATTTCTGCCTTCATGTTGGGTTTTAATATGCAATCGTATCTTTTGCTTTTGAAAACATACATTAAAAACTCCAACATCATTATTTTCTTGCAAATGTCAATGTAATAGGAGGAAGAATGTTGTCATTTGGGTTGCTAATGTGCTATTCTGGGTTTGTGATAGCAATAACATCACTATTCTGTTCAATTTTTACTTAGGAATTGTCATTAAATTTTAGATTTAAACTGAATTAACCAATTAACCAATTTTCTCCCGCGATCGGTGTCGTGTTTTGGACAAGAAGATACTTAAATGGAAAAGAATGGCCAGTTCAGGTACTTTTTCATCTTTCTGATAATGTTACATCTCTCCTTGGCTTTACTGTCCTTAACAGAGATATCCTGAAGCCGGTTCAGCTAATCAATATATTTATGCAACAGTCAGGAGCTGCCATATGGTGACATTCTCCTCTGAGCCTGTTCCCGACTTCTGGCTGAGTCTATTCCTGGATTTACTGAGAATCCTCTGAGAATAACAGCTGGGTGTAAAACGATAGCCTGAGGGTGCTGTCCAACACACTCTTTAGATTTTGGATTATTTATATATTTAGTCAGATAGTGATAAAGTGGAGCTCGCTCTCCTTATGGTTTCTGATTATAGAAAGCAGGTTTCTGCACAGGCCCACCAAATGCTCTGTGACTGAGGGAGTGCGACAGCTTCCTGGAGGAACGCGGTCTCGGTGTAGGCACGTCTACAAAATGAACCCGCTGAAACACATAATTGCGGGCTTAAACAGATGCTTGCCTTTGGTGCCGGTTGCTATTGTAAATACTGAGACTGCTGGAAAGCCCTGAAGTCTTTGATGGTGGATTAAACTTTTTGACTTATCCAAGGGGAACTCCTGGAGGAGATGGTAGAATTGAGCTCCCTGACTTCAGTTACACCTGCTTGGGTTTCTCGTGTTTATTGATGCATACTTTTGGTCTATTGTAGTGGCTTTGTGACCATTTCTGCATGTGCACAGAGCAGCAAAATACAAACCAACTCACTCTGTTTGGCTGCACCTGGAAACCACTTATTTCCAGACCTTCTTAGAGCTGTTTGTGTCACTTCTCTTCAGTACACCCTCTTCAGGACTGTGGCCAAAGGCAGATGAAGTCTTCCCCAGCACAGATTTTCCCCTCTCAGTCTGCATTATGTCTATGTTCCACGGGAAGCGAACTGGTCTGCAGTTCACTCCAGATGCAACTCAGCCTGTGGGCTTTGTTCCCACCCTGTGCGCATTTCCCCAGCATGTCTAGTCTCAGCACGGGAGGTCCACAGCACATATGAACCAACAGTCCCAAATGTTTGTCTTTGGTCTGGGAAAGGGTTGTCTGAGGGGGAGGAGTTCCCTGCAACTTACTCTGCAAAAGGCTTCAAATAACTCCAAACTGGTCACCTTTCAAAAACTTTTAAAGGACCCTACATTTTAGGCCAATCTTTTTTAAGTGGATGGGCAGTACGGGCTGTGAGGGCATGAAGTGATGAGGAAGAGGAAGAATCAGGTTTTACAAATAGCAATAGTAGAAGTAGTTTAGTTTAAATGATAGGTCAGATAATAGTAGAGTAGTTTAGTCTAGATGATAGGTCACCCCAAATTGCCTGTTGCTCCATGGTTGAGGAGCTCACACCTCTTCTGTGAAGGTGCAAACTGCTATGGGGCACTCGGGATGAACAAGGTGATGCTGACGAGGCTGGATTTCTGCTCTCTGATGAATGTATGCCTGGCACAGCGACCATCACTTGATGTGCTTTGTTTTAGTGAAACACCAGCTCCACTTCAGTCCAAGACCTTCTCACACTTGTAATTGTTTTCAAGATTGAAGTTGTAGGCACCACCCATAAATGATTCACATTTCTAGAGGCAATTGTTCCCATAAAAGAATGAGTTATATTTTGTACATAGGAGCGAATGACCCTAAGGAGACCAGAATATTTTCCTAGCCAGTTTGTTTCTGTGCTGGAAAACACTACCCTAAGATTAACTCATCCAAGGATTTCCAGATACAACTTCCAACTGACTTTAAGAGTAAGGTGGATTTTCCAGGCTGGCAGAGGCTAAAGGACAATTTTTACCTGACTAGTCTTTGGTAACACAGAGATGTGAATGAACTGATTGATTAGAAAGTAACCTTTGACATGTCATGATATGACCTCATAGTTCAGTTCTGTGCTCTACCATTAGTGGAAATAAATCCCTGAAGTTCAATAACATCTACTGCCATTTCCCTTTCTTAGTGCAGAAGGCAAAAAAAAAAAAAAGAGAGAGAAGAGATAGTTTTAAACACAGTTTCATGCAGACCTTTGAAGATTTATGCTGGAAAGTGTTTTGACATTTATAAGGCACATTTAATCACCACAGGTGGTGTAGGGTAGATAGATACTTTACTGCTGACGCTGAGAAATTGCAGGAAATATTTCAATGTGGTCATGGTATAATGGGAGGTGTTGGTATCTCTTGAGGCTATGCAGTGCAGTTAGTAGTTCATGGATGTATTCCTGGTATTATTGATAGAACAGAGACACGGGGTTTGAGCTGGGTATTTTATTTTAGCCCTCTGTCCACATTGCCTCCTGGAATCCAACTGCTGCCTTGACTTGGATGTTGTGTCCTGTCCCTGCAAATAGCGCAGCCGTAAGGGAGTGCGGGTCAGGACCAGACTGAGCACCTGGATAATATGGTGGTCACCGTTCCCAGAGAATGTTATACCCTATACCTTTTTCACCTATATGACACAGAAACTATGCTTCCTATACATGTAAATGAGCAAACAGAAGAAAAACCAGCAGCATGCGGTTGGTTCAAATCCCATGAACCCTGTTCCGAACTTTGAGGAAAGGATTGAACCCAGCCCCTGTCTGTCTTCCCTCAAGCCACTGAATTATCCCTCTTCAGGGCAGTTTCTGAATAGAGATTCCTTGCTGCTCTGTCCTTCAGTGATACAGTGGCCAGAGGACAAAAACAATTAAAAATGTAATTTTAAAAAATTGGTTTGTATTTTAGGTAGCCTTGTATAAACGCAGAAAACACTAAATATCTTGAATGACCCGCGCTTGCCCTACTTGGAATGAAATAGGCACCTTCTCCATATGAGGAGAGGGGGCCCAAGGGGGATGAAGTCCAAGGTCCACCCAAGGGTCCAGTCAGGAGCAAAAGAAGACGGGGCTGGAGCATAACTGAGGCTGGTACTAGGGGCCCCGGGCTGAGCTGAAATGGGGTCCTGGGCCATGGGCAAGGGTGTGTGTGTGGGTTTCAGGGGAAGCTGGGCAGGGACATTAACACCTCCTGATGCTCTCAGGGCCTGGACACTCTCTGTTCTTTCCTTTACATTTCTTAAATTATCTTCATGGGACCAAAGGACAGGAGGCAGCAGCTCAGCAAGGTAAGGAGGAATGTGCATTCAGAGGTGTCAGCCTGTTAAAGACTTCTCTGAGCATAGCAGCCCTTGAGGGGGGTGAAGCAAGGAAGAGAAATTATTGAAGTGAGGCAGTGTCTGAGGGGCTTTCTGCTCTGCGCAGCAGTTTATGGGCCTCAAGTAGCCTCGAAGAAAGTAACCTGTAAGTTCTGTAATTGATTTCAGCAAGAGTAAGGTTAAGGCTGAATGTTTAGAGGCTTTTGTTAGGCAAAAGATTTTGCAATTCCCTTTGAAAACAGCAGCTTGGTGTGATGAGGACTTTCATTGTCGCTGGGTGTTTATCCAGAACAAGAGCAACAGTTACATACTACACGAGTATGGCTGGCCATATAAGAGGGTCTGTCCCTAGCTGTTTGATGGCTAAAATCCAAATATAGCTTCAACCCATATATATGCCCATATAAACACGGGCACCTTGCTAACATGTGTGAGTTAGGAATGGATTTGCAATAGGCTCTTTTTATAATAAATGGAGGTAGAGGTGAATCTATGACTCAGATCTCCGTGAGCTGAACTAATATCTGGAGGGAGAAGATGGCTTTGCTTTGCTCAGACTACTGCTTTTTACGGGGACCGACAGACTGACAGCTGTGTATTTCCTGCACCTAAACCAAGGTCAGATGAATCCAGGCTGGAGAGCTGGTTCTTCCTCTCTTCCTCCCTCACCCATTAAACTACACATATTGCGATCTTCCCCAGGCAGCCAGCTCCTGTCCTAGGAGGGGAGGTTTGATTAATGCCCAAATACCTGTGCTTTTCTTCTGTTCTGCCCAGCATGTGGCGCCTAGGGTTTTAAATTAGTTTCCTTCCTTAAAATGGAATCCTAACCCCCTATTTCTCTAGCCTGGTGATGAGGAAAGTGGGTCTTTAAGTGTATGTAAAACCATTCATCCCCTTCCTAGGACACTTACTGTGGCAGCCACTGTTCGCAAAGAGACACGTGCCTTGGAAATATTAACTGGATATATTAAAAGACATCATGTGACACAGGCTTTTTAAAAGCTGGTTTAACTTCCCATTAGCGCACACTAGTTATTATTAAACCAAACAAAAGGTGATCTTAGAGCCAGGAGGATCAACATAGCATTAATTTCTTTTCTGCTTGCTCATTCACAGCACATTTCCAAGAAATCCCTTAGGGCCCAACTATCTTATTGCCTAGAGGGCTTTAATTTGGGGATGGCTAAGGGCCCTCTGGGCCACAAAGCAGAACTGCAGCAACTGGCTCTCCTGATGCTACTGCATTAATAGCGCTGATGGGAGAACACGAATTCGGGAGAAATGTGAGCCGTGGGTGGGAGATGCAGGCCAGAGCCCTATAGCTGGGATAAGTGTAGGTGTTCTGCCCAGGCAAAAAGGCAAAAATGTAAAGTGTGTCTGTGCTGCCTTTGGATACAGGGCTCTCGTGGGGAGTTCTAAGTGAAACACCACGCACCTTTGCTCTGTGTCTAGCTAAGTCCATTACTGCACTTCAGCAATAATGAGACCAAAATATTCCTCCCCTCAAAAGGTGTGTTTTGTTTTCTGACAGTTAATGCAGTGAAACAAATTTCCCACTTGGCAGCAGAATGAGGTGCTGTAATTTCCGAAGCGCTGGGGCAGTTTAAAGGGCTTGGCAGACAGTGGAAACTTTTTCAAGAGCTGGAGGCCCGAAAGTTGCTTGGCTGCATAAAAGTCTCCCCTGCATCCCCACATGCCCCCCAGATCTGACCTTGCACCCAGGGAAGCTGGTGGAGGCCTGGCCCTTGTCCTCTTTGGGAAAAATAACAGCCAGAAGTGGAAAAACACCTGCACTGAGCCCAGCCAGCTAGAGCTGCCAGGCTGGGTGAGTCCAGTTAGGAATGAAAAGCCCCAGCTAACACCCTGTACTTCCAGTAACATTCCTTTTTAGTCAGTCTCTTCATATGAACTTCATGGGGTCTACTCATTTTCATCAGCATGCTGTGTGGGTGCTTACTTTGCTATGCATTTCTGTGAATGAGAACAACTGCAGTCGGTCTATCAATTGCCATAGTGTGCTGTCTGGGTGCTTACTTGGATACGTATTTCTGTCAACGAAATCTCAGCAGACCGCCGATTCTAGCGTACTGCCTGAATACTGGCACTACTTGTAACTTGTATCTGAACTGAGTCCCAGTCTAGACCTGGCACGTCACCTTTGCCTTGAACAAAAACACAGATCCAAGCGCTTTTTGTTCTTGTGGTGTTGGATTTCTTGTCCCAGGCCTCTTAGCTCAAGAGTTTCTTTTTCTCTTTCTCTTCTTGCTTTCTTTTTTCTTCTCTCGCTGAGTTACATGGAGTTTATATCTTGTCCATGATGGCATAACTTACAGATGAGAAGCAAAGGCAGTCTCAGCTGATTAGTGTACTTGGTTTTCAATAGTTTTGGTCTAACTTTGCTGTAGTATCCCCAATATTGTTCAGGAAAGGTAATGAAATAAATTGAGTCATATAGCCAAAGACTCCCTAATACATTTACTAGCAAGCATTTTCATGACTGGTACGAGCAATGGTGGTGTTACTGTCTGTTACTGGTTGTCTGATATCAGCACTGATTTTACAAAGGGTGTTCTGACAGGTAGTGTGTGAACCTATAAGCAGCCTTCATCTGCCTGGTCTTCTTCAGCACTGATAGGTTGTTTAGGCTATCTCTGGGCTGGCATGTAGTTAGAAAGTGAGTAATTAGCTAATTGCAGTTGTCCATCTTTGGTCAGTTGCATGTTGTACTGTAGACAAAGCCATACTTGAAAGTGGAGGAATCTATAGTCTACCAAACAGCCACTAAGAAAGAGTTTCATGCCAAACCGAGAAGCAAAAAAAAGTCTCAATGTCCTATATTTCACTAGGAAGGGGTCTGCTGGGTCACTTTTGCCACTGTCCTCTTCCAAGTGCCACTGGGAGCTATGGTGTGCTTCACCATGGGGTAGTTGCTGGGAAAGGTTTGGCATGGCGTGACATGCAGATGTGTGATCGTCTTTTTTTTTACTTCTTCTGAGTTCTCCACCTGGATCAACACAGTTCATTTGAAGGCAACTGATAGAAGTCAATGAAGCTGCACAGAGTTCTGTCAACTGAAGATATGGCAAGTAGTTTGCCAACTGGAAGCAAATGCAACTGTCTTGTGCTTATGCTGGGCTTCCCAGTGTGGAAGCTGTTGAAAACCTCACTGCTCCCTTCACTTCAGCATGATATTTCTGTTCCCTTGTTCATAGTGTGCTAGAAGAATATCTGCTGCCTGAGCAAATGTGAGCAATCCAGTGCTCATGTAGGACCCTTGGGGAGATTCAGACGAGATTATGGCTTGCAAATGTGAAAAAATGAATCACTAAATAGCATAGCCTTTATTTGGTAATTAATCAGTAGGCAAAGTGCCTCCAGGAAAGAAATCAACCAGACGATGTGTGTGCATGTATATGCACATGTCTTTTTCTCTCTCTCATTATACATATGTGCAGTTATTTTTGTCACATAAGCCATATATACAGCTAAATTTATCCTTCTAGGAGTCTGATTTGCTCCCTGAGCATACAGAAGGTCTCAGATTGTGGAGGACGGTGGAGCATCTGCAATCTCATTTCCTCGGTGCTTTGCCAGGTGGCCTGGGGTAAATAGACACAGCCCAGAGGCTGCTTTTGGTACCCAAGAAAAAGTGGGTCCCAGACACCTAAAAGCTGCAGTGGAGCAGAACATTTTCAGAACCATTTCCTCAGTAAGGCTTTTTTGGGACTCCATAAGAGGGTGACAGCATTGGTGCTAATGTTGTCACCCTTTCCCAGAGGAAAACCCCGCCACAGGGGGTGAAACACCAACCATGAACTGTCCAAGGAGCACAATGGTTTGGCAAACCTTGGGCTACTTTAATGTCACCCAGTCAATGTAATGTTATTTTTACAGTAAGGAAGGACTATACAGAACATATTTGTTGGTGGAACAGTGCTGGTCCTACTGTGAAGGCATGCACTATGACATTTTGCAGGGATTTTAAAAATATGTTAAATGGGTATTGATAAATAAACAATAATTACTAGGAAAAGTATGCTAAAGATCCTGAAAGCCTTAGTTTCTGTTCATGCTTAACCAATTTGACTTTACTATCAGGTCACAGAGTTGGGCAATATGTTTTTAATATCCAGCAAAACTGTTAATATATTTCTTTGACATTGTCCTGAGGACCAGGCTGAGGATCCCAGTTTCCACTGGGATCACTGAGAGTTATGGGCATGCAGTAGTCAGTGCACTTTATAGAGTATAAGAACCATCTCATACTGACAGCTCCCCAAAAGCTGCTGTCAGTGGGGGATTATTGAACAGGCGTGTTTCTGGAAGGGAGACATAGCAATAGGAACCATGTGAGCATTTGTCAGGATTTTTATGAGCGAAACAGACACAAAAAAAATAATACTGCTGATAAGATTTGGGGAAAATTCTGAAATTGGTAGTGTAGCCAGGAATGAGAACTGGATGGTCAATCAGAAGCAGAAATGTCTTGTTAAAATATATTGTAATGCAGTCAAATGCAGTACATACAGGAACAAAGAGAGCAAAAATTAATTCAGAATTATCCAGGGGCCGTTGTGGAAAAACTAATCAGCCTGAGTTCTGCTGTCATGGTTTAGCCAAGGGGTTGGTATGGACCAAGAAATGCCTTGAGTTTAGTATGGAGATAATTTGACCTAAACAATGAAAATCCATACACAGTTTCAGTGCCTATAATTGACAGAAATACCACTACAGCTATTTAAGGATTAAAGAAAATGCCTTCACAGGCAAAACTTCAGGAATTTTTAGAGTTCTATGTCTTCAGCCAGCCCAAAGGAAGTGAAGTAGTTGAACTGGTTACAACATCTACATACCTCCACATGGAGAAAGTAACAGCTTTTAAAATGTTCTTCCAGCTTGTGGAAAAATTTATAATAATGAGGGTCTAAGCACTGAATCCAGGCAGTTTCAAGCTGGCAACGAAGCGTGAGTTTTAACAGTGATAATCATTAACCTTTGAAACAAAAACTGGCAAGAGAAACAACCATTTCTCCATCTCATATTGTCTTCGGATCAAGACTGGTGGCCTTTCTAGACAAAGTAATGTACTTCAGTGTTGCACAAGTGAAAATTCTTAGCCCAGTATCAGAAAACTGGGAGAAATGTTGTGCCCTGTGAGAAAAGAAAAGTTATGCAAATTGATTCAAAGGCCCCTTTCTTTTCCCCCTTAAAAATCTATGAGCAAAATTGCACACTGGGCTATTTCAGGTTGAACTCCCTGAATATTTTGGACTAACAGGTTTTCTCAGATTTCTTCAACTAGACAGCGGCAAAGACTGTGAAGGAATATAAGGGCACATCTACATCTTCAGATACCTATCAAACAGATATCTATGAAATGTTGATTTGGTTTCTGGCTTTCCAGAGCACACCAGGCTCAGTGGAACCAGAAACCCATTGGATGCATTGTAGGTATCCCGGTTCTCCACTTCCCCAGATATAATCACTAGCAATATCCAGTGTAAATTGCTAATCAAGCCACTACTAATCAAATGTAATTAGGGTAACCCATTAATCAAGCTCCAGATTTCACAGAACTTGGAAGAGATTGTGAGAGGTTATAGAGTCGCCTTCATGAGGGCTGTAAAGAAGAGCGCAGTGGTAAATTAATGTACATATATTCATTTTCTATCTGTCTGGTTCCTGACTGGACTATTTCAGTCTAGTTTCCCATTTCAGTTTCAAAAGGATTATTTGCATTTAATGCTTTGAGCACTGTGTTTTACAAGCTTATAAGAAGTCAATCTCCCTATTGCAAAGAGCACTATCTGTGTCATCGGTGAAGAGTTTGGACACCTTATTTATTTTAGATGTCTGGCTTGAGTCAAAGGTGACCTCTCTTTCACTGCTTTCCAAGCAGGATCCATCTTCTGGCCAACCAGTCAGCCTGAGGGGGCCAGCAAAGCAGTATGTTCTTCTCCTGGCTCAGCAACAAGTAAAACAAGCAGGGTATTGCAGAAGGTGAGGGGACACAGGAGATCAGAGGTGGGGTGGTGGTGCTGGAGGTATCTGTCCTGAGGGGAGAGACAGCGAGCATGCGGTCTGCAGTGAGAGGAGGTGGGAATAAGATAAGGGACAAGGTGGAGCTGCTGGTTTTGGAGTAGGACAGTTGTAAGAGACAAGGCAGACATAACTGTAATATCTGCTGTGCACGGAGACCGGGCTGAGGCTGCGAGGTAATGCTTCAAATGAGGGCAGCGAGTATTTAGCACCTTCCCTTGACGAGGCCCTCACTGCTGATCCTTGAATATCTTTTCTCCCCAGCCAAGTCAGCCTGTGCTTGGGAGAGATTTAATATCAAACGCAGTGTGAAATTCAATCTCTCCTGTTAGACGATCTCTGACAATGGAGCTGCCATGTGCTTGGTGGGTCATGTCAGCATTAATTTACTGCCCCTGGGTGCTGTGGAAATGTCTCAAGACTGTCACACTCCCACACTGCTGAGCTCTTGGCTTGCACGCAGTGACCAGGCAGAAGGTAATCACAGAGATGGGGCCTTTTAGAGGGGAAAAAAAACATTCAAAAGCAGCCATAGACACCCTCCAGTATTATTAGACCTGATTCAATTTATGTGGACTGGAACATTACTGACAACACGGAAAGCCACCAAATGCAAAAAATCAGAGCTGGTGAAAGGAATGCATGGGACATTCAAGGAAAAGAGCGGGGAGGGAAGAAGCACTATCTTGAATTTATAATCAGGGGAGACTGAGAGTTAAAAAAGTGTCAGATGACAGCCCCCAAGTGTCAAATCCACTTAGACAGAGGAGGTTAACTGCTTTTGCCATACATAAAGCAAACACAAAACTTCAATGTCTTTTTTGTCTTTCTCATGCCCTAACACAGGCATTATTGCTGCTGTTTGATTCAAGCTGCTCTTCCCACAGTGTGCAGAGTTACAGCACATATGAGGTTAATTCTGCAATTTTAGTTCCGTTTCCCACTTTTTTTTCATGCATTTCAAGCAGCGCAAGCAAAGAGACATTGTTTTACTTACTTATAGAAACCGAGCAGAACTGAAATGGCAGGACACTTTCATTAAAGATGAAATACAGATACTGTATGGTGCAGTTTAGTAGGCAGGCTGTGCAGAGTTAAACTTGCGAAAGCTCAAGGGCTCAAGTGGATTTGCCTGTCCCCACACTGCCCCACTCCGCAATTCAGAGATACCTTGCTTTGTGCTCAGTTCCTTGGCATTGCATGAAAGTCCATACACTCCTTTATCTCAGATTAGTGGTCTGAATGGGAAGTCAGGTTTAAATAGTTTAAAGACAGAGGAAATCTTTCTTTCTAAATAAATACCACAAAGGCCAAATATTCATTAAAATACTGTTTGTGTAGGAAAGAAGCCAGCAAAAACATGCATAAGGGTGATGAGCTACACTGTAAGCTTATTGAGTTGTCTGACCTAAGACCCCTCTGATGTAGCTCGTGGAGGCTTCCTCAGCCACAGCCAACAGGACCTTCTTTCGCAACATTAGTTTGGGGAATGAAACCACGGTTTTTGTGATGGAAGTCCCAGATGAGTCTGTCAGAAATCCAGCTTTCATTCTCTGCTGTTAATCAAGATAGTGAGGTTTAGCTCAAAGGGGACCTGGTTGGTATGCTGTGAGGATCCCTCTCGCCCTTGCTCCCAGGACTTGAATGCAAAATATGCAGGTGGCCCCTTGGACACGGGTTCTTTGTTCTCTCCCCCAGAGCAATACCCGAATCCCAGTGCTACAGAATCTCTCTGGCCACGTGAATTTTGTGGTCCCTTGTTATACATTAGCCCAAGGCCAGTGGAAGGCATGGTGAGTCTGAAAAGCATCTGTGCCTGTGGCTCTCCAATGATGCGGGACCTGAACCGCCTCAAGCAGAGCTGAACCCAGGACTCCTACAATCTGTTTTCCCTGCTGTTTCCCAAGTGAAAACACAAAGTTACTCCCCCTGGAAATGATGGAGACAGGTCCTGTAAAGAACAGGGGGAGTTACTATGCCCTTGAGGAGCATGTGCTGCCGTGTCCCAGAGGAGTAGCAGTACTCTTCAGCTCTCTGACGGTAACGCTGTCATGCAAGGTGGTTGAAGCTGGGCCTATCTGATTGTGAGCCTATCTGCTGTCTTCCTAAAAATCACAATAAGGTGACTTCCCCAAGGTTGTGAGGAAAACCTGTGGCCCTAAGGGCTCCATTTTGGGGTGGAGGCTTGCATCAGCCTCTAGTTTGCTTGAAACCTCATCAAAAATCATGCAGAGCCCTGATCAGTCCTGGCATGAAGTTATACTGGTGAAGCCTCACCAAACTTTACCCATCTAAACGTTTGCCCTTCAACCTAATCTAATCATGTATGGTCCTGCTACGGCCAGTAAAGATAGACACCTCCAGATGGCAAATCATCCTATCCTAAGAGAAATGTCTAAGCCACTACCTGCCTTTCCCCATGGGCAGACTGGATGCCTGGTTCAGGCTAGATGACTAAGGATGAACGAATTGAATCCCAGCTTAAGTCACAGAGTTTTAGACTTGATAGAAAAGCTGCTTTGGCTAGGTGAAAACAGCATTTTCTTTAATGCACTCACTCACCATGCATTCATGGCTGCTCTCTGGGTACTCACTTCTGGCTTCTTGGAGCTGGAGCAACCTTTAGACATAAAGGTTATATTCAAATCTGCTTTCCAACTTTCCATTTTTTCCACAACCAGGGCTGTACAGTGGTGAGAGGCTGTACTTTTTGTTATGGGATGACATTATTCTTGTTTTATGGACTTCATTAGTGCGGCAAAGGTTTATGGAAGAGGTGTGCCTGTTGCTTATTTGGCACCCAGTGCTGTCAGGCTTGGCAACAGTCTGTTCTTTATTATCAGAGTGTTCACTGGCCTCACAAATTGCCAGGTAAAATCCTATAGCTCACGAAGAAAGTCATTCTAAACAATCACAATGGTCCCTTCTGGCTGTTCAAGAACTTTTTCCTCCTTACGTTTGCTTTACGATTGTTTGATCCCTGTAACTTTCTGTAATTTCCAAAGAGAATTGGACGTTCTGAAATCATGCCTTTAAAACTGCCTCTGAGATGGCTGTGCAAAAACTAGGAGTCACTTCTTCTGATGAGGGTTCAGTCAGAGGATCAAGGTGTAATATGTACGAGTTCTTCCTGTACAGGAGCAAGAAACTTATAGAAAAATTAATGCAAATCCTAAATCTAGCAGTGATCATAGTGCCCTGGGCTGTGTATAAAATTACTTCCTTGTGCCACCGCCTTCTGGTTTTCCACCAACCTTACACAGGCAGTTTTTTCCCCCTAATTTTATTGTTGCAGCCATTCAAATCCCACCACCCGTGTGGCACTTTCTAAGTGTGTAACGCACAGTTGAATGGAAGGTGAAGTTGCAACCCAGGTTGTGGAGAGTTGACTCACAAATGGCTCTGCGACTCTCCAAACACCTTCTCCCTCTTCCTCTCCTCTCCTGGCTTGCAGCGCATGGAAAGGTTTTGTCATGGAGGACATTGATGGGCAGGAAGGAAGTGAGGACCATGGGCCAGGAGCCATTATGGCCACCTGCTTGGACCTTCACCTTGAAGGGCAACCAACCAATGACCCCAACATGCAGCCAACCAAGCTGAGCATATCTGCATGCAGAGTTAGTCTATTTTTCAGGGCTGGGGGGGTACAAGACCTTTGCCTGGGCTGTGTCCAACCCGAGAGCCTCAAACAACAGCAGCAATAGGATGGTGCCAGCAAAAGCCAAGCCAACATTGTGCTGGATGTGCTCTGTGCCACATTACGTCTGAGGCATGCCATTCTTCCCACATATATTGCTATACCCACCCAATTATGAAAGAGGCCTTGGCTGCCTGCCCTGCTGCTCCAACATTTGCATCTTTGTCCTGAATTAAACTCCAGTCCAAACTCTGCTAATATTATTTTCCATTATTGCTGCTTGGAAGAAGAGGGCTCTAATGGTTTAACAAACTGGAAAGACACCTAGGCAAGTGTCAGCACAGCAAAATGGAGGTAGGCTTGTTGTTCCTGGTTTAATCTAGCTTGTGCAGGTTAGGACCAGCAATGAAAATGCTACTACAGAGACATTAACTGACTTGCAACCACACTACTAAGCCAGGATCTCTGGAATATTTGTTTTCTGGCTACATTCATGTGCTGATGTCCAGGCACCCATTTCGTGGTGCTAAATAGTGTTTTCTGAAGAGAAGGGTCACCTGCAAGGAGGTGGGAGGAAAGGCTGCTTGTGGAGGAGTGCAATACCAAAGGGGTGCAGCATCCTGGGTTCTCCCAGGGAAATGACAAAGGGGTCCCCGTCCCTCCCGCGGGAAGGCAGGATGACTTGACCCCCCTAAAGTCAAATGAGCAGGTACCTGTGTGTGCTGGTCACACCTTCCTTTTACTATGCAGATATTTTTCCTTCACAGCTGATTTCTTTGCAGTTGCCCTTATTGTCTTTGCACACAGAGTGTAAACTAACTCTGGACCC
Source organism: Egretta garzetta (assembly GCF_000687185.1). NCBI lineage: Eukaryota > Metazoa > Chordata > Aves > Pelecaniformes > Ardeidae > Egretta > Egretta garzetta. The sequence goes on from NW_009258820.1 coordinate 79,589, forward strand.
TGGCTCAACATCCTTTCTGTCTGGGGACCGTTTAGATGGGACCAGCAATTTACTGTGTGAAAATACCAGGAAAATGGCTGATGTGAATGGACCATTGTACCTGGTGCCTATATGAACATGACTGCATTGATCTACCCACGATCTGTATTATTAAATGAAAGCAGTAAGAAAACAAGAAATGGAAAGCCAAAATGTAATGTCAATGTTAACTCCTGCACATGTTCAAAAAACAAGAGAAAGATGGCCGTTGTCAGTTCTTTGTAGGCATTATTCTAAATAGGGTCAAATATCACTGAAAATGTTGGTTCTTGTGTTTTTAACCAGAGGGGTTTGTTCTAACACCAAGGTTAGATAGAATATTTCTGGGAGACGTCTTTCTGGGATGTGTTGAATAGTGTTACTCATTACAGTAACTGCTGCTCACCATGGTCTGGAGTGGCAGAAGCAGGTGACCGAGGTACATAACACAGACATGACCTTTTCTCAATATATTTGGAAGCAAAATTTATTCAAAACCGAAGTAAGGTGTTGAGGAGGACCCATATGCTACGGTGAATGCCACACAAACAGAGGGTGAAGGGCCTTGCATAGCAGATGAGAGCGTCGCGAATTTGCGAGAGCCTGTTTGTATTAGCTGGGTGTGTTTGAGTTACAAGATGCAGCATTTGGCTCCAGATCTAAAGGTAATTGTTTGTTGTATATTTTATGACTGTTTATGAAAGTGGTTTGAAGAAAATAACAGACTATGTAACATATTGTCTTTCCCCAGGTCTTTAGTCCATCAACTTCATATTATTTTAAGTGGCTAGACTAGAAATTTAAGTCATTGTTATTTATATTAGAGGTGCAACTAAGGATTCAGCCGTGCTCCAGGCTGCATTATGAAAGTTGCTGTGTCAGGGTTTGAGAATGGGACAGGTGTTGTCTTGATCTGAAATACAACAGGATCAGGCCAGGTTGGTTAATCCTGCGATTAGAGGTTCTCACAAGCCTTGTAAGAACAGGCCTCCACTCCTGGTCCTACTGCAAATTCCTTGTGTGGCCATGGTATTCTTGTTTCTCCTGGGATAGAGTTAACTTTCTTCCTAGCAGCTGGTGTAGTGCTGTGTTTTGGATTTAGTGTGAGAATAATGTGATAACACACTGATGGTTTAGTTCTTGCTAAGCAGTGCTTAGACTAAGTCAAGGACTTTTCAGCTTCTCCTGCTTTGCCAGTGAGGAGGTGCACAAGAAGCTGGGAGGCAACACAGCTGGGACAGCTGATCCAAACTGGCTGAAGGGGTATTCCTTACCATATGATGTCATGCTTAGTATATAAACTGGGAAGAGTTGGCTGGGGGGCAGTGACTGCTGCTCGGGGACGGGCTGGGCATCAGTCAGCGGGTGGTGAGCAGCTGCATCACTTCTTTTTCCTGAGTTTTGTTCCTTTCTCTCTTGTTTTGTTTTCCTTTTCATTACAATATTTTATTTTATTTTATTTTATTTTATTTTATTTTATTTTATTTTATTTTATTTTATTTTATTTTATTTCAATTATTTTATTTTATTTTATTTCAATTATTAAACTGTCCTTATCCCAACCTGTGAGTTTTCTCACTTTTACCCTTCCAATTCTCTCCCCCCTCCCACTGGGGGGAGTGAGCGAGTGGCTGTGTGGTGCGCAGTTGCTGGCTGGGATTAAACCACGACACATGGCCAGTCTTTTACGATTTAGTGTTTTGAAGGTATTTATGAAAAAAAAAGAAAAAAAAGTATAGCCATTTAAGGTCTTAGCATTTAGGGAGACCTAGATCCCTTAGTAGATTTAAGTGCCATAATGTTGGGGTAAATTTTTAGATATTTTCTACCATATATAGTGTACCACTATGAAAAGACAGTCAGGAGTCCAGCTAGGCCAGCCCATGTCTCCATCCCGTGTTAGTTCACGTAGCCCTGTACAGCCTTGCCTTGTATGGGGCAACCTTCCGCAATTCCCACATGCTGAGATCCACAGTCTTCAGTTAGTTTTTCTGGTTCACTGTGAGAGATTCAGCCCAGGTCTGTAATGACTGAAGGATGTTTGATTGATGTTCAATGGCTTATTTGATAACCATTGCTACTGAAACATCATTCATGTTAGCAAAAACAGAAAGGAGAGATGTTTGTGTTTAAGGAACAAGAGAGGGACGCAGAAATTGTGGATGTTGCTCCCAGCTGTCCTGCAGACTTGCTCTGTGATTGAGAAGGAGTCTGCTAATCTCGTGGTACATAGGTTCACCACTTAATAATAATCCTTCCTTCTTCCTACTCTTTGTGTTGTCTATTTAGCTTGTCAAGTCTCCAAGGCAGGAAACATCCTTGTGATGTGCCTTGGCTGGTATCACCAGGCCATTGTCAGGTGAGAAGCTTTTGGGGGCAAGTGAGTTGGAATAGCTCATGTACGTGATAACCAGAACTAGAACTTTTGTCGAGCAGAGAGAAGAGAGGCACCAAAGCTGGAACGGGCAGGAAGACTAAACTTGTCATGCTGAGAAGTGCTGCCCTGAGGCAAGATGGGGGAATTGCAGAGGAGCTTGCCTTGCCAATGCTTACACTCTACCTGTTCATAGAATATCGTATACCATGCTCTAGGGCTGGCAAGCCAGGACTTATCTGTTTAAGAACAAATTCTGATAGAGACTGGATACCATTTCTACGCCTCAGGCTGCTGTAAGCTATTCTCTTTCAGCAGCAATTCTCATAGGATCCAAATCCAAGGTAGGGTTCTAGCTATCCTGAAATGTAGGATCCATTGCAAAATCTGCAGGCAACGGTGCTGGCAACTTAGGAGTTGCCTGTGGGCCTGGCATGTGCTTAAACTACTCATGAGCTATCTGGGCTCCTAGGCTTGATTTCCATCCTAGTTTGACTCATATTTTATTTCAAGGATTGTTTGCATTTTTATGCCTCTGAGACTAGGTCCCGTGGGAATCCTTCCCAAACTCTGTACATTGACCTCCTGTACTTCCAGCACATAACCCCTTCTCAGAAGAGGTCATTTGATCCTCTACCATGAATACATGAATTAACGCCTTATGCTTTTCTGGGACTTTTCTTGAGTTTGCTAGTTTCCCAGCACCTCTGAAGAGTTCATTTTGACCATGAAAGGCTTCCAAGACAACCTTACTTTGCTTGTAGGACTATATAAGGGTCACAGTACAAAATTATTTGCTTATGCACAAGGGCCTGACTGTGAGCAAGTTGAGTTCAGTAACCAGTCAATTGGCTTCTCTTGGTACTGCAAGATTCCTCCAGGCTGCCTGGTTAACACCAAGAGAGATGCTGGATATCAGATCACGGTACTGTAGCGGGGTTAGAGGGGAGAGATCAGAGGAGCAAGCATTTTGAGACACTCTCCGGTTAAATCATCGGGCAGTTATTTACAAGTGTTAGCTTAGCCCCAGTCACTTAATTACGTCAACACGCATTATCTAAGAGACATGTCATCTAACCAAGTAGTCTACAAAGATGGATACCACAGAGATGGGTAACAGGATGGGGTGAAGGTACAGCTATAGCTCTCTTCTGGCCCTGTGGGGAGGGCACACACCTCTCTCAGGTGTTTATTTGTACGTGGCTGAAATTAATTCAATCCTAACTGTGAAAGCCATGCCTATGTATTCTTAGAAGAGTGGCCATGAATCGAAAAATTCATGTATGTATAGGAATTCATAACTAGTACCCACCAAAGCTCATTTTGACTTATCAGAGGTTTCAGAATAAACAATACATCTGCCTGTGTGTACTCGCACTAGTGACCAGACCTAGGTTTTCAACAGGAATGCATAATGTCACAGACTGTTCAGTGGAAAGGTCAGTCCAAGCTGCTGACAGCCTTAATTCATCACACTTTCTGGATAGATGTTACTTCCTATGGCTATGGACCAGGGCAGAGTTAGCAATACCCATGTTAAAGGCCTTTGTGCCTGTATGTGGTCCACTACCTTTCTGTGTGATAATATGTTTGGGCATGTACCTGATATTACCTGGTTAATCATCAAAGAATGTATTTGCCCCTGAAAATAACTCGAAGAAATTATGCTTCCAGTAAAATGAGATGGCTGTGCTGGCCAAAGTCAGAGTACTCCTGTGCCTCTGATCTGTGCGACAAGTACTTTCATCCATGACATATGTAAAAGAATATGCACTTACAATGCAGGAATAATGGGCAGGTAAATTAACAAAAGCTTTGCAAAGGTATCTGGAGAATCCTCCAGGGCGGTGAAAGATGAGTTGCTGGGGGGCTCTGGAGCCAAAAGTCTCCCTCCCTGCTCCACAAGCTGCTGGGCACGTACATTTTTCTCACACTCAGGAGAAAGAAGAGGCTCAGGAAGGACTCTTGGGCACCAGCCCCAACCTTTCACAGGTTTCAGAGGTCTGCAGCTTCAGGAGGAGAGTGGCTCTGGTGGGAAAGGACGGCTGCTCTGTGCTGCTTGCTGGGAAATGAATGGACGGGGCAACACCTTCCAGTTCCTTGGCTAAAACTGGGGTGTCTCATGCTCCTCTCTGATGTGGTTTGCACTTTACCAGAAATGTTGCAGCTGCCGGACCCAAAGAACAGAGAGTTCTAGACACTAGGGCAAGAAAACATAACCGAGTCTTGCTGATTTGCAATAATGTTGCTCCATCCTGGGTGTTATCCTGAGAAACTTAAATTCCTCAGTCCCTTAGGGCTTGTGGTGAAGAGAATGGCAAAGCCTCAATCACTTCAAGAGCAGCAAAATTGGGCTTTTATTCAGGTAGTTGTTTTTCCCCTCCCAGAAATGCTATGAGGCCATATCCTCTACTGTAATCAAACAGTACTTCTACCTGTCAATCACAATTTCCCTGCCCCAGCTCCACTATGCAAACCGACACACACACATATATGCACAGAGTCAAATACTTAAAAAAAAAAAAGTACTTTCTTTCTCTGAAATCATTTTGGACAGACGCCTTTTATTTAATAGGAAAGTTGTGATACAGTGCAACACGACATCATGCGTGCCAGAACAAGAAGAATGGCACTTTTGTATAGGTAGGGAAATAGCTGCGATGTGCAAAAGAGATACTCTTTTTCCATCACTTTGGCCAAACTTTACACCTAGCTTCTCGTGTTGGGAGAGGGTGTGACGGTAGATAGGATGTAGCCTTTGAAACTCCATCTCCGCAGAGAAAAGACAGATGGAATCCAGCTGGCGGGTATCACACAGGTTTTCTGTTCTCCTCAGTATCACAGATCTGGTAAACACGGAAGAATAACAAGCCTTTATAGAATGCAGATGAACAGAGGAGCCTATCTGTATGTAAAAGAGAAGGGCCTCAGTTGGCTGAATACTTATTTCTGCTAAATGAAAGTTAACTCCCACGATCTCATAAAGCGAGAATCTACCTGTTAGGGGCACATGTTTGATTATATACCATATGAATTTATCAAACTCCCATGGCTGTTGTTATCCTGATCTCATTTACCATCATGTCATGTCAGACTCACATTGATAGCAAGGAGAAGCAATGCAGGTGGGGGATGCTCAGCAGGAGCTCATAGGGTTGTGTGGAACTTTGTCCTGGAGAGCACAACTGGTAATCTGTGATCATCCAAAGTCTGCATGCTGTCTTTTAAAATAAAATCTTAGAAACCTGGGAATAATGTGCTAAGACAAGTGTTGTCTAGTGATGGGAGCCAGGAAATGGTATGCGAATACCTGAGCGCAAATGACTCATCCAGTGACCTCCTTTGGCTTCGCTGTGTCCTCCCCTAACCTCCTCATCCTTCCTGCTTCAGATGGAGCTGCAAGGCTTTGTTACCCGGAGGACTTTGTGATGTGATTTTGTGCTCCCCAGCAAAACTGCTGCAATTAATCAGATAAGAGGCCTAAATTAGGATCTGTTTTTGCACAAGCTATTGCTGCTGGTTTCATCTGTGCAGATACTGGGTCAGATTCTAATGTGGTTTTGATTAATAGAGGGTGAATGTTGATCTCCTTTTACTCAGTAAGGTAGCGTCTTAATGGAAAGTGAACCCATGACAGAAGGTAGCATTGTGTTTGTTTAAATTTCCTCCATATCCAGAGGAGCTGATGCTGACATGAGATCCACAAAGAGGTAAATTTGAAGTGTATATACATTATATTCACCCCTGTGCTGGGGTGGTACTAACACATCTTCCGTCTGTTTTCTCCAGTAAAAGTTACAGTGAAGTGTTCCCCTCCCTCCCCGCTATTCCCTTATGGATGAAAGAATTGGTGTCACACAAAGGAAATCCCAGTGGATGGACCCTCTATCAATACCAGCAAAAGTTTAAACTGCATCTTAGATGTCAGCTCAGAGCTTGGCCCATTGCTTCCATTTAAATCTATTTATAATTTGTGAGGTCATGGACCTAAGCGTTTCTTTTATTTCTCCTCAAAGGGAGCAGTGAAACCTATTTTCAAAAGACTTGTGGACTCTTGAAAGACACACTGAAAGGCATAAGAGATCACAGGTTGTTACAGAAATGTAGATTATTGGACCCTGAACTCCTGCCTCCAACAGTGGCTACATCTGCTGCTCCAGAGCATGTTGCAATCTTCTCTTACCTCTAAATCCTATGGAGCCCCTCTGCTTTTGGCTGCTGAATTTCAAACCAAGAAAATAAACCTACAGTAGTGAGACACCTAAAACCAGAGGCACTTTTAAGAAGATTTACCCAAAGCCAATTGTGCTGAGTGGGCAAAATCGACTCAGAACTTTCACTGAATGACTTCGCTTACTCCTCATGTCATTTTTACCTTACCCCCTCAAAGTCAAATTCTGGTTTTGTACAACCCTAGCTCCCGTGCCTGCAGAGAGGTAGTTATATCTGTGTCCATCCTGAAGCATCTGAGTAGTCCTACTGAAGTAAAAAATTTGCTTGACATTAAGCATACGATGTCGCTTGGTGAATCTAAGCCCAAGTCCCCTGTGCCTTTGCCTCCTGTGCACTCTACTGCACACTGGAAACACCTCCGCAGTCCCAGCTCTGGTTTTACTATTCAGGGCACCAAACATCTGCTGTATTTTCCACCTGATGTCTGAAAAACACAGATCAGGAGAGAACTGCTTCCCCCTTGAAGAATAAACAGGTCTTTGCAGATGATAGGTTTCATCTGTCTGATAACAAGATAACCACAGAAGCAGAAATTGGATTAGAAATGCATTTTTTAGGGGAATGGTTTCCTGTATCCTTTAAATTTTGTTTTGTGTTTCCTGAAGTCAGTATAGTGACTTTCCTAACATTATTTCCCTGTTTTCAGCCAATAAAAATCACGTTCATTATAACATTAGTAGATAATACAATATACTAAGGGCTTCGGGAACATTCTGGAGCTGTGGATGTTTTCATTGTTTTCCTGGTAAGGTTTCCAGGGTCCTTGGTTTATCTGCCCTCTTGCCTTTTACTTTTACCCAAGTTTGATTTAGATTTAAAAGGTTCTGGGAAAGAAAAGAGAAAAAAAAAAGGCTGCATTAATAATGCCTTTTAATGTGTGGAAGGGTTTTCCAGCAACACGTGCTCTATAGAGGATTTCCTGTTTTGTTGCCTTAAATAGATGTCGTGTATCATTTGGGAAGCCTGAATTCTAAATGTCCTTTCTATATGAGTACAGAGTATGGAAAAAAGGAAAACCTGACCTAAGCCTGGTACAAAGTAGTGAGTTTGGCATTTAAGAAGAACAAAGACTGAGTGGTGACAGGTTTTGTAGTAGTCACATATATCAGAGAAGTTCTTCTTGTGCAGCGGAGTATAGGTTCATCAGTACCTAAGCTAGCTGATTTGGGAAGTTTATTAGATCATGTTTTGTGAAGCATCAGGTTCAGGTACTGACACTTTCAATCTGAAATCCCAAAGGTAATGCCATACTGCTGCAGCCAATACCCCTGCTGTTTCCCTGAAGAAACAAGGGGTTGAAGTTTTGCTTTCCAGCCTGCTTACTCTGGGATTCACTTTCTGCACTCAGAGCTGTGACATAGATTTGGTGTCTTCCAAGAAACCTGTCCTGCAGTCTGAATTTTGTCCCAGACTCAAAACTGCCATGCACAAGCACCCCTTGCCACAAGCTGCAAATAGCAGAGAGATCAGAAAGTGCAGCAGGATGAAAATAAAACACACTGAAGTCCTGAGTGGCTGAAAAAAAAAATCTTATCTTCTTCTTGTGCAGCACACAAGGTTGTGGACTCGCCATTCATCTCACCTTGAACTATAATGGTTGTTGATGGTGAAAATAACAGGCTGTACCACAAACGGTTGGGAAGCAAAATCAAGGAGATGAGTGAAAACAAGGAAAATTCACCTCCTACATTTCTACACTTCTGCTTTTTCCCACACCTCTCATTCTCTCTGTAGACTTTGTGTCTTTCCATTGCTGGCAGATAGCTGCCACACTGTCCTTTAGCTTGGTCCCAGCTGAGATGCATTGGGTTGAATCGCGCACTCAGCAAACCGGAGTTGATGCACTGGGGACAGTGAGCTGGTGGAGGCTGGGAACCATTGTGTTCTGGGGTGGAACGCGAGCTGGAAAGGCACTGTTAGCAAAGACAAATGATAACTGATATTTCTGCTCCTTGAACAAGGTGGAAAACATGAGCCTTACGAAAAATGGCTCTTAAGGTTTGGCTGAAGAAAGTAGGGGCATTTACCCTATGTCACTTCACCAAGGCTGTTAAATAACCGCCAAATCTGTGTCACTTTTCTTTGGGTGCCTTTCACTGGGCTTAAAAGCACTGCACAAGTTACAACCACAAAATCACTATTTATTGCCAAAACATGCGGTAATGACTTGGAAATAACTTGCTAGTGGGCTAAGCATTAATAATATTTACCACATGCTGTTGCGCTGCACTCCCCTCAGTGAGTCTCTGCTGGATGGACAGCTGTCAGTCACTTGCCCTTTTGCTTCTTGGGACAGGTTAAACCTTGATCTTGATGACCTTCTGCTTCTTCTGCCTTCCTGCTCCTTCTCCTAAGGCTGTATGTCCTCTGATGTTTCTGGCTTTTTCTCTGAAGGTTTGATGACATCATATCTTTTTTTTTAACTGTGGTTAATCAGTATTGACTCATCTCGCATCACTATGTTCTGCTTTCACACCTTGCCTGTGTTAGTGATCTGTGTACTCACACACAGACTAATGGGCTCTGGGTCACAGGTAAAACAGAGGATTTTCTTGAAATCTATAGATCTGAGCTGTTTTCTGGACAGAGGCCTTAGATTCTACAGACACAAACCACAAACTATCACCCCAACCTAGACAACAACCATGTGGGAAGATGAGTCCTTTTAATGCCCTAAGCACTTACACACACTTTGTAAACAAAGATACATCTTATGATTTAGTTCCTACATTTTTTCACCTTCATGGATCTTCCCAGGCATTTTCCCAACTATGTGTTTCATATAATTCCAAAGCCACCCATCTGGTGGCCACCAAGCCCACAAGAAAACATTATTTGTGTAATATCAATGGTATATTGTCAAGTCTAGGCTTCAGTAAATGGGAAAAGAATGAGATCCACTGTCCTGCAACTTTCTTCTTATCAGAAATAGTCTGCAACATATTCTGTGCCTCAGACTGAGAAGCTTCATTGGAACACTGGCTTGTCAAAACAGGACTGGAGTCCCACATCATCAGTATCCAGTAGCAGATATTCTGCTGGTATTCCCATTTAATGTAAGGTAGCTCCCTTACTATTCACCAAAGAGGACTGAGGGAGCTGGTGAAGTGCTCACCAAGCCACTTTCAATCCTTTATCAGCAGTCCTGGCTAACTGGGGAGGTCCCAGCTGACTGGTTGGCAAATGCGATGTCCATCTACAAGAAGGGCTGGAAGGAGGATCCAGGGAACTACAGGCCTGTCAGTCTGACCTTGGTGCCGGAGAAGGTTACGGAGCAGATCATCTTGTGTGCCATCACAGAGCATGTACAGGACAACCAGGTGATCAAGGCCCAGACAGCATGGGTTCATGAAAGGCAGGTCCTGCTTGACCAACCTGATCTCCTTCTATGACCAGGTGACCTGCTTAGTGGATGAGGGAAAGGCTGTGGATGTTCTCTACCTAGACTTTAGTAAAGCCTTTGACACCATTTCCTACAGCATTCTCCTGAAGAAACTGGCTGTTCTCGGCTTGGACGGATGTATGCTTCATTGGGTAAAAAACTGGCTGGATGGCTGGGTCCAAAGAGTTGTGGTGAATGGAGTTAAATCCAGCTGGTGGCCAGTCACAAGTAGTGTTTCCCAGGGCTCAGTGTTGGGGCCAGTTCTGTTTAATATCATTATCAACAATATGGACAAGGGGATCAAGTGCACCTTTAGTAAGTCAGTTCCATGATGTTCAACAATGCTCAGTGCCGGGTACTGCACTTGGGTCACAACAACCCCATGCAACACTACAGGCTTGGGGAAGAGTGGAAAAGGACCTGGGGGTGTTGGTCAACAGCTGGCTGAATATGAGCCAGCAGTGTGCCCAGGTGACCAAGAAGGCCACCTGGTATCCTGGCTTGTATCAGGAATGCTGTGGCCAGCAGGATCAGGGAAGTGATTGTCCCCATGTACTCAGCACTGGTGAAGCCTCACCTTGAATGCTGCATTCAGTTTTGGGCCCTTCACTCCAAGAAGGACATTGAGGTGCTGGAGAAGGGCAACGAAGCTGGTGAGGGGTCTGGAGCACAAGTCTGATGGGGAGCAGCTGAGGGCACTGGGGGTGTTCAGCCTGGAGAAAAGGAGTCTGAGGGTAGACCTTATCACCCTCTACAACTGCCTGAAAGGAGGGTGTAGTGAGGTGGGGGTTGGTCTCTTCTCCCAAGTAAGAAATAATAGGACAAGAGGGAATGGTCTGAAGTTGCTCCAGAGGAGGTTTAGGTTGGATATTAGGAAAAAATATCTTCCCCAAAAGGGCTGTCAAGCATTGGAACAGTCTGCCCAGGGAAGTGGTTGAGTCCCCATCCCTGGAGGTATTTAAAAGGTGTGTAGATGTGGTGCTTAGGGACATGGTTTAGTGGTAGACTTGGCAGTGTTAGGTTAACAATTGGACTTGATGATCTTAAAGGTCTTTTCCAACCTAAACAGTTCTATGATAAAAACAGGTTCAAGATTCAGCAACAAGTAACTTGTCAACCTGACTGCTTTTTCCAGACACATGAAAAAATAATCTGCGAAGAGGAGAGGAAGAAAACAAAGATAGCGAAAGGCTCTTTAATCTAGCAGAAAAGAAGCATTGCAGGAACCAAATTAAAGCCAGACTCATTCATATGAAAAATAAGTTAGCAGGAAAGATGATTAACCATAGGAACAGAGTACAGAGGGAAGTTGTAAAATTATTCCCTATGTCCTGGTGTCTTCAAATCAAGACTTTATTCTATCCTGTAGAATATGCTTTGATCAAAGAAATTCTTGGAGTTGACACAGAGGAGGTCAGACTAGATAAGGTGATCATTCCTGTGACCTTAAAACTCTACAAATATGTACCTTCAGAGAGAAAGGCCAGACTGTGGCCAGACACCAGAAATTTCAGTTCAAGGCCTGGCTCTGTTACAGATTTCCAGAATAACCACAAGCAAGTTGTGTAGTTTATCTGTGCCTCTGTTCACCATCTGTAAAGTGTGGAGAATAATCCTTCTTCTGTTTAGCTTGTTAGCTATTTGGGGTATGGAAAGCGACTTATTAGGTGTGGGTACAGACCTCTCCTAAGGTCTGCAAAGGGAAGTCTGTAAGCATCATTGCAAAGCACATGTATCCATAAGGAAACCTTGATGATACAGAAGGAAAATATATTGGTAGGGAGGAAAGGAATTGCTTTGGTTTCATCAGTAGCCTCCTGAGTGCAGTTAAAAGACAACGCATCGGAGCGTGGGGATGGTCACTCCACCAGACAATTATGATTTCATCTCAGGATGCTTCTGGATACAAATAACGTCCAAAGCCTCCTCATGAGGGAGCCTCTCACTTCCTCCGGTGGCATTTGCAACATTGCGCTCATTTATGTTCTCAACAACGATAATCAAATGATCAGTGTCTGTCTCTATCCATGCACAATGAAGACTTGTGTTCTCTTTGCTTAGCTAAGAAACTTTGTGAGCTTCTGCCAAGAAGTGAAAGATCACTTTGAATGGCTGGAACAAATTCAAACCATGTTCCAGAGAGCTGGAAGGCTCACAGGCTTGTCCACTGCCCAGCTGCTCCTCCCTTCCTTACATCTTCATTGTGTCTATCTGTCTATATCGCTGCTGGAGCTAAATTAGCTGACTGCTCCACCTGGTAGCTGGACACGCTTCTAGCTTTGCCTTTGCCTGTCACCAGGGTTGATATGTGAATAGCTTTTCACAGCATGTAGGAAGTGGGTTTTAGGAAATGAGCTGAGCATGAGCTGGGCTTCTACTCCGTCAGGGAGAAAAGGGCTGCATTCGAGCTGGAACCTCAGAGCAACAGCTTAATGAGCCCTTTTGTGAGCTGCTGTTACTTACATCTGCTCCAGAGAGAATAGGACCTTGTGCAGCAGCCTGCTGCTTTCAAGCACGCATAAGATGCTCCTTGCTCTAGAAGGTTCAGGTTCAGTCCTTGACGGTGGCCAACATGAACTTGCAAATATAACAACGTATGTGTATGTATATATATAAAACATGTCATATATATAACACACATAACAGCAGCACTTCACATATATAAGGGAAAACACTGCTTTCTTTATTTATGAAGATAACTACTTCAGCAGTGAGTTACAGTCCTACTAAGGCATCTTCTTTAAAGAGAGAACAAAAAGAAAGGTTTCTTCACTGAAAGGGTTGTTTCTTCACCGAAAGGATTGTCAGGCTCTGGAATGGGCTGCCCAGGGAGGTGGTAGAGTCCTCATCCCTGGAGGTATTTAAAAGAAGGATAGATGAGGTGCTTAGGGCCATGGTTTAGTGGTGGGATGGCAGGGTTAGGTTAAAGGTTGGACTCGATGATCTCAAAGGTCTTTTCCAACCAAAGTGATTCTATGATTCTATGATTCTATTCTAAAGCAATAGCCACCAACACACAGATTTTCTAGGGCTGCTCTGAGGGTTGTAAGGAGAATAATAGGGACCGTTGTTTCCAGTTCCCCCCTATTCCTAACAACCCTCATCAAGCTACAAGCATGACCAGTGTCAAAGTAACGCACTGAAAGATATATGAAGGGTTGGAGAAGGAAAGGAAAAGACAGCTGTTGGGATGAGTGGAGAACCATATCAGAACTACAGTGAGACACAGCTTCACAGAGCTAAGCCATGCACTTGTGTTATCCTGCCAATCCCCCCTTGGCACAATGTCTCTGTATGTGATCCTCTTAGTCTATCACTGGTTCTCTGTGATACGTGTCTATCTGGTTTCTCATGGCCATGATAAACCCTTCTACTGCTCTAATCTCATTTAACAGTTCCAATGACTTGAAAAGAACCCGAGTAAAATTGCTGTGCAATTTCTGCTGGCATTATTACGGCTGTATCACTTGTCAGCTTTTGTAAACAAGATAAATATAGTTAAACTTAAAGCATCAGATATGAAGAAATTTGGCATGTTATAGCAGCCCATCAGAAATATTGTTTGACAGGTACCTTACAAAAAAGGAAATGAGAGAATGCCAGAGAGGAGGATAACTGCAAGTTTTCCCTTTGCAAAATTCTTTTGCCCAAGGAGGCTGCAAGAACTTCATGTTCACTACCCTACCTTTTCAGCACCATCAGCTAACACTGCTGTCACGTCCTGCAGCCTGTACCTGGACTGACTCCCGAAAGCAGTGAGGTTTGGTAGCAGTCTCAGTATCGTACAGAGCCTCTCATCTCAGAGTGCACCGCTGGAATCCAGCTCCCCGGAGGCTGGAGGATAAAAGCCAGGATGGCGGGAGGCATGCAAAGCTGGAAGGGCGGGAGGGGGGAAATGTTCCTGATAGGGCACAGGGAAAACCCCGACGCACAATTGATTTCTAACGAGTCTGCACAGCAAGAGGACATCCCCATCTGAAGGGCTTGTGTGAAAGACCATCCCCCACTCTCCCCACACAAGTGGTCGGTTTGTGCCTGCAGCTACTCTATGCTCAAAAGAAGACAAGGATCTCCCCTCTAGCACCTGCATGAAAAGACCAAGCCCAGGGAATCTCCCCACACCCAGGAAGTACCCACATTCCCTTATCACCTCCCGAGCAAGTCCCTGGAGAGGAGGGATGGGAGAAGATAAGCTTGCAGCCCCACACCATGCTGACCAGGGAGGATGAACGAACACACCAGGGGCATGGTGCACCAAGGGGTGCTGTAGCAAGAGGAGCTACACGTTCAAGGACAGTCCATGGGGTAAGTCTTGGTCCTCCCATGCTGCTGAGCCCTGAGCCCTCTCAGATTGCATGGAGGTCAGACCAATGACAGAAACGTGAGTCAGCTGTGCCGAGACCTGAGCCCATGGCTCCGGGAAGGTAGGCACTTCCTAACCTGAGGTCAGGACATCTTCTGGAAGAGATTCATAGTTCATGGGAGAGACTGCATTAGCTCCTAGCCAGAGAGGAAAAAACAGCCCTAAAAATAACTGAATCATAAAGGCCAGTGACAGAGGTCAAGTCACTGATGCTTACTCAGAGGATAATGTGCTGGTTTCTACCATTGTGTGCCATACAGTCAATAAAGAACTCCAATAATTATACACAGCTCTTGTCTCTTGTGTGACTGTAAAAGACAATGGGATGGATTTTCAGCTTTAGGAGAGTTTAGGACATTTATGATGTCACCTTATTGCACACACAGAAATACAGGACATCAAAGTCTTGACAGAGATGCCTGTGGGGAGAAGCGTTGAGATTTGAGGGCAACAGACTGGGCAGACAGATCGGGATGCTATGATGAAATAAAGAACTCTTTGCCTTATGACATCTTGCTTTTGAGGAAGTAAAATTCCATCTCTCCACACTTCTGGAGAGAGAGTGTTTTAGAATTGCCTCTCCTATTGCAGTAAAGAGTGAAAAACATGTAGTGTTTCTAGTGCAAGCTGATGTCTTCAAAAATTTCTATTTCCCTCAAAGAAATAAAGATTCCCAGTAGAGCTTAAGTGTCTAAAGAGTTAGACACAAATTTGAGCCTCATTCTGGACTCATGCTGAAGGTCACATCCAGTTGATCCACATGTAAATAGACAACTTTTCCTTCAAGATAGGAAGATACAGGCAGTCAAGGCTGATGCCAGTTCCTGCGCTTATTTCTGGGCTGCAGGCTCTGAAGCCCGTGCACCTTAAGCACTGCAGATCTTACCACATTGGCTCCAGTCAAGCTTTGGGCATAGAAACATCTGCGAACTCAAATAAGTCGGGACACATACAGTTCTGGCACCCCAGATTATCCGATGCCCAGGAGCAATCAGGGAAAGTAAGTGAGAAAGAAACTTCTAGCTGAAATGAGCTCACCACTTTTCTTATCACCTTAGCTATAGCAGGCTCCCTACTGACTCCCTGCAGATCTCCTGACTGTGGTTTTAATGGGTGACATATGTATGCAGAGAGAGTATTAGTTACACTAATTTCTGGAAACATCAATAAATAGTCTAGAAAAAATGCGTGCTAGTACATTAGTGTATGAAGACAGCTATGACCTGTTGTATATCAGCCAGCCATTATTGATCAGAATATTAATTTTTTAAGTTTATGTACTTTCTGAACATTTACAGCCTTCTTTTGGCTAATTAGAAATCACTACTGATACTAGACAATAATTTATTGCATGGAAAATTTAGTCCTGGGAAGTGAATGGCCTCAATCAGTCCATGTTTATGTAGAGATTTCCAGATCTTTAAGGACTATAAAAATGCAACTAACTGATTGAGCGTGTGTCTTGGAGGGATAAGAAAACTCTCTCTCATTCATCTTTAGTCATTGTAATAAGTCAGATGCCAAACACCTTGTCATTAAAGGATAAAGGGAAGAAGGACTGTACAATTCTCCTAGGAGAACAACCTTCACCGCCTCAGATCTCAGCAATGATCTTATTAACGTGACTGCTACTGCTGTTCAGAGTTGTCTTGAGGCCATTGAACTGGAGCCATGGCAAGCAAACTGGATTTAAACCAGTTCTGCTTTCCTCAGCCTCTGACCTCCCATGTGGATCACAGCTGGCCTGGACCTGAGCTGGCTCTGGTGGGATGACTTCAGCTGCTGCTGAAGTCACTGCAATGCCCGTGACAAACCGATTGTGAGAGAGAGAGAGAATGTGAGTTGGGAGATGTTGTATCAAGAATATATTAAAAAGTACAAATAGAGGCTGGTGGGTGAGGAAACTCTTTCACTGCCATTCTACTTCAGCCCCCAGTTGCAACAAGAAGACGTGTCTGCCTTTGTTTCTCGTCTCATGGTGTAGGAGCCCTGGTCGTTGTTTTGTCCGTGATTATCAGAACAGCTCCTGAGCTGCACAGGGTCCTGCTTATTCTGGTTTTCACCACCTGCAGCAAGTGGTCATAAACCCACAACATCCTTAACTGCATTCCAATCCAACCAAAACACAAGTGCTAATCATACAGTTACAAAGTCCTTCGGCTGCCTCAGACAGAAAGATTTATGTCCTCTAAGACTTGGCTAGCCCATTATTACTCATTCATTGTGTTTGCCTACAAGTTACGACTGCTCTTTCCATTTAATTTTTAATGCAGCTGTAGCCTTGCCTCACTAAGCTCCAGGAGAACTGTAAAGGCACTGGCTGTTACCACGAACTTACAATCTCCTGGCAAAAGCAGCGTGTGCAAACGCAGTCTCTCCTCATTGCACGACAGTTCACAACACCCTACGCTGACTTTTATGCAAGAACCACATTTTTCTTCAAAGCAAGCGTACAGTTTAAATTTGCTTCAGTCAGAGGCCTGAGCCAGAGGAAAGAGTACAATTTCCCAGACGAAGCATATGAATTCAGTGAGCATGTCTGAATCACACATTATGGGCCTAGATGTGGTTTACTGCTATTCATAAAGCTCATTGCTGTTCTTATCTAGTGTTTCTCTTCTGTTTCATTTTTGCTGAGTGCTCATCATCTCACTATCAGTAGTCTAGGTCCTGAGGGGAACTTTAATATTTCTATTCCTTAGATTTTAACCCAGATCAGATTATATTACTGCAATACGGAATTTAGTGACTCAAGATGTTTTCCTTTCCATTCCAGTTGCTCCAGTTTAGGGAACATATCCCAAATTGTCTCTTCTTTCTAGCTTTCCAAACACTTCGACCCCCTATGCAGGCATATCTAAACTGAAGCCTGATGCCAAGTATCAGCAAACCACCTGCATCGTGACCACCATCCAACCACAGACAAAATTTTCATACCTAGGCAGGAGGTGGTCTGCCTACTGCTGTCGGTGCAGTGTGCTAGCATGCATGTAGGTGCCTGCACAGACCACCAGAGTTTGTTTGTCCCTTGGAGTCCAGGTTATTCACCCAAAATGCAGGAGATTCCGGCATGCTACTGAAACACAGATGATTTCCAGAAGGAATCGGAGGTTCTCAACAATGCTTAAGAAAGGGCAGGAATGGAGAGATGCTATTGCAAATCCGCATGATTTGGGTTCAGTTTCCTTCTTTCCTAAACAGCTGGTTTAGGCCCAGCAGCTGCAGCATTTCTGGTAAAGTGCAAATCACATCAGAGGGGATCATCAGACACCCGGTTTTAGCCAAGGAGCTGGGAGGTGGTGTCCCACCATCCATTTGTTCCCCAGCAAGCGTCCCCAGCAGCCGTCAGCAGTTCAGTTGCCCATGCTGCAAGCAAGCCACACAGTGAGAGAGTCCCTTGCTGACAGGATCTCACACCATTTAATATTGCATGGGGACCACAACTTGCTGCTGTTGCAGTGGACATTGCCCCACAGCAGACCATCCCCTGCTGGCTGCAAGGCGCTGTAGGGTTCCCCAAAGCCCTTCCAGTTATGGAGGGCTGTGTCCTGCCCAAGCGCATGTCTGAAGCAGGGGAAACCCCAAGGCAGACCCTGCCCGGAGCTGGAGTCCCCGTGCTGTGCCTCTGTTCGGGTGTGAAGGAGCTACGGAGCGGTGGCTCAGGCACTCGAGGGATCCCCGGCGTGGGTGGTTCAGCGCAGGGAGCGGGGTGGCTGCAGTGGCTCCAGTCCGGGTTGCCCCTGGCAGAGCAGCCACCACGGAGGAGGAGAAAGCCTGGTGCTGCAGGTAATGAATCATTCAGGGTGGCTGGGGGATTGGTGGCTCCACGAGCGAGGGAGTGCAAAAGTGGCCTAAATTCATCATTCCTCCTCCCTCGCCTGCCAGCACCGTGCCCAGTGCATGGTGACAGACACCATTCTCCTGCTTTATGCATTTGTGGTCACAGCCTTTGAGGTCAGGAAAGGCTGTTGGAGTCACCTAGCCTGACGCCCTGCCTCACAGAGCCTGTAAAACTTTACCCAACATTTTCTGTGTCAAGCCTTAACTTGTGTTTTGTGCAGCAGCATACCTTGCATGACCCACAGGACCCACAGCCATCGCCTGGGGTTTTATAGATATCCAAAGTTCAGGCTTCAACATTTCCCTTCTTATTTTCTGCTCTCAGCCCCTCACCATGGGCAGTAAACTGACTGAAGAATAATTATGACAATTAACTTTCACCAGGTAATCAGAAAAAAAAAAAAATTAGGTTTGTGGTTGATAATCTGGAGGTCATGGAGAAAAATCAATGTATCCAATAAAAATGAAAGCACCATTCCTTTGTTTATCAAACTAATTAATAAGGGTTTTATGCATCAAAGAGTATGCACTATGACATAAACTAGAAAATTAAGTTAATTTAAATAGCTTGGCTCTGTCCACACAGTGGTGATGAAGCATGCCTTTCATTCTTTATTACCTCTTACAAATGATTAGCTTGGCAGAAAAATTTCCACTGAAATTATTTGTTTTTCAGAGACAGAAAGACTTTTTTTGGGGTCAAAATTATTTCTTCATGAAAACCCTGTACTATCTGGAGGGAAAAAAATCACCTTTGTGTCAAAAATCGACTCACTAGAGATGTAGGTTATAACTAAGGCTAATATTTTCAGACCTGGGTGTCCAAAACTAGGTCTCTAGATAGAAAAATGGAAACCAGCCTAAATCAAGGGTCTAACAGTTTATCTCAAATGTATGTATTTGTTTATTAGAAGGAGCTTGGGCATTAAATCTGTGGCTGAGAAGGCATAAGCCTGATGATCTTTCAAAGTGCTGAGCACTCCCAGTGTTTGGTTAGATAAACTGAAGCTGTAGGTACTCCAGACCTGTGAAACTAATTCACTTCTACATAACTACTTAACTCCAGGTTTGGAAATTGATTGGTAAGGTTTGAAATATTTAGCTGAGAGAAAAAAAAAAAGAGTCATGGGAGCAAAAATGGCCCGAAGCTTTGCTATAGCTTGGTGAGTCCAAGTTGGTGTGTGCGGCAGACCCTGTGTCATGGTCTATGATTCTATGATTCTATGAGTCTGTGATTCTATGGTCCCACGCCCATCTGGCATGGTGGCCTTGTTGGGATGAAGAGCTTGTAAGCCCCTGGTTAGGTGGGGCTTTGGTGACTTGCAGGGTTTTGTCTTGTCTGGGCTGTTTCCAGACAAAATTCACTTGCACTGATGATGGATCAGGAATAGCTGCAGAAGACATAACCCAAGGTGCCAGAACAAGTCCCCAAGGGCAGATCAGAACTCTATTAGCAAGGCGTAAGCTCTCCACCGACCATCCAAGAGCAGTCACATGGGTGAAGGGGGGAAGGAGGCAGAGCGTGTCATGTTTGCAGCTGGTGAAGAGACATCTTGATGTCATCACGTCATAGACTTAATGCTGTTGCTGCCCAAAGAACCTAAAACTTTTTAGTGTTTCTGCAAACAGTTCCTCAATATATGCTGGCCTCTGTCTATGGCATCATTATGCTTCCTCAGTAAGAAATTATTACGGAACAAATTAAATTCGAAGAGATAATTTTGCCTCTGGGTTGGCTATATCCTGGGCATTAATCCTCTAAAACTGCTGTGAATGTACTAATTGACAATCCATTGCTCATGAAAAATAAAGGCCACTACATACTTGTATATTTATTTCCATCTTTTAGATTATAACATTGTGATAACAGCTTCAGCAGAGGTTGTTTCCTAAGTGACAGGCAGAGGTTAATGGCTTTGACTTTGCCTCTGGCCGTACAAGCTCCTCCCAGCTAGTCATTTGTTCCCAAGAAATATCCTCTGTCTTGAGTGTTATTGGTTTAAGTCTGCTTCTAATTCCATGCCAGCCACTGGGAATGGTGCCTCTTGTATTACAAAGACAATCTCTTGAGTAACAGCTTTATGCACCCTTACTTTATTTGGTACTTATACCTTGTCCCAGAAGTCAGTGGATTTACTGTGACAACAATTTGGTAATGAATATGGCTGTAAGGGAAACAGAGGAAAGGTGGGAACCCAAAGCTGCTACACCATGAGAAGGTATGCCCAGGAGCTGAAACTGGGGGTGGAGACTGCAAACGCAAGTAAGGAGCACAAACCCTCCGTGCTGTTCCCCAGCCCCTCCTGGAGCTCCTCGCACAGAGCTGGCTTGCCTACCCAGCACAAGGCAGGGTCACCTAACGTGTAGGCATGCCTGTTCAGTCCAGAGGCTAAGGGAGTAAGACAGGGAGAAGGTCTCAGCTCTGTTTGCAGCTATTTGCTAGCTCACGCGGGGCAAATTGTTTAGGCATATTCCTCAGTTTCCTCCAATTTACAGCCTAATGCAAAATCTGATCAGTCAGGCTAAGGCAGAATAACTTCCAAAATGATGGTGTGTTTGACAGTTAGCTGTGCTGATCCGGTGATACAAAAGCACAGGAGATCACTGTTCGAGCTGTGCATTAGAGTACAAGTCTGAAGAAGCTGAAGGACATGGTGCATTCAAATACCTGTTGCATGCAACATGGAGTATGCTATGAGGAGAACTAGAGCAAAGAGCATTTATTTTTACTGATATGTCTTTATTTCCTGAGCCATAGGTTTTGTTGCTGTTGACGATGACTATACATCAAATGGAATTTGTACCCTCATTCAGATTCCCATTTTAAACACATTTATATGGACCTTTCTTTCAGCCACGCACTCCCAAAACCAGTAGTTAGCATTTTGTAAAAACAACCAGGATTCACAAATGCTTACCTGGCTGTGTAATGCTGATGCATCAGAAGTTGAACAGTGCCCGTGCTATGATGGCCGGAACAAGGTGACTTGTAAATGACGTGCACCTTGTAACTAAATGTGGCATCAAAACATAATGGAACACTTTGCACCTCTCTGTATCCTCTGATCACAGCCCTCAGAGCCATCTTGCCAGATCTGACCAGATGGGAAAGGATGCCTACATGTTATAGTGAAATGATCCAGCAAGGAAATGCCTGATGGAATGAAAGAAGACTGCTTTTCAGGGTGAATTAAGGACTAGTACCATAGTAGAAGACCTTGCTGGATGAAAAGTCCGTGTTGATTGAATTTTGGATTTTTAAGTTCAAGTTAAGTGCTGGGTCTGGACTTTCTGGATATTAGGTTAAAAAAAAAAAACAACAAAAACCACCTCTCAGCAAGAACTGTGAAGAGCAGAATTATCAATATATTACAGAACCAAAACCAAACCCTAACTTGGAATTTTAGGTTGCAGAATCACTCTGGACAAAGGTTAATCTTTTTATTCATGGGCCCTGATATGCATCTTGGGTACTGTAAGGTGGGGGGGGAGGGAGGCTGTGAAAGAAGCTTGGTTTAATTATACTGTATTTATAGACAGATACGTATTTGTCACTTTGCTTTGAGGAATAGGTTGGCTAGAGAAAAATTGTCTTGACAAAAGCTTCCAGGGATACTTACTAAACAGCTAATTTCCCCCTGTTTTCAGCAAGAAAACACATGCATGGTTACAGCGTAAGTCAGCTAATGCGTATGGTTATCACTTGCACGACAGTAACAACCAAAGCTCTCAGTCACGATCAAAGACTTGTTCGAGATCATGTAAAAACCTGCTAGAAAACACGATCCTCTGCTTGCTTTCCCCGCGCCTTTTTCTTCTGCTTTCCCTCTTTCCACCAGAGTGTTTCTAACTTTAATGTTAGAAACTAATACTATTGAGCAGGTACCAAATGGCTCCCCAAAAAGAGGATATTTGGGTGGGAAGGGCAAGGGTAGGGGACAAGGGGTTCCTAACAAACCCCACTACCAACCTGCATCAGTCTTTCTGTAGCTGGGAGAGCTGCAGCAGCCAATTAACCTCTGCAATGTGAGTTTTTCATGAATTGCTAGACATGGGAATGATGAGATCACTGCCAAAAAGACAGACCTGGGCACTGTCGTGAGGTGCTGTGCAGGAGGGGCAGCTCCAGCAGCAGAGAAAGTAGCAGCAGCGTCTTCTGACCGTAAAGAGGGGGGTGGGAGGCAGGACAAGAAAACACCTGCGTTAAATGTTTCTATTAAAAGCAACTGCCAAGCAATTAATTACAAATGCTGAAATTTAGAGTATCAGTTTTGTTGTGAGTTTTGCTCACTGGAAAGGTAGAAGTGGAGGCAGCAGGAGAAAGTTAGACAATTTTCTTACTTGGGATTTATATGTACAGCTCATATGTTTTTATATTTATCTATATAGATATAGCTGTGATGTGAGCAGGTGGGAAGGTTCAGCTTAGGGGAAGGGGACATTAAATATTGAGTGCTGAGCCAGTAACATCTTTCTGGAGTAGCTGGGGTAGCCATCGAGTCCTTGTAGTGAATAAGCGTTTTGGACCTGAAGTCTGAGAATGCAGAACTGAGAGGTGTCCTTCAAGCCCAGACTCAGACATACACATCCTGGTTTAATCCACCCATTCCAGCCAAAAATTACATGGTGTCTGCTGATTCCATGTCAAAGATATTGCCCTGATTTCCGCTGAGCCATGAAGTTATTTACACATCACTCCATGAGAAATTCCACTGGAACCAATGAAGCTTTTTACGCCCAGTGAAGTTGGCCCATCGTGATTCTCCAAAACAAGTGCAAGATTTCTAAAGGATGTCGGTGACAGCCAGACATAAAGATTGCTGGCACCTTCTGGCTACACTTTATCAGTGCTAACCATGACCAGGCTTTTTCTTATGGCTGTTACCATGAATCAGCACCAACCCTCCATCCATCCAGGCTCCCCTCCTTGACTGTGGTCTAAGCAGAGTTCACACGCATTATAAAGGAAAGCATCAGTCCTCTCCCTCTGAAAATAACTAGATAACATTTTATGGTTCTTACTTAACAGAAGATAATCATCACCTCCCCTTCTGACCCTAAAGATTTCTAAATCTGTTTGAATTCAGTGACTAAACTGCATTCCTATGCAAGTCTGTAAGAGCAAAGTAATTTACCCAGTATGAATCTCGTGGCTAGTAAAATATGAGTGTACTGCCTGATAGCAACACGGTCATGTGGAGATATGGAGCGGGGAGTATTATTCCTTGAACAACTTCTGTGGTATTTTCTTACACATACTTAACCATGCACTTAGCTTTTGCTCAGTAGAAATGTCCCTTCTGGTATAATTACATCAAGTGACATGTCTATATCTCTTGACATATTTACATCATTTTAATACCCTTAGAAATAACTTGTTTTGAA
This sequence comes from Egretta garzetta, assembly GCF_000687185.1. Taxonomy (NCBI): domain Eukaryota; kingdom Metazoa; phylum Chordata; class Aves; order Pelecaniformes; family Ardeidae; genus Egretta; species Egretta garzetta. The sequence goes on from NW_009258820.1 coordinate 103,184, forward strand.
ACATTGTTTCCAGTTGTCTTTAGAGTGATTACCTCAAATGACATGAGCAGTGTTAATTCACGAAAATTTGTCATTTCAGCTTGTAGAAATTTCTGTTGGAAGGTTCTGTTGAACGTTGACTAGATTCATATCACAAACCTGTGGCAAGTACACGGCTAATTTTTCTCTTTTTTCCCATTGCACGCCTTAGGAGCTCTCTGTAGTGGGATCTGGTTGTTCCCATAAGAGTCTTGAACCCACTTCTGGGTGGCATTAGAGCACTGCTTCGTCCTATGATTTTTGTCCCCCCAAAAGGACAAACCCTGTACATATCATATGGGTTATGGACCAATACAACAAAGACCTCTGGGTTTGTCTCTGAAGCTTTTGAACTCTACCCAGTAATGCTTCTTGTGGAAGGGGTTACTGTGCACTCTATATAACCCACATATTTTGGGTGCTTGTAGATATCTCCCAGAAGAAACTGTGACTGCTTTATCTTATGAAACACTCAGAAACAGCAAAAGTTGCCAAGATTCAGGGTACCAACATTTAGACTGTGTACAGAAGGCCAGAAAACCCTGTATGCCATAGAAGATCACCATAGACCAAACATGCAAATCCTAAGAAGAGCCTTTCCTTTAGCATTTTATTAATTTCTTTTCCAAATGCAGGTGAAACCAAGAACTAGAGAGCATGTAATTATAATGAACTCCTTTTACCTTCAGCTGGAGTTTTGCTTTGACTTTCTGAGAGAGAGAAGCCCTAGAAGAGGCTTCCAGACTAGGACTGAGTTGAGTCTTCTGCTCATGCTGAGTCACTTTATGCTTGAGGAAGCCTTCCCCCCATCCAGACGTAGAAAGAACTTGCTCCTGGGCCACCAAAGTCATTGTGGAAGAGCAGAGTCACAGACCTGGCTGTGGAGCTGGAAGGTGACAGTACCTCCTGGATACTGGAAGACTTTCTCTACAACTGTATTGACCCAAGGGCCCCAACTCAGATTATGCAGTAGATTTTACCAGCTTGTTCCACTCATGGCTACCTATAGCTAGGTTTTGTCACATGTGTAGATCACAAGAGCTATCTCCATGACACCTGATAACATAGGTTATTGAGGGAGTGATGCCAGTTACATCACTTAAGATTCCTGTGCTTACAGACATGAAATTAGAAGTATATACTTGAATTAGTTTCATTAATAATCATGGGTTTTCCTGCCTTAGTCTATGAAAACAGGATTTTAAACAAGTTTTATGTTGTGCTTTAACCCAGCTATCTGCATACAGAAGTCCTAACAATGTCCTGACTCTTGCTGGGAAAATATTAAAAATGTTTAAGCCCCATTTTTGTATATAAATAATATCAACAACACAAAATCTACTTATGGATCAATTCAGCAGCCAGAGCTCTTGTTCTTTCTGGTTGTCACTTTGATAATGCAGTACAATCACATGGGCTTGCAGCCCTGTCTGCTTGGTGTGCCATCATTTATAACACATTATCGGAGTGACAGCTGGCAGTAACAAGAGGCCAAGTGCCAGATATGCACAGTGCATCTTACTGAAAAAATATTTCCCTTTTAAAACACAGATAGGTTGATTAAGAAGTGAGGGAATTCCTCCCCCTTCTCCCAGATGGCTGCGATGATTCATTGAAAAACTAACCCAGACATAGCTTCACAGTACACTGGCAAAACTCCATGCTCCACCTTCCCTCTCCTATTCAGGTTATATCCCATGCCGTTCATCAGGAGAATTTTCCCTGACAAGGATTAAAACCAGTGATCTATAGGCAATGAGCAACATCACCATTTGCTTTAATTAGGTAGGACAAAAAGCTACCACAAGGGTGCATTTTATGCCGTGCAAGGGTACACCCCGAAGAGTATCCTGTTTGCGCTCCACTTGCTTTGTGTTGGACCAGCTCGCTTTCCCTCTGGCCCCCTTGAACTCAAGCCCAAACAATGTGCCCTCAGAGCTTTCCAGTGACCATAAATCCCTGCCTCCTTCTTCACTGAGACTCCTTCTCAGGCACCATCTCAAGGCATCCTAACTACCCTTCCCAGAGCCAGCCTGACCTGTTAATCAGTATTACTGAAGAGTGATCCCTTTGAACTGTAGGAAGTAATCTGGTATATTAAGTCCTCCTTCTAGTTTCACTAAATAGTCCTGTGACCTCCCCAAAAAACCCCTCCAAAGTCAACATAGGATTTGTGTCCCCACACAGAGGGTACTAACTGGGAAACTGTAATGAGTTAAAGGAAGAACAGCATTAGAGAAGATTTTATGAAGAAGTGATAGAGTTAACTGGTTGCTGTTTCATTCTTACGCCAGCTGACTGTACAGGACTCTACAATGTTCTCAGGGATGTGGTGAGTGGTGTGTGTTCCCTGGCAGAGACCCAAGATCTAGATTAAAATCTCCCAGAGTTAATTTAGGAAAACAATAATATTTAAAGTTGGAAGGGGTTTTTTTTAGGCTATATCCCACCATGAAACACACGATCCCTGGGCCTATTTCTTGTCCACGTAGACCTCTCCTTGTGAATTCTTGTGAATACCTAGTCCCACATTTTCAAAGGAGAGAACCTAACAAGAGGTACATAAATTAATATTTTTGTATTCAAATAAATACTATGAGTTTTCAAGAAATGTTGAACAACTGTGGCCCCAATAAAAGAATTGTCACAACCCCCAATGCTTCATAAACTGATTATCACTAGTGACTCTGTATAGTAAGTCCAGTATTGACACTAGTCTTGGCTGGAGTTTTGCAGCTTGCTGTATTTTACTTATAACTGTTCCCCTGAGGTAGTTTTCCTTACACTTCCAGCATCTACTGCCAGGATAGAGGACGGCAAGACAATTTGCAAAGTGCTGTGGGACCTGAACACTTGTAAAGACCGTTGCTCGGACCTCAAAACCCTACAGCTGCCCTCCTCTCCCAAACCACCACGGCAGGATGGTGTTAGCCACGCTCCCTGCTGAGTATCTGTGGTTCATAGCCTGGCTGATGGCCCACGAAGGGGCTGGGGGGTCTGCTGGGGAAAACACCCCTACAGTCCAGCTCTGCCCTAGAGAATACTGTATTGGTGCGTTGCGACCGCAGAGGCGTAAGATAACCAGACTGTTTTCCCCAGATGTTGTGTTTGCGGTCAGGGCTATAACAGAGCCCTAAGCCATAGGGTTTCCCATTGTATGCCATGGTTCCCATTTGCACCTCTGCTTCATGTGTTGTTCAATAAATACTTAATTTTTTTCTCTCTCTCTCCACTTGTCATTTGAACTGTTTCCATCCTTTGGCATGTTGCTGTGTGCTAAGAAAAGTTTCCTTGACCAAAGTTTACTTTTTACTTTTTTCCCAGTACCTAGTCTTCATAGAGCTTAGCTTTTCTACCCCTTTAAGGAGGTAGAAGAGGTAAGAGGGGATAAACCAGTTCGGGAAGGCAGAGAGGAGGACTATCGGGAACCTTAATTGAAATGTGTGTACCTCCTTGTTTGAACCGGGAGTGTAGTAGGTGAAAGATAAGAAGCCACCCTTCCTAGCCCATTACAATGCAGCTTTGTTTGAATGTCACCGCTGTGACGGGGTGGTTTTCTCATACTCAGCTCTGTCATATGCACTGTGGCTAGCTGAGAGCATGATGGGCGCATTTCAGGGAAAAACCTGAGCATCTTTATCCACTGTGACAGAGGGAGTTGTTCAAATCCCCCTTTTTGTGAACCCAGTTTCTTTTCATGGGCTTTCCTTTGATTGCAATCTTAATTTTGGAATGCACCCTCTACACTGAAAGACATTTAGTGGGTCACTACTGGATACATGCTAAAGCACCTCTGGGAATCCCATCTGGCGATGTGCAACTTTTGGCACCTAAAACCTGCTTCTGAGCTTCATTTTCAAGCGCTGTTTCCAGTGGGGTGGATGTCTGCGCTGCGCAAAGATTTGTTGCTGTGATATCAATTCTAGGAAACATTAATTTTGTTTTCTAGTCAGCAAAGTCCATCCTACAGAGCAAGCAAATTTGTACTACTTTAAAAATGTCCTTCCTAAGTAGAACTGAGCTGACAGCATTGTAACTGCATGCAAAGTTAGGTGTACACTGCTTTATTTGCACCATGTTAGTGCGTAGATAAGGCCTTCACAGACACTTAAGTGTCCCAATCACCTCTGAAAGTGAGACTTCAGAGGTACTTCAAGAAATTCACTTAAAGAACTTAATCAGTACAAAATTCTGGAAAAAGAAGGCAATAGATTTCTTGCCACTGGGAGCTTCACTTTGAAATCATAGAATCATAGAATCATAGAATCACTTTGGTTGGAAAAGACCTTTGAGATCATCGAGTCCAACCTTTAACCTAACCCTGCCATCCCACCACTAAACCATGTCCCTAAGCACCTCATCTATCCTTCTTTTAAATACCTCCAAGGATGGGGACTCTACCACCTCCCTGGGCAGCCCATTCCAGAGCCTGACAACCCTTTCAGTGAAGAATTTTTTCCTAATATCTAACCTAAACCTGCCCTGGCGCAGCTTCAAACCATTAATGCAGCTTATAGAAAGAATACAGTCATGTTGAGGTAGCTGGAGCTGCCTCTCTGAGCTGTAGAAAAGGCATTTTTGTGATGCCATCATTCTTAAACCTTCCCTTTTAGCAGCTACTAAAGCATTTTGCAAATCCATATTTGCATTTTGGCTTTGCAGGGAAAGTATCAAAGTGGTTTGAAGCTCTTTCTCCTAGTCTCTCTAATTAAATCAGCACAATTAAAATGAGACCTCACTGCTCAAGGAGGACACTGATGAACACTCTGAGCACTGTGGCCAACAGATGTTGATCAGAAACCATGACGATACATATTATGTGCAGAATGCAAAAACTGCCATAGAGTTTTGAACCTTTTAATATAAAAATATTGTTTCAGCACAGTAAAATGCTTGAAGCTATTAGCAGAATAGCATAATGGTTAAATACATTCTTCCACTGTATTCTTACTTTAAAAATGAGTGTTGTTTTGGAAGTCCACTGATTTAACTGTATTTTAAGCCCAGATTGCTAATATTGCAGACGATTAAAATCAGCATATTTTCTTTCAACTTTATAAATTCTTATCTCTTGATGTTAACAGCAACTAGCCAAATTTTGTGCATTTTGCTGGATTGCTTCCAAGGCAAATTAACCAGATCCTTCCGTTGAATATGGCTATATGAATCAGGAATAGCTCCAATGAAGTCCATTAGAAATACATCAATGAAATATTGGTCTGAGAAGATATTCAAGCTTTTGATTTCAAATGGAGTTTGCACGAATGAAGAAATAATAAAGAAATTAACCACTCTTTTTTGCCTTGGATTTTCTGTCAGAAATCTTAATTCCAAAGAAAGGTGGCTGAAATAATTTTGAATAATGAATAATTTAGTAGGTTATTGGACTGATTAAAATTAAAATGAAAAGAGCTAGAGACGTGATCTGGGGAAAACCAGCTAGATTTTGAGTTGGGAATTTACAATAAAAATTAAAGTCTTTCCTGGCCATTTAAGCCAGAGTATAAGACCATACTTTTAACTGGTGAAGATGGTGCATTGCCACAGACCTCAAGCAGTGATGAGCTGTTTGCTCATGTGCCTCCTAACAGATGCGGGAACCTAGTGGTGAGAGACAAGTATCAGAAGAAGAATAGAATAGAATAGAATAGAATAGAATAGAATAGAATAGAATAGAATAGAATAGAATAGAATAGAAAGATGAAAAGAGAATGAAATAGAAAAGATGATCAGGCAGAAGAGGAAGAACTGTTAGACACTGTTCATAATAGTATGAAAAGGTATAATTAGGAGTAATGAACTCAAAAGAAAACAAATGCAGGATGAAGACTTGAAAGGAGACCTAGAACAGCCTTGCAGCAGAGGCGGAGAAAGTCTGTGACAACTTCTGTCCCAAGATTCACCTCCTTCATAATGTTCTGCTTCTCCTTGCCACAGCTGGAAGGGGTTGTGGTTGGGGAATGGGTTACAAACAACAGCAGTTAACGAATCAGACCTAGGATCATGAAAGTATTTCTGTGTCTAATTCTTACTGAAATCAGTGGAAGTTATATTCCAAAAGTAACTACATTTTGAGCCTTGGTCCCTGTCCAGCTTTATTTAGGTCAGTGTGGATCCAACTTGTGCCCATTTTGAGCAATTGCTATTGTATGTTTTTTCCTTACTGAGTCAATATATATTCTAGTTTATGGCCCTTTGAAACAGTGCTCCAATGGACATAGGTTTCTTTTTAATCTCTTCTCTAGTCCTAACATGTCTTTCTTTCCAGTCTTTGAACTGGAACTGCAAGGATGGGTTCACCAGTTATTATCATCCATGGAGGAAAAGGTAACCTAGTCTGTTTGACATGTAGGCACTGAACAGAAATGTTGCACATTAGTCCCTTTAATAATACCATTATTTTCTTGGTTATCTGTGTTCTGTGCATTTTTCATCTGTTCATTTGTTTGGTGTTAAATTTCATCCTCCTATTTTTTATTATTATTATTGTATTCTGTTGTTTCATCTTTGGAAAAAACCCATCATTAATGACCCTTAAACATGTAGTAGCTGCTTACTTAAAAGCATTTAGAAGTAACTGCCTGTCAGCTGGTCACTGAAGAAGAAAAAAATGACCCTGGAAGAAGAATTTTTTAACGGGGTGAATAAATCATCTCTCTCTCTCATTGTCATGACAATTTCTTTACCATTTGGCATTCGCTGCACTTGGAAATTCCTCCAAGCCTTTGTGTTCCTGAGCTCTGAGATTTCAGAAAGCTGTTCCTTGGCCTCCACTCCCTGCCAAGGTTGCTACTTTCATACTCCTTTTCCTGTGGATTACAAAACAGGATATTATTGTAAAAACAAACAGAAATTGCTGTTCACTGCTGCTAATCTTGAAGAGAACCATAAGGGAACGAATGCCTGCAATTCTTCCTTTTTAAAGTGGCTCAGCGTGGGGATGGCTTCTGTTCTGCTACTGTCAGGTGAAGATCAAACACTTTTCATTGCTAATCACCAACGGTCGCAGTAGATAACTCTGTAATTTTCTGTCCCTCCTTTGACATTTTAGTGATTGAGAGATGAATTTAAGTTTTAAATTTCCCAGTATGTTTCTTGGTAAAGAAGGGATCATTTATAAACCAAAGGCAGTTTATAATAGAAACCTAAGTAAAGATATTTTTCTGTTCTGTACATTGCCGCAGGCTGTTTCAGCACTGGGCAGAAGGGTTGCTGTATGTTGTTTTCTTGCCTTTTTCCTGTGGGTGATGTAGAAGGTGTTAAAAGACATGTATTTGCCCCTTCTGCAAATCTGAACCAGGAATATCCTATCTATCCGCCTGCTTTAAAATAAGAAAAAATATGATGCCACAAACCAGAAGTCATATGTTGATTGTGTAACTCGGGAATGGGAGTCCAAGGCGATGTCTCTGGAAGAGACACACATCTGAGAACAAGCCATCTTTTTTTTTTTTTCCAAGTTATTTAGCCTCTTCCTCACAGTATCTGATCCCACTCCATCATGCAAGGATTTTTTCCCCACAGCTTTCTTGCAGGACTGGGAAGTGTGAGCTATACTCTTGACAGATGGAAACTGGAAGAAATGCAGTTACTTTTGCTGCAGCTCTTGCCGAAAGAGTCTGCCTGAGCTGGGAATAGAGGTTGGGATTTTTGCTTTTAGCTGTAACATGTGGCTCCAGATTTAACATTTCTTTCATCCCCCCTGTCTTTGGGCATGATGATGATGTTTTAAACTGTTAATGGGGTGCGAAGCCCCCAGTCACCCTCATTAGGCTTCCACAATGTGCCAAAGCAGGTCCTTTAGCCATGACCTGGAGTCAGTGGGGGTACTTTTGAGGACAACATCAGATCTGTTCCCAAACAGCATCACCAACTGTGATTGAGGCCTGTTGACTACTGGCTGCTTGTTTCCACACCTGAATTAGCCCCATTTTCTATTTCCATCCACTGTCTACAACCAGCTTGCACTGTTTCCATTTGTAAAGATGCACTCCAGAGGCCTCCATTCAGCTCTCCTAGGAAGACCCCTGGAGCTATGTGAGATGCTCTGGGGTGTCCCAGGAGGGCACAGGTCTCCTACCAGTCCTATTCTAGGAACGTGGCCATCTCAAGTACCTCAAGGTGTCTCAGACTGTATTTAGGCTGAATGGAGCTAAACATGCATCTGCATTCCTCCTTGAGGACAATCCCTTCATTGAAAGACTAGAAAGCAAACGGCTTGGAAAAAGCAAACAAACCAAAACCCAAAGTGCAGTGAGCTCAGGGGTGTGTGTTCTTGGGAGAGGCAATCAGGGTGTGGGTAATGAGCAAGTGGGTGCTTGAGGGCTTTCAGGAATAGGATCAGCTTTCTGATAACACAGCAGTGGTTCCCAGGCTCAGGCAAAAGATTCACTCGGGTGGATGTTGAAATAGCAGATATGCATAAAAGTTGGATCATTGCTAATGGTCAGGACTGCTTTGCTCTCAAACTACATGATATATGATAGCTTGTGTGGTGGCTTTGCAGATTGGTTTGTCAGTCTTTGAAGAGGTACGTGCTTTATTATCTGTATTGAACTCCATGCTCCTTTAGACACTGAGCAAAAACAGTATTAGAAAATGAGGAAACTTTCCTGATGTTCTGTTGCCACCTCCAAGAGACAATAAAGCCTTAATGAATGTAAAGCTCAAAGACAGGTTTCTAACTACTGTAGAATGTGTTGGATAAATCAATATTTCAACTTCTAATATGATTCCTCTGTGGGCAGAGGAGTTGAGGGCTGTCTGTTCATCATCTTTGGCATTCATTGAAATTGCCACACTCTGACAAAACCAGAAAAGCTACAGCAATAAAGGCTCTGAAACCAGATGTAAATCAAGTGTTACTTGGCAGCAAAACTTACCTAGGAAAAGTAGGGAGCTCGTAGGAGATGAAAAGATGTAAGTCTAAGACCAGGTCAACTAAGACTCATATTGGATGTGTCATGTCAGTAAAACCATATGTGAGAACTGAAGTTACTGCAGAAAAAAAAATTGTGTTGGTAGAATATGTAATATTTTACATTATTGACAAATAGTCAGAAATTTGGTAGGATACTTCTATTTCCTTATGTTTTAAGCTCACAGTAATATTGTAGCCAAAAATGCTTGAAACTGCTGTTAGAATTTTTCATCGGCTTAACATACCATAAACATTGTTAAAATGTCATTCTAAGCCCATTTTCTGACTTTTCCCCTTAAAAGGATTAACTTGTCTTTAGAATGTTAAAAATGCTTAAATTACTTGATATTAGATAAGAAGGTTTAGCCCAGGCTCAAGAAAACTTGGAGAATTTATTAAGAAAATATGTATACTTTGTCTTTTGCTTGGTCGGCATAAGTCAACCTCTATATGGAAAGGATTATGCTGATGCAGGGTAATTCGCGGGTCATTTGCAGTCCACTTGCCAGGTACCTGGCATTACAAGCAGATGAAATCTGATTCAAATCCTGGAGTGGAGAGCCTTAATACAAATGCAAGTCCTGGTGTCCAGTTTGGCTGGAGTCCCTGTGAATGTGACCTGTGTGACATTCATGTATGTCAATGATGTGAAATTACCATTTACTGTCTGTGTGTCCCCAAGACTGATTCTGCTGTTAGTTGATACATGGCCCAAAGGGATGTTTAGGACAATCTGCATTTCAGTTTGGGGATCTCCAGGACCAATGCTAAGCCCCAAGGATCTGGGCATGATATGCATAGCACACTGTATACACAATTTCTTTCTTATTTCACACCAACTCATGTTGTTTCATCATTGCCCTTTGCCCTCAACTGCCATTGCCTTCCTAAATGTAATTTTTTTTCCTTTGAGACACAAATGAAGAAGTCTTTCATCATCCACTACTTGTTGCCTGACAGAAAGCTGCCCCTGGAAGCAGATTGGTGAACAATGACAACCTGATTTTGCCTTTCTTGTCCCTCATGTAACAGTTGGGAAGTATAATTCACCAGGAGAACTACTGGAGACAGGAGATCAGCTGTGGTTGTGATGTGCCTTTCATCCCAGAAGATGGTCTGACCAGGAGTCTGTCCCTTTCCATGCAGAGAAGATAGGAAATGGCCATTGGGGTTGCATTGGCTGCTCACAAAGCTGAAAGCCTCCTTCTGGCCCCACATCCAGTCAAGCATTCAGAATCATCCTCCACATAAAAGATGAAGTAGTGCTGGAGACACAAGTCATCCTGCATGTGCAAGTGACCCAACCCAAGTGGCTCATGTTGAGAAGCATCACACTGCAGGAGCAGAATTGTAATGTAGGATGGAGGAATAACAAACTAAGCATTATGCATGGAGAGCAGAGACTGTCAGACCATGGAGAGCAAAATAAGCAAAGAAAAGGACCTGTTATTGTCTGGAGAGTGACACTCAAAAGCTGACCCAGCAGCATCCACTTCTAAGCTGCACATCTTTCTGAATGTCTACAGACAATGGGATGCAGGGAAAAGAAAGACAGGAGAGCTACGACTGGGCAGTCTGCATTATGGATGGTTTGAGACAGAGGTCACTTTTGGTGTCTATTGTCTAGTAGAAATCATTGTTTTGTCCAGGAAACTCACAAACTTAATCAGAAAACTTCCCAATGGAAACTGCATTTGAGATTGCTTAACAACACACAGAAAATCCACAGGAAGGGTATAACCAGAGCGCAGCTCTCCTGGCTCCCTTCTGACACCCTCTCTCTCAAGCCATGTTGTTACTCAAAGCACATTAATCTCCCATCGATGTTCATGTTTAGCAGTGATCTAAGCAAGCAAGCAAGCATGCAATTACTGCATCTAATTTCAGTCCTTTCTTTGCTATTGTCCTAACAGGGTGGAGATGTCTATGTCTGCCTGCTACAGAAAAGGCTCTTTACTATCTGGCAGTAACAGACTTAGTAGGACAGACTGAGTGAAACTCTCCCTATGTTTACCCAGAGTTGTCCAAGGGAGGTGAGCTACAGCCTTCTCACCACAAATACAATGGGCAGATACAGTTTGTCTGTATCTCACTGGACATTTGACCATTTTTTTTTTTCTTAGTGAGGTTAGCAATGAACAAGCTTGCAAATGTAGCATTTAACTCACCTCCTACAGGGCTATTGGGAAGCATGTTCTGCTGGGGTCACATAACACGCTCGCCACTTCTGCATGTAAGGGGCATTTTATGTGTTTGCTCTAGCTAGTCCCCAGATTGGCACAAATTGTATACAGGGCTCAGTCCTGCATCCTGACTTTGTGACAGAGCAGGAACTTCACCTCTCCAGCTACTTCTCCCTTGCTCTCCCCACCTCATTTCAAGCAGGTGGGCTCTGTGCTAGTGCAGAGGCTAAAGCGCACAAGTGGACTGATCACGGCATCTTGCACACTTACCAGCTCCTTCATGAAACCAGGCACGAACTGGCTCTTACCAAGGAAATCATTGCTGAAAAAGGCAAGAGCAGTCTCTTAGCTGATGTCTGCAGGTTTTGCACATATATTTTCCACATCACACACAAGCTAGGGGTTAGGTGTGACCAGGTAATTACTTTTTAAACTCTAACCGTGCCCAGAAGCAATCAGTCCTGTGTGTTATTTACCACTTCCTCCTTGACTACCCTTTCATTTCAAGCTTGCTTTGCAACAGCCTGATTTACCCAGTTCATGCCATTCTCTCAACATAAGTCCTGGTTTAAAAATAAACCCTGCAGATCGCCACTACATATTTACTGACCATTGTGCTACACGGCACCTCCTGCTTGCTCGGGAAAAACGCTTCCTCTTTCTATCAGTGTTGTTTAGCTGGAAAAGAAACATAACTGCCTGCACAGTAATATAAAAGGTAGGGTTGCCTATGAAGCTGGACCTTGGTTAACACCACCAACCTGGCAAGAATGAAGCAGTAGGTGAATGCAACACTGCAAAACCCTGAGGATTCTCCTACCCTGAAAGAGTCATTAAAAACATTGCAGAGAATGGAAGGGTATGCCAAGTTTAAGATTAACTGCAGTTACGACTGTGAAAATCATACTGGGAACACTCCTACAGGCAGGCTTCAGTCTGAAAAGATGGCATTATCTCCACTTGGCACCAACATGCATGTCCAAGCGATAATTCTCTGCAGGGCTCACGTCAACAGAGAGAGCACAGTGCCTTGCTGCAAAAGGGCAAATAACCCCTAAAAAGCAGAAAGAAATTCTCAGAAGTGAGCAGCATGAATCAAAAAAGTCTATGGTATGTATGGAAAGGACGTGACAAAAGATCCTCTTAAGGCCAATGAAGGGAACAAGCTGTAAGGAAGGGAATGAGCTTTAAGAAATGGAGAAGTAAGGGTTAAAGTGGCAGTTCCACCAGGGTTTGTTCTGAGAAAAATAGGATCCTATGTGTGACTCATCTTGCCCATCCTATGGCATTTCTCACACACCCATACAGATAACCAGATTCTCAAAAGCACTTGGAACCCATTTTTGAGTATTAAACACACAAAGATCTCAAAAGACCTCAGTCTCTGAATTCTTTAGGCCTCAGATACCTGCTGCAAGGCTGGGACAGGGCTGAAATTTTCTGTATTTTTGATGAGATTTAAACTACTGGTTGATACCAGGAGGAGGGGGAGCAGTTGTGGCAGAAGCCCCAGCTCCAAAGCAAGACAGCAATCAGTTGGAAATCCATTTTTTTTAAAGATTAACCTTTTTCTTAGAAACATCTCATTGGCTTATTTTTACTCAAGAGAATAAACGGTCAAGGAAACAAAGTCTTCTGGTTTCAGTTTAGATAATCCAGGCCTATGAATGAGGCAGCAGAACAAGGATGGCGATAGCAAAACGCACTCTTGCAAGAGCTCTCAGCCATCAGGGAGGTGAGCTGAGGGCAGAAGCCACCCTCCCTCAGCCTGGTTGGCTCCTCTGGGAAAAGCCCTGCAGCTTTCTTCTCTTGCACCTTTCTTCTCTTCCAGCTTTCTTCTTTTCAGATTTTTCCCCGATAGACAGGTGTGACCCCACTCTGGGGGCGGGCAAAAGGAAGGAGCTCAGCACACAAAATTTCCCCCTTTTTAACTCAGAAAGAGCCTGCTGAGCCTATTTGGTGCCTAAATCCAAGTTCTTGTTCTGGTGGCTTCACCTTACAGTAACACCCAGCACAGCCACGAATGGGAAAGATTCAGCTAATGTCAGGCAATTTTCAGATGGTATAATATTAATCTTCTCTTTTATCAACACATACCCACATTACTGGTCTCGAACACAGCCCAGCCTGGGAAAAGGGGTTGTGCACATGTCCCAGGGATTTTTGGCGGCTGTAGCAGCTCCTTAGAGACCAGAAGTACCATTTAGCCTAGAAATAGTTTTACTGGACTCTCAGTGTTGCTGGACTAAATGTCCCTCAGCAAATTTACACCATAACTTTTAAAAGACAACAAAGCATGTCCTAAACTTGGAAGAAAGATGTTTTATGCATTCTCAGAACAAGACAGTTTGATAAAGCTCAAGGGAAGTTTTCCACAGCTAATGCAAAACATAAGTAAATCTACGCCTGCTAACAAAGGGCAAAAAAGCTGCACAAAGAGACACATCTATTTATATTCAGTAAAATTCTATAAATGATTCGTATCTGTGTTGATACCTGATTTTTGTTTTTCTGTTTCAAGGGGTCACATATCAAAGCTGAGTCAATGACAAATGGCAACAGAATAACTGCTCTGTTAATGTGAAAGCAAAATGGGTAACTATGTTACTGGATATTTTTAAGCACCCAGATTTCATTAAAGAAACATTCAAAGGCAAAATAAAGCATCAGTCATCAAATGTTTGTGGATAAATGTACCAGCTTATTGCACTGAGGAATGAAATGGGGTTTGGGGAGGGGGGGAAATTTGCAAGTGAGTAATGGCTTCTTTAACACTAATGTGGCTTAATTCTGAATTAAATCCTTGTCCTGCAGACAGAGGCTGTCATAGAGATCAGTATTACTTCATCTCCTTCTTTTTCTTCATTTAATGTCATTACAGAAAGCCCAGTGCTCCAGAAACATTTGCTGTTACCCAGCATGTATGTATGAACAATAACTTATTTTATGCTCCCTTGAAAGAATGACCAGTACGCCTAGAAAGTACATTAAAATATAAATTAGGGAAATTTTAAAATATCCCATTACAGCTAACAAAGGAGCAGTACAGTTAAAACAGCTCAGAACTGTTTGGCTTTCAAAATGGCTGAAATCTTATCTGAGAGAAAATATGCTAAATTCTAATGATGGTTTTGAGATATTTAAAAATTGTATTTTGCTCTGGAAACTCAAAAAGAAAGAAACAAAATTTTTACATTAAAATGTAGGCAGCATTAATTGTACAACGACTGTACAACCATGGGCCATGACAACCAAAGTAATTTAAATACAAACAGGTTAGTTGAAGTTGTGACAGCTCAGTCTCCTCCACAGCATGACTCAATCTCATTACTTTATGCACATTGTGGTAATTCCAAGAAAAAAATGGCACTTGCTGAGCAAGGCACTGCACAGACCTACACTGAGAGGCATCCCCCACTTCAGACGCTTTGGAGGCTAAGCAAAGTGGTTGGCCGAGATGTCACCAAAAATCTGTGCTATGGTCCAGTGGTTGATCTGCAACCCCTTGGTTCAGTGGCGGGGCTCTTTGTGTCGAGTGCCACTGGCACCGATGGCAGCTTTGGGACAGCACAAATGACATGGAGCACCAGTTTCTGAAGTACACTGGGTGTTGGGCACCGAAAGGCTTGTCCTAGACCAAACTGCCTTTTAACATTACTTAGTGGACTGTTCTAAACAGCTGAGAGTGTATCCTGGCTATTTTGCCTGTGAAATTCCCAGCCTTATTGTAGGAAAACCACTGGTGGTAGGTACCTTTCTACTCAACAGAGAGTAAGTATTCTTAATTTTCCCTCTTTCACCTGATTTAAGGTTTGCTTCTCAACAAGTGACCTTGCTTTCTGGAAAGTATTAGAGACTATTCTCTGTGCAAAGCTGGAAGGAAAAGAGCACTGACAGTGGAATAGGATGAAAAAGGCTGCGGCGTATATCCCTCGCTGGAAGGAATCAGCAGTTATGTGTGGCTGAGAGATCTGCAGGATCTGGTAAAGGAAGAATAAACACCCAGAGAGCGTGGATTTTCAAAAGTAGCAAAATGACCGCTTTGAAATAGGCTGGAGCAACCTGCTCTAGCTGACTCAACTCTGAAGAGAGGCCGTGGACAAGGCAATCTCCAGAAGTCCCTTCCCACTTCAGCTACCCTTGTCTGTATATATCAATGCAACCAACTATTGTTAACCCCGTGCTTCTTCCTGAGCTTCACAGCACTCATGCAGGGAAGAAGAAATATTTTGAAAAGAAGGCAGCTGGCCCATTGTCATCTTTTTAGCTGAAAATTCTAAATATAAGTTTTTTTTCAGTCATACCCCAAGCTTTTCTCCTCTCTTCTCATTTCACTACTGAAAAAAAATGTGGAAAAAGAAAAAGGAGTAGGGAAAAAGTAAACCAAAATAATACCAGGTTGTGTTGAAAAATCCTGGTGGTTTAAATCTCTGCCAATTTTAATTAACTCATGTTTTTTCAAATAAAAGTTAAACTTTTTTCTCCCATGAAAATTTGTCTCAGATTATCCTGTCTCTGGGAAACAGGTGATATTTAGCTATATTATCAGCATTGAAAGCACATTCCTTATTCCGCAACTCAAGGATTTCTTTGAATACTCTGTCTTCTAATCAAGGGCTTCACAAACAGGGCCCGTGTGGGCTTCGTCCCTAAGGGAAGTGCTGATAGTTTCCATCAAG
>NW_009258820.1:119370-133803 GCF_000687185.1 Egretta garzetta
CCCTGCCCGCTGCTGTGAATGCCAAAAGTGTGGCTGGAATCCACCTTACTTTCTCCAGGAGGAATTAGAAATTACTTCGTGAGGGAGGCTGTAATCCACTGCCAAGTGAGAGAGTCGGGATTAACCAGAGTAACCTGATTGATCTCTGTGTGAGGTTCTTTTGAATGAAGCTCTGGTTGTTTTCCACTGCAGCAAGCTGCAAAGCAAGGTAACTTGTGGGGTGCTCTCAGGGATACGTTTGTCTAAGGGCCTCTCTGCTCAGGACTGTGTCCTCCTAAATCAGAGGCATGCTGGCATGCTGAAGGAAAATTCTCTGGGGGAATGCATCAGTCAAGCAAATAGCAAGGATACACAAACAGATATAATTTCCAAGCTTTGAACCCAGATGAAACACAAGATTAAGAGCAACGTATGCCTGTTTGTGTGAGTGCACAAGTCAGTCGCAGCCTTGGTGTTGTTGGAAGAACTGCCTGTTGGGTCTATCTGAAAAGGATCATTTCTTGCCCTCCCAAATTGTATGATAATGGGCACAGTATCTGGGGGGACCTGCTGAGCATCCACTACATTCTGGACACATGAAAACTTCCCCTCCTTCCCCGGAATTAGATATCTGCCCTCAGTTCTGGTTGTAAACTATTGTATAGTGTGTCTGTGTTTTGATTATCATGAAAATTATACCCTGGGGGTATCTGCACTGTGGTTCTCTCTGTGTTTCACTGAAGAGGTGAATGAAATAATCTCTGGCAGTCCAGTTTGTACAGCGCAGTTTAGGCAGTGCATAAACAGGATCCTTTTTATTTATGTCAGTTGCATAAAACCAAAATTCATTCAGAGGATTTGCATGTTCGCAGGCCTAATCATGTTAGTCCAGCACACATTTGCAAATTTGCTCTCTGTCAATTGCTGGAATCTGGAAATCTGTCTGATTGCTGTTAGAGGCATCACCAAGTGCCAGAGGCAGTGGAGGGAGCAGGTAGGGGTGCAGCCGCTGAGGGTGTGAGCAGACGGATGCGCCCATCCATGCCAGCAATGGAAATGCTGGCTGAATAGAAACCGGCCGCAACCGATCTATTGTTCCCAGTTAAGTAAATAACCCAACTTCCTGTCCCTCTGGAAGCCGTACATGTAAACCAATGCTCCGTGCACCCCAGGTCTTACTGCTGCATTGTTGTACATTCATGTTCAGACTTGCACAAGACGCCTAAATGAAGGAACAATAAAGAGGGACATATTTTCGGAAAGGCTGAGGTCTCATTGAAGTATAGACTAGGACTCAAAATTCTCCAAGGACCCAGATGTCTCCTGTTTTGAAATTACAGACAGCATTTCAAAACAAAACTGTATTTACTGAAGCCTACTGAAACTTAGGTATGCCTTCACGGCACACAAGCCGAGGTTCTTACCTGGTATTATTCGTAATGTCCTCCCAGACGCATTCTTCTCACCTCAATCTAGCAGAGCTTTTCTCCTGTGCTAACTGATTTACATGCAGGTTTGGGTTAAAGTCCCAGCTCCACTTCCTTGGCTGCTAACCTCACGCAACCTGCAGAAGTAATTTAATATTTGAATGCTGATGACCCACCTAAAATTCCTTCCACACCCCAGGGAAACCATGCCCATTCCCCCACAATTCATTAAAAAGCAATCAGAATGCTGCTCGCTTTATTGAAGCACAGCAGCCTGTTGGGCTCGGTACGTGGGCAGGGAAGGAGGGAGGAACAGCACCAGGCGCGCGATCTCACGCCGTGGCTGATCACACCTGAGCCAAGCCAGGGGCTCGAGCCAGGGAGCAATCACAGAGCCAGCTCTGCAGGGAAGATACACTTTCACGTGCATTTCTGAAGGAAAGGTTTAGCTCATCAGGATTCATTCCTTAAGTGCCAAATAAAGACTAATATAAAACAATACACTCAGAAAATAACGTTTCAATAAGCCCCTTTGCCGGAGGTTTTTACATTCACCCTCCTTCTTATGCTTTTGTATGGATTTTAGGTTGCACTGGGGGCAGTGTCTGGAGTATATTTCTTTTTCTTCTATTAAAGATTGTGTTGGATAAGAGGGGGATAAACGACGCAGTTTTATGTGACTGTGGTTTTTACACCCTATATCACAGTTAATTTATTGTTTAACATGAGGCTTTAATTCAGTTGTCTTCATCAACGAGCTACTTTGTGTCCATATGGCTAATAAGTGTTATTCTGCATTCCAACTAATGGGAAAATAGAAAGTATTTTAACAGTGCAGCTGATCTAACAAAAAACACATCTGAGGAGGATTAACATTTCAAAGGAACTATTTGCTCAAGTGAGCTGTCTTTATTATGATCTAAAGGGGGGGAGTTGAAGAAGAAACCTTGAGTAACATTTTCATTATGGTAGCTTAGATACTGGTAATTAAATAGACCCAACTGAATTATAAAAACTTGTACTTGAGCCTGGAGATAATTAAAACTATTTTACCATGTGTCAATGGTAACAAATGGAAACTGGTAGAGATGAAGGATAATACAGTACTGTAAATACTTTCTGGCAAACAAAAATATTGCTTGCTTTAACCGTGGCCTGTAAAAAATTATGATTTACCAGAAAGCATAAAGAACGGGCTGCACTGTATCAGTATGTTTTTATGGAAGACATATGGCTCATTCTCACTCCTCAGAAATGTGTGGCTCTGGTAGTAAGCGATTGTTTTACTACAGAATACTAACACAACTTTAATTTAGATTAAAAGCATGACAGGTTTCCAATGTGAGGCAGGCAAGTTTGGGGTTTTAAAAAAAAAAATATTTCTATTTCTCCAATTTTTTAAACCTTGTTCCATTTACAGCTGTTCTTTCACTCTCCCCATCTGATGGGGAGGGGAGGCAAGCACCTGCTTGCACAGTCAAAGCCAGCATTGCTTCTCCCAAGCCAGCTGGCCAGGGTGCCATGCCGGGTATGTACTCCTTCCTCTCCAGAGATCAAATGCATCAAGCACGCTGTGAGAATGGTCTCTGCCAGCCCAGGATCCAGGGCCCGGCTTTCTGCAATTCCACAGCTGTGGAATCTGGCTTCAAAATAACCTCTCTGCTGAAGAATTCATCAACTTTGCTCAAAGGAGTGAAAAGAGTAATTCCCAGTGTTGAGGTCTAGGGTATCCAACATTAAGATGATTTTACAGGCTGAACGTTGTATGTTGGAGTCTTATAATGAAGAAGGATCTCAGGGTTTAGATTTGTCTGTATAAACTGATTATTTCAATTGCTGAAGCTACTATTCCCTTCTGTAGTGTGCATGACAAGTCTATGTAGCCATAGGACACTTACGATGACCATGACTCTTCCAGCAAGCTACACTTTAAGGGCGACACTCCATTGTCAGATGCCCCACATTCACTGTAGCAAATCTCTGGTCTATGGGGTTCCTGATGCAAATATGTGGATGGTTTTTGAGGGATACCATACTGTAAAGTCAACAGCCCATGATCATATGGCTAACACAATCTCATAAGTAGCACCAGTTGGTCTTGAGCTACTCAATGGCCCATTTGACAAACATCTGTCAGGAACTGAACACATTGCTGAATCCACCATGAGTGGCACTATTGATGGGAAAAGCCCATTTGTACTACAGAAACAGAGGAAAGAAATGGACCCGCTGCTAATGTGGGTGGATACATTCACCCCATGGAATGTGATGTCAAAGTGTTAAGAATTGGCTCTCCCCTTCCCGAAGTGGCTTTCTAAGGCCTGTGGCTGTTGTACTGATCCTGAAGACCAGAGAGGTCCTGGAGTATGAAAGAAGGTACAATCCTTCCAATTATATTAGTTGTGCGTCTCTGCTAATAGACTCTGGACAGAAATACACGTCTGTCTCTGTCCCTGGCATTTCTGCAGGGAGACATCTGAGATATCTGTGATGGCCACCAACATCAGCATATAGACTAGGGCCTTTCCAACCCCAATGACAACTATGTCCAAGGTACACTTGCTTGTTCAGGGGTGATGGATAGTAGAGGGCAATGCCCACCTTCTAGATCTGTGTGTGGGTCTGTCCATTGTCCTGTCCCATCCCATTCCTGGGTCATTCTCCCCCACCCCAACTGGTGGCCCGTTGATGACTATCTAACATCTTTTCAGATGGTAATTATGATGCATGCCAAGAACTGTTATCATATGGAGGCCTTGCTTTAAAGGGCAGTCCTCCAGAAATTCTACTTTTCTGCCAGTTTATTGGAGAGGGGCTGAGACATATGTGTACTGGGACAGGCAGTTGCAGCCTCAGAAAGAGGAAGATTTGGGGTCCAGCACTGTGGAAACATGTTCAACTGCAGGAAGGGTAGACCTCTGCCAACAGATCAAGGCCACTGTAGTTACGGACAGATACTGCCTTATTTTCACAAGAACTTTAGGAATTGAAGTGTTTTGACTGATCAGATTAACACTTAATGAGTTTGTCAAAAGAGCACAGTCTCTCTAAATTCTGAGAAATGTGAAATCTGGTTGCTGGAGTGAACTAAAATTGCAGGCATTGAAATGCAACTCCTTCTTGATCCCACATACAAAATGTAACTGCTGAGTTGCAGGATCAGTTTTAAGTCCTCTGGTTTTCTCTATATGCGATTGACTCTTGAATATGAACCATCATTCTCAAGCAACATAAATGCATATATATATTTAAATGTATTTTAAAATGACAAAATGCATTGAATGTTTGGCAATAATTGCTGGAACAACTTTATACTCAGGTCACTTTCTGTCTACCAGAACAGTGTCTCCCTGTAGTCTCCTGTCTTGGTCTCTCTTCTGTGCTACCCCCAGACTAGAAGTTCTTGTGACCAGGCAGTGCTATTGTGTTCTGCAGGCAAAGTCTGGTGCACTGAGATCCTTGTCTGTAAACACGTTCCCATAGCCTGAGACAATAACTGTAGAGATAATGAGAACAGCAACAACAAATAGGAATTTTAGGATTTACTAATTTACTTTTCTCCACAGGTCTTAACTGTTTTCAAAATGTTATTTATTTATCACTATTATTTATTATGTGAGCTCCCTCTTGTGTCTTATTTTGCACCTGTGTGATCCTATTGTTTAACTGCAGGCCATTTCTTTCAGATGAAAAAAATCTCATTTTAATGTTTTGAATAAGTAATTAACTCTTTTAATTTCTATTTTCCTTTTCAAGACAACTTCATTGTGATTCATTCAACTGATGAAAAATCAGAAAAAAAACACCAAGCAACTAAAAAACTCAACTATTAACAAGAAAAATATTTTTTTTGGCATCTAGTGCTATTCTCTAGTTTTCATACAGGCCCTGTTGCAGCTGAAGGCAATGACCAGATATTGAATTCTGTTCAGAGAAGGCTCGATACAGAATGGAGTTTCACCTATGATCCAGAAAACCCACAAAGGGTATTTACGTAGCTGAATTATACAGAGCAAAGTTACACCATTAACCTTGCAACTGTCGGCATGTGAGTACAAGTGCCTATCCACATGGAAACACTGGCAGGGCTGAGACCTTTCAGATCGTATTGCTCACCCATACTCCCAAGGGTGAATTTTTAAATGCTGGGAAAAAGAAGAAACCTTGGCAGTGGCTAAAGTTTACATATACCTATTGCTCTTTGGAATGACTCACTTTACCCCAAAAATGACTCATACAGTCAGTGTCTTTGATCTGATTGCATTCGTTATTATTATTATTAACGATAATAACAGTACTGCAGTCATGCCTCAAGGCCCCAGCTGAGATCAAGGCTCTGTTTTGATAGGCATTGAACACACTGAGAAGACAATCCTTGCCCTTAGGAGCTTACACCTGAGCTGCAGAAGACAGACAAAATGCAGGGAGAAGGAAGTAGCGTTATCTTTATTCTGCCTCAAGACGGAGAGGTTATGTGACTTGCCCGAGGTCAGGCAGGTATTTGGAGGCAGAGGCGGCTCAGGGGTTGTGCTCAAAGCCCCCAGAAGATGGGGGGCCAAGTGAGGACCACCTGTCCTCGCCTTCGTAAGTATCTTGGCTGATGCCCAGCATGGGGCACTGGGAGTTGGCAGCAGGGCAGTGCAGGATCCTAATGGAGCTGGGAGGATTACAAGAGGGAAGTGGCCAGCACTGGACGAAGGTGGGGGTGAGCACCTGGCCACGTGCCCGCTTGTATGGCAGCTCCACCGTACTCAGTCCCACAACACAACAAACCAAATATCCCCCCTTGTCGAGGGATTTGAGCCATACCTCGCTTCTAGCCTGGGGAATCTGGCCTACAGTGAGCCCTGCACTCCTTTGGCTGTTTGCCCCAAAATCAGTTTGTGGGGTATTTCTGTGTTAGCTCAAATTCTGCACCCCAGGGTGGAAGCAAGCAGTAATTGCTAACACCTCGTGCTTCATCTCCCCAAACATCTCCCCTTTTACAAGACCAGAGCAGTCTTGTGACTCCAGCTGGAGAAGCTGGAGACTGGCAGCAGAGGTGAAACTGTTCTCAATTATCATTAGTGCTCTTGGCCAAATCTTCTAAAAAAAAAAAATCTTGAAATTAGACCCCTCTTGCTACATTTTGGCACCTAAAGATATGACCTGCTTTTGCAAGAGTGCTGACAGCCGTTGGTATGGCAACTGTGATTACTGGAAATTTCCAGGGGCTTGGCTTTTGGAAAGCTGGCCAGTTATTTGAGTGCCAATATTCAGGTTCAGAAGCCTAAATTTAGACACCTTTTTTTTTTTCTTCCAATCACAGCTATCTATTTATGAAACATTGATCATGTGTTTAGAGACACGTAGGACACAAGATACAAATATGGGACATTCCAGCATCCAACAGCTATAAGGGGCTAAGGGTAAAATATGCTACAAAGACCCATTTGACTTAGCAGTGAGACAAAAAAAGGTGCAAATGCAAAAGCTATCTGGAGTACATACAAAAAGCACTTTAACTTTGAATGTCCACTAATACCCCTTTAAGACAGTGATTTTCTGCCAGTGAGTTTAAGGGCTTCTCAACTGGGGACTATCCAGTCCACTGAGCTTCTCTGTATGGCTGTGTAATCCTTTTTTGGAGATCTTTTGGTTCCTGCTACACCCTCTGGCAATAAGTCCCACAGTTTAATATGTACTGTGTGCACAGTAGGTAGTCTGAATATTAAGCATAGTCGCTAAGCTTCAGAATTTACAGGAGCATCTGGAATACGGGTATCCATTAAGTGATATATTATGGGATTGCTTCTAATATACTTACTTATCTATTTCCTTTAAAAGTGAAACACTGACAAACTTCTATAAGTTCTGCTAATTTAAATGTATATTTATTTTCCTGATGCTGAAATTAAATTCATTGCAAATCAGTCATTTCATAGTTGTTCCCTTTGATTAGCTTTCCTTCTGCTTCTGTTCAGAAATATGGGAGCTAATTTAGCACTCATGCCTATATAACTACAGTCTGGATTTACACTCTGGTCGGAATTTGTCCTGTTTGGTTTTATTCTTCTAATTAGTTTACTTGCATTTATTTAATTCTGTTCATATATTGCCCATCTCTGTTGCCATCTTCCTAATGGATAATATTTACAAACAAAGCCGTACTGCAGATGTTCATGTGCACATAGGTACAATATATATAAACTAGTGTAATGTGTGTGTATGCATAAATGTGTGAGTACATGCATATGAAATAAAAATACATAATTTAATGTGTACATGTTGAAATATATGGTAAAAACCCGCTTTGATAAAGCATTGAAAAAAGTGTTTTTACTCAGACCCATAAATCCACACCCACACTTCTTTATGTATCTTTGGAAAGAAGGGCATGCCAATAGACTTTAATGACTTGGGGCCTTTATTGACCCCCAAGGACATCTCTCTGCTGCTGGAAGTGCTACAGCCTCTCTCTCCTGAGGAACCCTGAGGTAAAAAGTATTGGTATTTTATAATGCCTTTTTGACAGTTGCTGACTGGCAGCAAGTATGAGGCTGACACTGAGGGTGCCTTTGCCAGTTCCTTTTCCATGCTCTGATTTGTCAGTCCTGGTCTGTCACAGAAAAGAGTTTGGGGGTTGTGAGCAGTGGGGATTTGCTTTCATTTCCTAGACATTTCAGTAGCACAAACAAAATCTGAACCATCTTCAGTGGGCTGTTAAGTATCCAGACTGGTACCAAACAAGTTTGCCTACTTGCTTGGCTGCCCTGTTGGACATCAAATCAAAGGCTTGGTTTTCTCCAACTCCCAAATTCTGGCACTTCCTAAAATTAAAGAGAACGTGAAATGGCAATTCCAGTCTGGAACTGGCTGACAGGAGTCTACCAGGCTCCAGGAATTAATCCAGAGGAAATGGATACTATTGAAATTGCCTTTATTTTCTTCCAAGATACCCAGGAACTAATATATATTCTGGTCAGCTCCATTCCAAAAAGCTGGAGAGTACTGCCCAAAAATGAAGAAACTGAGAGCAAGGATTAGCACACATCTTGTTGTTGTGCACAAAGTGTCCTTTCATCTTGGTTGAGAATTTTTTTCCAAATTATTTCCCTTATGCCAGTCATGTGGCTCCTGTGGCAAAGGACACAGCTCTAGTAGTTCAATCGCTATTACAAAGGGGTAATTAAGTTACTGTGTGGTGCAGCAAAGGAGCATGCAAGTTCCCTTATCCTTATCATGGGTGGAGGTTTATGCTCTGCGAAGTAGTAAACATGACAGTTAATGCATATTCTCAAACATTTTTCTTCATACCACCAATCACCTCAGTAAAAAGTACTCCTGAAGTTCAGCATCTTAGGTAACGCTATAACAAAGGGAGGTTACTATATTCAATGGAGAAGATCCATGGCACGGGCAGAGAGGTGGGTATCCCAGCCCTGGCTCTGCCACCAGAGCCTTGGGAGACCTTTTGCCTCTCTATGAATGAGTTGTTATTTGGAAAATGCTTCAAAATCACAATCTGAGGGTCTGAATACTTTATTTCTTTGCTCTTGCACTTAAAATGACTAAACCCATTATAATCAGCACATGAAATTTTACATGGACAAATCTGTTTTGTTTTTCTGTTTCTTTTTAGAAAGATTGTTTTAATTCTGCCTTCACTAAAATAATATTTTTCAGGTCTGTCCACATACCACCTGACCAAATACCCTACACATCCTTCTATCAAATTAAATTTAATTAAATTAAAATATATTAAAAATAATTTAGAAGGAAGTAAAGCTAAGCAGATGGTATCTTTGAATGTAGTAAACATCAAGCCAGTGCTCATTTCCTTGCAAAAACTCAGTAAGAAACAAATCCTGAAATATTTATATATATGGAAACGAACAATGGAGAAATACAGAACATCGCCTTTTCTCTGTAACTTTTCCCTGTTTACTGTCACTTCCATTGCTTTCTACTGTGTTTTCACATCTGCTTTTATTCTAAAAGATGAAAATCATCAGACCTGATTTCTTATTTAAACAGTCTATTTGCAGCCGAGACCTCTGGTGCCACTGAAGAATGACCATGTGAAGGGGCCAGCTTGTATTCATACTGCACGGGAACTGCTCTGGCTCTTGGACCTCAGAGAATTCCAGAGTCACATTTGCTTCACATGCTCTCCAAGGAGAGAGAAAGTCACACCAGTCCTTCACTTGATAGGGCTCTTGACCTGCTCCCAGCTTGTTGTGGGACTGGAGCTGGGGACGTGCGGCTGTTTTCTCTCACCTCTATGGCTCTTAAATCGAATAGCCCATGCAAGGGTATGTGTTTGTGTCCATGTGCAAGGGCATGGAGAGGGGCGGCTCTACACTGGGGACATGCTGTGAGCCCTCTTGTTGTGAGACGTCAACTTGCTACACTTCCCTTGCATAAAAGTTGATTGGTGCAGGCAAAGGTTGGGCCATCAGCATACACACTGGTAGTGTATCTTTAAAACAACATCTGCCTATATTTAAGACCCTTTTTATATCTTGAATATCTTTTACTAACGTTCTTAGAATCCTTTCTTCAGGTCTACAAAAGCCTGTGGCAGTTGTATGTTTTAAGTTATCCTCTGAACTGCAATGTTTGACATTAAGAAAGTTAAAGACTATAGATACTTACAGAAAATTAAAATATCTCCTGGTTGAGAGCGAGTTTATTTCAGCAGTGGATAGATATCATAGACTGAAAGTTGAGGTTAGGACAATTCAAAACAGAAATGAATCTCATGGCTTTTTTTAATAAAAAGCATAGTTGAGGGTGTGAAGATTTGCCCAGTTCAAATGAGGACTGACTAACATTTGTGAAAGGCATGAGATACTATGTCAGCTGAAAGTTACTGGGCTTCCATCATATAGTCAGGGTTTTGTCTTTCCCGAGCACCAGGCCAGACCCAGTAGCTGAAATAAGCCAGCCTGGCTCACAGTCCTGGCTATGAAAAGTGTCTGATACACAGCGGAGATGTGTGCTGTTAACTACTCTCATTATGAAAAAACCCACAATATAATTTATGACTATGCCCGATATCCACCTCTTGTAAAGACATTTCATCTGTTACTTCATTGGGGAGAAGACCTACAGTTGTCTATTCTTCCCATTGCTCGGGCAAGACAGTAAATAATTTAGTGCTTTGCTCTATTCATCTTCTGTATTAACAAGAAACATAATGGTGTGACTAAATGTTTTGCCACTTAAAAGCTAGCGTTTAATTTTGCCCTTCTTCCACTTAGAATTTTCCTCCTTTATCCATCTCCCCGTCTCCTCTCTGGCTGCTGATAATGCATAATTATAATACTATGCCATGCTGCAATTGCCATGCAGCAGCACAAATACAATGGAGCAACATGAGCGTGGTACAACTTCTCATTTCAAACATCCCTGCTAATTCTCTGTGGCTTGAAACCAGCAATGAAAGCAGACTCACACACAAGGGAAGGTCCGCCTGCTACTTACAGGACAGAGGTCCAAAATGCTAAATCCCTCCAGGCACATAAAAACACTCTTATCAAAGGAGCTGTTCATAGGCACTCACCCAGTGCAAGGACAACTTGGGTTTTTCCATGATTAATGGTAAGTTTGGAGGAATGCAAGCCACACTATACTCAGGGATTAGCTGTTTATCAAGCAAAATATATTGGGAACTGAGCCAGCTGGGACTGCTGAGCTACACACATTCATTTGTTAGGTGCTCCTTTCCTCTCCCATTTCCTAGGCAAAGGGTGTGTGTAGTGAACCCTAGCAGAGTCGCTTAAAGAATAACTGCACAGAAAGTCTGGTTTGCCTCGAATGTAGTCTCTTCTGTCTTCTGAAACACTTGAGGTCAAGCTTTTATGAAGACATAATATCTCCCCTTATTTTTTCCACCAGCACAAACTGCATTTCATAGGCTGAACTGGTACACTGTAACTGATACGTTTTCACTTAAGGCCATTTACACCTCTATTATTGCTTATTTCCCCTGCTATCCAGCTTCCTAGAGGTTATGCAAATCAGAGATGTGGGATTATTTGTGTCAACAGTGGCTGTTTTATTAGAAAGCCTGTCTTTGAAAAGGTGGTTTATGTACAAATTGTGTGTGAAGTCCCTGGCAACTCAGACAGCAGTGCCAGAGCCCTACCATGTATTCAAACTCTGGGGTGACACTTGTGGCCTTACTAGGGCCTCTGGCTTCAGTGGGATTGTGCTGACTTGGACAGCAATTGAATCTGGACCATCTATAAGAAGAGAAATAAGTGATGATAAACAGCTTTTCATTAACCAAAGTTTTCAGATGAGTTATGAGGAAATGTAATTTAATTCTCAATACCCAGGCAAAGATACAGATCTTACCATGGAACACTGTTCATTTTGGGGCAGTAACATCACACGGGCTAACATCTGGTCCTGGACCCATAAGTAGCCTTCTCTTTCTTATAGTCCAAAGGAAGGGCTATACTCTGAGACTCTCCAGGTCCGAGTTTTCCTTATAGGACTTTCAGACCAAAGATTCAGTGAATATCTTTTATCAAATGAAGATGCAGCTAGACAGGTTTAATGCCAGGAAAAACATGCAAATCACCAGGCTTGGCCATAGCAAAACATCGGTAAAAGTGCCCAAAAGGAGTGCTTGGCAGAAGATTTCAGCCCCATGACCTTTTTGATTGCTACCCAATCAGTTAATGGTCCCTCTGCCGAACCTACCAACAACAGTAACAACTGTGATGGTGGTTTTTGTGGTTGGGGCACCTGTCTGCTAGAAATTGGGTCAAGGCCTGATGACTCAGTTCTCAAAAGCTGCCAAGCAGCTGTCAGATGGTGGGAGTTTCAACTGTCTCCCAGCCTTGCTGTGTGTGCTATTTGCTGACTTGGAGATACATGGTTGTGAGTATCTACCCGCATCTCCAGTCTTTCCCTGTCCCCTGAGACCTCCTTTATTTTGACCACTAGAAAAGCAAATGTGGTTGCTATTTATATATCCAATGTCCATTTTTAATATGGTTTGTGTGCATGTGTGAGGGCATGTGAAAGACTCTGGCCTTAAATTTCATGGTGAAAGAAACTCATTCCTGTGCAGAAATATAAGCACACTTCCTGCACTGCCTCAGACCAGTAAGAGCTCTAAATTATCTTTTGGGAGAAGTTAATGCTACCTTATCACAATAAAGAAGCCAGGGCCCCCTCATCATAGACTGACATCTTTAACAAAGCACCATACTCTGCTCAGTGCTTGGAGACTTCAAGAAAACTCCCAAATAGACTTTCAGAATGGGAACTCATCTTTGGCCATCTACGCCCCCTATAACAAACGGAGAGGTATAGATGTCTCCAGAAGGCAGTTCACCCAGAGGTGTTTAAAACAGGCAGAGCTTCTGCAGTTGTCCATCTCTTTCCTTTGACTAAAGAAAGCCTGGGAGACCTGCATAAGATGGAGGGTTCATTTTCAGTTGGTTAAAGTTAAGTGAAGTGAATCCAGCCTCAGTGTGACCAGCTTATGATGGAAAATAAATAACATTGAGAAGAAGGGGTGATAGAAGAGCTTCCCACACAAGAAAGGCAATTGGCACTCAAAGAGTAAACTTTCTCATTATTTCCCAGACAATTATTTCCCTTTTCCCAAGACACTGCAACCTGTTGTCTTCCAGCAGGCAAGAAATGGCAACTCCATCATTGCAATACTGAATATGCAATATTCATAACACAAAGGAGGAAATTAAGGCATAGAAGGTAAATCATTTGTCTTCAGCTACAAAATACATCAGTATTAGAACCAAACTAATTATTTAGGGGTTGTTGGTTCCCGTGGCTCTTTAAGACCAAGCTAATACCTTATTAATGCTTATCCCTGCTGTATTTAATACGATAAATCTTCATTTAAGCTGTAACTCCTATAACATTTAATAACTTCATTGTGCAGCTTTAAGATCTGAGTGGACTTGAAGGAAAAAAAGAGGGGGTGACTTCATTTAGATTTAATTAATTTTCTCTGTGGTTTGCTTGGTAAAAGACTTCTGAGGTAAGGAAGCTGTGACATAAGAGGAACCATGAGATGGAGACCAAGAGTTTGAAAACAGGTTACCACCTACGCTGAGGCCAAATTTCCACTTGTTTTGACTGTGCACAAACCCTGTTGAAACCAGAAGGGTCTGAAGATGACTGGAAATACACAACCTGGGGAGGGGAGGTGGGGTGCTAGGTATAAGCATACATTTGTTTATTAAAAAAAAAAAAGCATTCTTATTTTGCTCAATCTCTTACTGACAGGGGTTTCTGTGAGCCCCTGCTGTGTGAGCCACGCAAACTGCCATTTCCAACGTGTTATCAAAAATGGCCACTGTGAAAACACCTTTGCCAAGACATTTGGATGGCAACTGGCAGCTTCAAACACTCAAATAGATTCAAATAAGCTGGAAAGGTTGAAAAGGCAGTGGGGGTGGGAGGAAGGTCATGTGCAAGGAGCAGCAGGAAGGTTTTGGAGAGGAAAGCGCCATGTTTGCAGCAGGCCGCGTGCCTGCACAGTGGCGGTTGGTTAGTGAGCAGCCATGTTCGGCCCACACTACTGTGGAGACGATGGCAGGCTGCAGCCCAACCCCGCTGCCACCAGCCACCATAAAGGCTGACATTTTCTGGCCCGGCAGGGGCCAGAGCAGGGATGAGGTGGGAGCACCGGGCTGATGGCAACACTGGGGGCTGCATTTGGCAGCTGTGGGGAGGCCCACAGCCGGGACAGCCCAGCCCTCAATGCGGCTGCCCCTCACATCGGCCCAGCTCCAGGCCCAGCAAAGTCCGGCACTGCCCTGGTCCCTGGTCCCCCATGCCTGGCATGGCCCCCCCCTGCCTTGTTCAGCCTGAAGAAGAGAAGACTGAGAGGGGACCTCATCAACACATACAAATATCTTAAGGGTAGAAGTCAAGAGAATGGAGCCAGACTCTTTGCAGTGGTGTCCAGCGACAGGACAAGGGGCAATGGGTACAAATTGAGACATAAGAGGTTTCAGTTGAATATGAGGAAAAAATTCTTTACTCTGAGGGTGAT
>NW_009258820.1:133864-164137 GCF_000687185.1 Egretta garzetta
TGCCGTGACTGCCTTCAGCAGCCCTCCCTCCCCCTTTTTTAAAAAAAAAATAAATTATACGAGCACTGTGAGCTTGCAGATAGCTGCCAGGTTGCTTTGGCTGGAGTGGTTTCTCACCCTTTCTCTCTTTCTTCTTTGAGGGACAAAGTATGCAGACCTGTTTACAAAAATATCTATACTTAAAATCAGGGAGAAGAATGTATAAATGCCCAGGCCAAGATGTGGAGTTGCACAAAGGTTTAGGGACCTGGTGCAAAGCAACTGCACACACATGCACATGTGCATTTTACAGAAGGGCTGCATTTCTCATCTGTAGAGCCAAGTCAGGAGGAATAAAGTGTCCATCTACACCCTGTCCCCAGCTTTGATACACAGGCAAACAGAAGGAGGATAAATACACAGGTGTCCTCCACTGAGCAGAAGCCATGGAAAAACAAAGTTTTTTCAGTCCCATGAAGTGACTTAATCGCTCCCCTCAGCTATGGCTGTACTCAGATTTTAAACTCTGGTTTCCTTTCAGATACTGAGAAGCTGATGCGGTTTCACATTTTACAACAATAACCATTTCAGGGCCAAAAGCTGCTCGGCACGTCAGGGCGCGTGTTCTCCTATTTCCACTAGCTGTTACTTCTGGAGAGGAAGAGACAGATGTTTACGTGAGGGTCAGAATCTGCTTTTCCTCTGTACTGTGCCCTGAGTATACTGTTGTAAGTGAATCTGAATGAGTGACAAGGCTTGGCATGTCATGGGTCTTTCAAGCCTCAGCTCCTTGAGTCACCTGATTATAACATACTCAGCTATTATTTTAAAAAGAGAATGTTTCTAGATTTCTTCAGTGAAGAGAAGAATTTGAAAGTGTGGTTGCAAATCGCCCAGAAACAGAAAGTAGTCAAAAAACCCCCAAATTTATTTATTTACTTATTTAGCAGAACATGACTTTAAGGATAATTTCAAGGTTTTGGAGGCTGATTTAGGACTTCTGAATGCTTGGTATTTACCACTGAGTTGCATGAACACTGGATGGAGCATTCCTGTTTCAAGATGATTTTATATATCTGTGGGTTCTGTTTCAAGTCAGAATCACAGGTTTCAGGCTCACATTTATTTTTGCAGGGGAAGCCAACAGTTTAGTTAGTGCTTGAAGGCTTTATAAACTCTACAGGCTCACATGGAGCCAATTCTCCAGCTTTCCAATGTACAAAGAAAACCTTGTGTAACAAAATCCATGAGCTGATAGAAAAGCCTCTATGCCCCAAAGAGCTGTAAAACCACTGATTAAAATCTGCCCCCACATCGAAAGCTGAACATGAAAGTGAAGAAGATACATTTATAGTGAAAATGTCCAGTTGGATTATTTTCACAAATGTAAAGACTTCTGAGAGCGTGCTTTTGATTAAGGATTGATCAGGAATAGTTCTGGGTTGCAGTCATCTTGTACCATGGAAATTAATAGGCTTTACTTGTATCTACATCACCAGCCCTAAATAAATGCTGCAGACTTCATCTTCTCTTTCATGGTTGCAGACCCCTATGTATGCTTTTTCTCTTTCTGCAAAGAAAAAGCCTTTTCATTCATGCCTCTACACAATGATGTTGTTCTT
The DNA here is from genome assembly GCF_000687185.1 of Egretta garzetta. Taxonomy (NCBI): domain Eukaryota; kingdom Metazoa; phylum Chordata; class Aves; order Pelecaniformes; family Ardeidae; genus Egretta; species Egretta garzetta. Next base: position 135,466 of record NW_009258820.1, read on the forward strand.
CAGATGGGCTATAACTCATTCATATGAGCCACAGCTTGGTTGCTGGCTTTATAAATGCTGGCTGTCCCATGATGTAAATTTGTTCTTCTTCTTCCTACGCTGCACACAGACAAACACATTGGCTTCTCATTCCTAGTCCATGTTACTACCTCTGTGGCCAACCCGGAACTCTTATTTTGTATGAAACTTTGGGAGGCAGCCACAAAAATGTTCAAATATACCAGCCTGGTTCTCACTGTACAGCTCCTGCTTTTGGGTAATACTGATTGTGGTTGATGTTAACAGCGCATCTTCCCAATTGAGAGTGGACATTTGAATCCAAAAAGAGCTGAGTGCTCCCCATGTGATCTCAATGCAGTCGAACGTCCTCAGTTGAGTTCATTGCTTCTCATTTATCCCAGTATAACACTCAGGATCTGCCAGGGAGAACTGAGGGCAATTTAAAAGCAGAAAGAAGGGCCAAGCACATCATAGAACTCAGTTAATAAATGCAAAAAGCTGTCAAATACAGCCAGCAGAGCAGATATAGCAAATAGTAACTGAAACCAGTGCAAACATTTTCCTTCAGGCCTTCAATAATGTAGTCAATTGCTTTACTCCATTAATGCTAATTACTGCTATAAGAATGGGAGCAATCTTTGGATTATAAGAACATCACGGTAGGCAGCAAGGAATAAAAGTTTGTCTCTGTCTTGATGACATCCAAACAAGCAAGTGACCTTTGAAAGGAATATTTGCCAGAAAGAGGTAAAAAGGGGTTGGCAAGAATCTTATTTTTCATGTCTACACACCTTCTAATAGGTGCAGAAGCTGACAGGCTGAAATGACATTCTTAATAAAGATCATCTCCCACTTGTGGCTGGTTCAAGGATTGCATGAAAGAATATTCATAAAATAAATGCACCCAGTGTAGTCTTGTAGACAAAGAAGCTCAGATTAATTCAAAGGAAGTTCAGAGAATTATCCCATCTACTAGGCTCTCAGACACCAAAATTCAGCCCCCCTCTACCTGCCAGCTGAGCTCATCTCTACCTGCCTCTTGGCTTTTATTAACACTGCTTGCATGGAGGCATTCATTTGATATTTAAATTGACAGCTCAATTATCTTTTCAAATTTAGTGATATGACAAGCCAGGGGTTTTATCCCATTACAATATTTCTAAGTGACAAAATTATTTTATCTCTCCTTGACAGTATTATTGACCTGTAATCAGCAGACGAATGGGAGAAACAGAGGTCACCTCAAAAGTAAAAAGCCAGTTAGAAAACTGTTTGGCCAATTATGTCAGTCATCTTGACTTAATCTTGCAGCAGAACAAGGAAAGATTTGTTGCAATGAACCTTGGCCCAACAAACCCTACATGGAAAGCTTTCCACTCATTTGAAGGGGGGTGTCTCATATGTGTGACTTCTTGCGGTGAGGTCAGTGGGCCCCAGGGGTTGATGGAGGATGAAAAATAGTGAGGGGTCAAGGTTTGTAAAGCAAATCAATTTTCTTAAAGAGAAGATTCTTCTTGGAATCAAGAACCCTGTGGCTATGTTATAGGTCAATTTTCACAAGGTTACAGCTGCTACCGAGCATCTGGGCTAGACAGCTTTTTTGGCTGTTAAATCTCTTAATCAAGTTGGTCGATGTTTTTCATTGAAAGCATGTTTGCGTAAAAAATACTCAGCATTTTTTTTTAATAAAACATAAATGGTTATCACACATGCTTCATTTATAAATCTGTCACTGACACAGGAACATATAAGCCATCTGTGTCCTGCTTAATCGTTTTAGCAACATTTGTTTTTCAGTGTGTCTGCTTAGTTGGGCTTTTAAGCTTCATGACGAATAAAACATGCTGTAGATCAGAAAACAAAAATATGTTTAATATCAATAATGCAAAGTTTTCTGCCAACAGCTTGAAGTGGCTTTAAATGAAGATCTTCCAGATATTAGGTCTTCGAATATAATATCAAAACCTTAGCAGAATAGACTTACCTATTATTTGGCATTGAATATAGACTTTCACTGAGCTGCACCGGCCCATGCTACAGATGAGATAAGCAATTGCTTTAATTTCCCTTAACTTGGCCAAGGTTTTGGGGTGATTCACCAGTCTGCACAAAAAGCTGGACAATCCCTCTATTTGGTAGCTGGATGAGGTCAGTCATGGACTGAACTTCTCTATAGGATTGAACATTGCTCATACAATAGCCACCACAAGGTCAAGGTGACAGGGATGTCTCCTTTGATATCCATGCAAGGCTATGAGTGGAGGTAAACCTACCTGAATGCTTAAGGCTGCTGCTGCAGGGTCCAAGCAAAGGTGCTGCAGGTCCCTGCCAGATGCCTGAGCCAGGAACAGGCACATCAGCAGCTGGGAGTAGCCTGAAGGCAGAAAGACACATCAGGCACCAAAGCTAAAGCTCTGGCTTCTGCTGATATTATTCCTTTGTCTATTTATTCCCATTGGTGTATGCTGGCTACAACAGGAGACTAGGGCCCAGGCTACTGAAGAAATGAGGAAATGAAAAAAAGAGTGGGCCCCTTTTTTCAACTGCAAACAGGGCAGCAGACAGTGTATGCAGCAGTCACATCCGTCCTCAGGACTTGCGTGACCCAGATATAAGCAGGTTTATAAGGAACAGCAAGAAGAAATTCTCTGTTTGGAATAAATGCTGGAAGATGAAGATCCATGCGGTTATCCAAACTAAACTATTCATTTCTCAGTTTAAGTTAGGGCCAGGTCTTTTTTTTTTTTCTGTGGGAACTGGTGGTGCTTTGTGAAAAAGGGTCACTTACAATAATTATTTCTATTTGGCATACTACCAAGTATTTGTATAAAAAGACACTGAAAAAACAGAGTGTGCCCCAAAGAAACAGGCATACAAAAGAAAAAGGGAATGCAAAAAAGAGCAGGAGCAAAAACACTAGAATTTTGGGACATCTAGACTCTTATCCTTGAATTTTGACAGTTAGATTTGACCTAGAAAATACTTAATTCTTAGAAAAAAAACCATGGTTCTCAACAGGGATTTGGAAGCATGTCTATATTTCTGAAGCTGATGGTTTTCTTTGTGTTGAATATAGTGGCAAGGACTTCATATTACCAGATATCCTGTCAAAACCAGAAAAGAAATCCACACAACTTCTGTGGGAGGGCCTAAGAGTTAAATGTTTGTTGGACAGGCACAGAAAACTGTAATGCACAGTATAAACCTGATGTCATAAAAAGAAACACATTTTCAAAGTAATTCCTCCAGAAAGAATAATATCAAGCATGCATTTGGTAATTTTTTTCCCTATTTTTTCTTTATAGAAATTTTTTTGGAAAAACAATACCGGACACACAGAAATATAAACACTTCATTTAGACATACTGCTAACATGTGTTTAAACACGTCTGCTTGCTATCCCTTATTAAACTTTATTATGTACCTTATTAAAAATTCTTTGGACAGCAACACTTGTCCAAACAAAGTGCACCAAGGTTATGGATATTCACTGGGGCTGACAGACATCGCAATAAACTGAGCTGAAATCGTTTGGTTATCTCTGTCCTGAGTAAATCATTCGGGCAAACCTTCAGCTTGATGGACAGCCAGAGCATGGGGCATATCCAAAGGGCATCTGGGACACTCATGTCATGACATTTTGCCATGAGTGTGACTGAGTGCCTCCTGTTTGGTAGAGTTAAATAACGAATTGTTTAAATGGGAGGTAAGAGTTTGCAGTTAAATTAAGGATGGATTTGGCCCTCAAGTTCCACTTCAGAAGGAACTGCTCAGTGTTATCTAGGACGACACAAAACCTTAAATTTCCCCTTTCGCTGACCCTAGGTTACTCAAAACTGGTAAGCCTCAGAAAATAAAAGTTGTTTACACTGCCATTACTTCAGAAAGAGTAATCTGAGTTTCATGTTCGTAGCATTACCTGCAACAAAGCAAGTTGGGCAGTTCAGTGCATTTCCCCACTCAAACTGGGAGGCAGGCGATGCTTAGCTTTGGACAAGGCTTCTTGTCAATCAGTCTGGCGAGTCTGAAGAAATTAGTCTTACAAAAGTCATAAAGCAAACGTACAGGATTTCCCTCACCAGAGGGGACTTCAAAGAAATTATTCAGAAGAAATGAAGTCTGTACCAAAAAAACTTTTTAGACAGAAGGTTGTTTGCTTTCTCGCAAGGTTACCCTGTTATTGCCAAGAAGCCATGGATATAGAATGATGCCTTATATTCCTAATATGCCTTCCTAAATTAGGAAGAGAATAACTTGGGGAACAGGTGACCAGGTCCAGTCTAATTCATGCCCTCTAGAAACTTGAGTTCAGATTAAAGCTAGCAAGCAGAAATGTTTTGCTTTCCTATTAGGTAATACTCAACCACCACGCAATCTGGCATAATTAACAGATTAGGATCAGCTCTAGATTATAGATTAGCTCTAGCTGAGCCTCAGCTAGACATAAAGATGGAGAGTGTAAGAAAATTGCATGGTCTGGGTGGTTCAGAAAAACATCTGAGCTGAATCTTCTGCTCCTTTGAATTTTATTTGCTGCTAGATATTAAGATCAATTGGGCATTAGATAGGGAGTTGCAGTTTACCAGTTTGTGGTGACACATGGCAATTCTTCCTTGGTCTCACAGAGCTTTATTAATGTTTTTTTTTTAAATTATTTTGACCACATTGACAAACTCTGATTTTTGTCCTCACAAGAATGTAGGTCACTCTTCCAGTAAAAAAATTAGCAACAGCTGAAAATGGAATAGCCAAGCCCAAATACATATTAAACAAGAGCAGCCAATGAATAAATTGCCGTGAGGTATTTCCTGCTACGTGACATTAGGTAATAGGGATCAGGACTTCTAGAATTAGGAGGGGAAAAAAGAAAGAAAAAAAGAAAAGAAATAAGTTAACTTGGGCAGAAATAAACACCACATTGTATTTTTATCACACAGTGGAAAAAGTGGGAAAACTGAGCAGCATGAACACGTTTACAAACAGCTGTCAGAAGTGTTCCCGTCTCATTGCACTGTTCTGTGAGAAAGGAATTGCTGTGCTCAGTACAATGCCAACAAGAATGATGCTTTTAGCTCTGGATTCGGTTCTGCAGGTTTTTTTAGGAAGGGATGCAGTTCCTTACAAGCTGCAGGCTGCTTGCCATGGAACTCCCTGCAGACCTGCCCTGGCACCAGTGCTGCAGCAGCACGTGTGGGTGGTTGTAGGACCCTTGGGGAAGGCTGGTGAGAACTGGAAGAATGCAAGAGCTTTCTCCAGCCTTCTTGGTATCTTGGCCAGCAGCCACGCAGATGACACCAAGCCAGATGGATACCTGTCGTGGGGCGAATGTGGGGACCAGGTGGCATGGTGGAAGGCAACACCACCTCACGCTGGCAGAGAGCTGTTCCCACCCCACCTTAGCTGACCAGTTATGAAGAGATTTTATCCTTTATACTGCCAATGAGGCATCTGGGCTATGTGTTTTCCCTCTTTTTGTGTTAACAGTCCAGGATATATATTATTTCCCTCAGTGAGGAAGAAACAGTTAATGTTGTCATCAAATTAGAACATCAAACAGCTAAACACAATTGCCATTTAATCTGAACAAGGCACTCTCTTCTGAAAATGGACCAAGAACAACAGAAACACTCATAAATGCAGCAGCACTTTCGTAAGACCCATAATCACCTCCTGGATCCTGGATCAAAATCTGTTTATCAAGGAAGGGTAGGATGCCTTTTATAAGAGCAATTCCCATGTTTGCTCCACCAGGATCCAGCAATCTCCCTCCTGCTAGGTTGGAGGCCCTAAGAAGGAACTATGGACAGCAAGCATACTGCAGCTGAGGCAAGAGTCATTTATAGGTAGGAAACTCATTTATATGTAGGTCACTCATTTATAGGCATTTATGGGATAAGGACTTGGTTTTGATCTTGGAAGCTTGACCCTCAGTGAGATGAGTCCTGCACTGTAGTGGTCTACTTGACACTGACCAGCATTTCAGCCAGACCTAAACGTGTTTCAGCCCAAGGCTGACATTTCTCTCGTACAACTATTTTCCCATGCATGTGCTGCAGCATTTTTGAAAGTGCACATTGATTCTGATGGCAAATCGTGCAATGTGTTCTGTCCGGTTGTGCTGGGCACTTAGCTAATCTCAGTTTCTGTGTGTGTAGAGGAGAGGAGCCACTGCAAACATGTTTAGAAAGGAAGGTTAGCGGTAGGCCAAAAAAATACAACATCATATCTGAAAGATTTGATCCCTGAAATGTAGAACAGCCAAGTTTGAAGTGCTGCAGAGAGTGATCAGGCATGGAGAATTCTGCACTGATTTACTTCAGTTTGGCTGTCTTTTATAGGCTGTTTCAGAGGGAGCTGGAGAGCCAAAGGTCACTGTTTTTAAGACACTCTATGTTTCCATGACTGCAAGAATATGACAATCACACCATGTATCCTTTGGCTTTAGAAAATATCCCCAGACACTGAACAGGCAATCAGCTTGCCTTTTTGTGCTGTGCAGAAGGCTTGTTTTTCCTTCTTGAAGAGAGTCGTGACCTGTCATTAGTTCCTTCCCCTGAAACACATCACATTGCTGACAGTAAAATGATGTTTTCATTCTAAGAATTCTACAGGGAAAAAAGGGAGCAGCCGTTTTCTCAAGGAAATAACCTAACAAGACCACGGTGATTACAACAATTGGCTGGAACACATCAGAAAAATAACTGCTATGGTTACTCCAAAGCAAAAAATTCCAAGAAAGGAAATTTCAATTGCCTGTTTCAGCAACAGTTTATGTAGAGAGATATTTTGAAGTGTTTTCTTTCAGTCACCAGATGAAATCTTTGTGTCTGGTTGATGAAGAAAATTATTTTTGCATTTCCCAATGAAATATGTGGTGTATTCATATCAAAGATGCATATGTCATTTGTAAAGATGATAAAAATTGACAATCCAGAGAGTTTTATTACAAAAATAACATCACATCGCATAAAACATACATAACATAACTTAACATTACATTACACACTAACCACTCAAAGCCCAAAACTTAGCTCCTGAAGCATGAAAATCCAGTTGATACCAGTTAAGACCCATTGATACTAGCATATAGGAAGAGGAAAATGCTTCCTTTGAGTAGTGTTGGGAAAACCTGAAAGAGGAACTTTGTTTTATTTGGAGAAGTTGCAAATTAGCTATGCAATGCTGGTTCTGAATACATAAACCAAACCTTTATAGCCCACTTCTGAAATATTTAAGGGACATATTCAGAAAGTTACTTGGACCAAGAACTAAGAATGAGCCAGAAAGTTTCCAAAGGGGGGAAACTGAATTAGCTCAATGAATGTCCTCTGTGCTGCAGTGATTTGTGTTAGCTGGAGTTCTGCATCGCTGTCTCCAGTGTGTTATAAGACAGGATAAGGGTCAGCAAACTATTTAGGAAAAAATATTCTAATTGTTCAAGCAAATTATCTATGCAAGTTTTGAATTTTTTACTTCATGTACAAATAGAGGTATTTATAGATTTTTTTTTTTCAAAAATAGGAAGAACAAATCACCTTTTATATTCACCTCTCATTTGTCTCAAGCAATGAAAAAGAAATTCAGCGGAGTCTAGAAAGCATCTCTGATTTTGCCTTTAAAAGCCTGAAAATGTTCATATTCAGGGTTTTGAAGGCTAGACAGCAATAACAAAGGTTAGTGAATAGGCAATTTCTTGGTTTTCTTACTGAACATAAACGTTGGAAAAATGACAGCTAAGGAAAAAGACAATCTGAAATTAAGCATTTATCCTTGTTTAGAAAGCATTTTTAACCTTAAAAAATAAATACAAGTAGATTTCAGTATAAAAGGTTGGTTTAAAAGGACATACAAATTTCATTTGCAACATGAAGCAAATGCAACAAAAGCAAATGTTTGAGAAGTTTTTGATTGCTTTCAGGTTTTCCTGGTAATGTTGTGAGTGAGGAAAGTTCAACATAAATTTCTAGACTGTTTCAGTTGTCTCGGCTGTTTTGCTTGAAGATTTTCACCTGGTCTCTGTGCTGTCAGATTACACCTTTCACAGGTTTTGCTCAGCACAGAGTGCACATGTATGAATAGCAAGCAACATGTAAATAGTCCTTAAGATTAAATGCTAGCCTTTGTGAGTAAAAGAGCAAAAGCTACAGGATTTTCTTTTACAAAAAACCAGTGTTTCTGACACAACTGAAAAAAAAAATCAAGCAAACCACACTCCCTTCTGCATTCTGTAAGGTCCACCTGCACTGTCCTAATGGCTTTCAAGAAGATTTGGGTGTTTACAGAGATGGAGAAACTCAAACCAACATTACATCTAGAGATTTAGCTTTGAGAATGTGGGTCCTGTCTGATCTCTGGGTGCCCCTCTACATGCGTGCTTCTACCAGGGGTCTTGGGTCAACTATAAATGGTGGTCTTAGAAGCACTTGGAGATTTCAGATGGCACAAGAAATATATGTTTAGGCAACTGGGTTGAGGCCATAGTGTCTGTGGCATGGATAAAATCAGACCAGATTTTCACATGGTTTCCCTGCCCTGAAATACTGTTAGATTATGGCACTGGAGTCCTGTTTTGTATGTCTGGTTTTGACCAGGCATATATGAGGGTCTTGCACCCTGTCGGACAGTTACTCACTTGACTGTTCCTCATGTTGTTGTGTTTTGATGAGGGCTTAAAAATTAGGAAAGGGGCTATGTTTGGTTTCCAGTCTCAAGTCTAAGACAAAGAATGAAGGAGGCAGAGGCTCAGCTCTAAATCCCTCACTAGGATGGCAAAGGTGGTTAACCAGAAACCCTCTGGAGGGAACAGAGCAAGAACTGGAGCTTTGTCCCTGCAAGAGACATGCAGAAGGAGTTGGCCACGGAAAGCATGTGAGATTTCAGTGGCAGCCCCTACAATAAACAGAGGCGTTCTGATAAACACAGGTGGGGCACAAATTCCTGAAAGAGTATGCTCTTCAGAGGAACGAATCCACTTCTTCAGTGAAGACCACCCCTATAATGTGGTCGGTGTTATGACCACAGTAACAACATCTGCAACAGCTGTTGCAACTGCTGAAGGTTCCTCTGTCCCCTGGCTTTGCTCATGCACAGTATCGCTCTCTTTTCTTCTTATTTTGATGGAAAGGACATTTCAGCTCTTCCTCTGTGCAAGAGCAGAATGGAAGTCAGCAGAGCCCTCATTTACTGTTGCTGTTCTTCTGACTACTCTTCCTCCATTTCTGGTCAGCTTTTCCACAGAAACTGAGCTGCCATGGCCAATGACCGCTATCTTTTTATTCCACTTATTTACATCTCCCAGGCTGTAGCTCACCGGCAAGCTGAACCAATACATCAGAATGACACAGGTGAGATCCTATTATAATGCTAAGTATTGAAAACTATCTCTGCACTGATTATGGAGAAAAAAGCTGCTGCCTTATAATGGCAACTGCTGATTCAATGGCTGTGGAAGTGCAGGGTGTAGAGGGCAAAAGCTTCTTTATTCAAAGGGAAATTATGCTTTAAAACTGGCTTTATTCCAGCACTGTTGATAGACCAGTTCTCTCTCCTTCCCCTTCTTTCTATATAATCTCACTTACTTACAACATTAAAGGTCTTTAGAAGCTTCTTTCTGCTACAGAGCTCCATTTCTGCCCCTCATCACCCCAGTGAATGACAAATTGAAAGGAAACCAGGAGCTTTGCTATGGATTTAGAAGTTTCTCAAAGCAAATCACTGGATGCCAAAGAAGCTGCCAGGCTACTGCAACTCGTAAACAGTTATAATCAGCGAACAAAGGCGTCAGAGGCAGCACCGAGGGAGAACCTTTTGTGAAAAATATTGACCAGCAAATTACACTGTAGACGGTGCTTTGGCGCTTGGCTGTCTAAAGGTGACTCAGACGATCCGTTTAGCTCAGCAAGCTGGTTTCTAATTACACCAAATGCCTGACTGTTGTCAGTGGGCCCAGTATTTTCTAAGCGGGTGCTCTTCACATGTGTCATTCATTACCTCACCCTGCACCGAGAGCCATCTCTATAGGGAGAAGCGTTGGCAGCATCTTTGGCTTGGATAATTTCCTCAGATAGTGGTTTAAAACAGAAACCCCAAAACAATGCCCTTCTACTCTTCAAAAAAAAAGGAAAAAAAAAAAAAAAGCAGCCTACACAAAAACCAGCAAAGCCCCCAACCACCACATGCTAGCTTCAATAAATGCCCTGGAATGAAACGATGGCAAGCTGCTGTCTAGGGTTTACAAGTTGAACATAGTATAGCCTTCCTGGGTTTTAACTGGACTCTTGCTTTGGTGCCAGAGTAACAGCTGTAGCAGCTGCAGTTGCATTTTACCACCCAGTGCAGGCACCTGCTGTGGCCAAGGAAGTGAAAACCCACAGAGATGCAATTTTCTTTTAATTACATTAGCCTGCTTTTGGCAGCCAGCCATGCAACACAGTGTTGGTGGGGATGTGGGCTCTATTCACAATTAGAGCCTGTCTGTGGGTTACTTTTGACGCGTGGCAGGTTACTCCAAAGAGGAACTGTGAAGGATCCCTGTTAGTACTGATTCTTGTTCAAGAGAAATAATCAAGACTGGCATGTTTTTCATTACACAGGCTACTATGTTGAACTCTTAGATCAGCTTTATGTACTTTCCAGACCAGCTGGGTCACAGCAGCTGTATACGTACGACTGAACTCTACAGGATCAAGTCATGGGCCTGAGGAGTGCCTTAAAATCACCCATGCTGTTTAATTGCTGCTTGATCCAAATGTTGCTGCCCAAGACATGCAGTTTGGGGGACAGCATGGGTGAGGCTGCTCCCGGACAGCCTGTTCCCAGCGAGCTCTACCGATGAAGACACCATATTTTGGAGTCTGGGCATGCAGACATGAGCCATGTGGTGCCAATCCTCCTCAGGGCCAGAGCAGGCTCTGGCCTGTTTCATTTATTCCTACAGAGACAACCAGCTCTACCTGACTGTCCCTGGGTGCCATGGAGAAGGAAGTGAACACTGGGTTTTTTCATCAAGAGGAAGAATCTGTTCTTTGCTCCCAATATGTTCTGCGACTAAAATTACCTTTTGCTGTAGCAGGTGCCTTCAAGTAAGTCCAGGTCTCTGTGCTAGGATGGTTGCACTGGGGAATAGCGTGCTCTTTCTTACAGCTTGCATTAGCTTCCTTTTGCCAACTTGCAGAATATATTGGCAAAACTATCATGACCCTACAATACTACTCAAGCAATGCTTGTTCACTCTCCATTTAGCCTCAGACACCGTCACTATCTGAATTAAGGTCTGTTTTCATGCTAGGCAAGCTTTTATTGCTTTTAATCTTCTGGGCACCATCTCAGGAGATGAACCATGATGCAAAGTAGGGCTTTGTATCTCCATCTCGTGTTTTGCCCATCTACATCAGAAACTGGCAAATAGTTCACACTTGTAAGACTCTCACTGTACTCACCCTGGCACAGGGGCTGTAAGTGAGGAAGACCCTTGGCACCTTCCTCTGTCCCAGCAAAGCCCCTGTGAGAGCCAAATGACATGTCCCTTGTTGCATGACCCAGACCTGGTCCCTGGGCCACCAACAAGTGTAACAAGCAATGCTCTTGGTATACAGGAGCTGTCACAAAGAACCCTCATGAACTAATTTGATTTCCAGAGTGACGGGGCACAAGGCAGATGAGTCTTGGCATAGTCTCTCTGTTCAGAGACCTGACAAGTCCCTGAATCCTGTAGGAGGAGGAGGAGGAGCACACTGTGGACTCACACATGCCAAAACAAGAGCCATCATTCTCTCTGCTCTTGCGCTATCAGAAAGGAGCTGGCCCCAAAACCAGAGCAAAAGACAGACTGTGAGTTGTTCCCTCCATAGCAGGGCTGTATTGCAGACTGGAGGCCATGCAGTGCGTTGACATGCACGTTTGCAGGACATCAAAATGCTCGGTCATCAGAGGAGGTTAAGGTCTGGGCTGCAGTGTCAACAGCAAGTGCACTTTGTCATGGGGAACAAAGGCGGTAAGAGATGACACAGAAATGGCTTCTCTGTCCTGTCTGATCAACTGGGTGAATTCATTCCTGAAAAACAGGGCTGTAATCTTCAGTTTCTGAAGAGCTTTATTCCCAACAAATGACAGGACTGCACTGTGCTGCAGGATTGTCTGGAACATGAAAAGTGGGACTTCAAGGAGAAGTGTGTTTTGAACAAAAATTTCCACTCAAAAATGTGCTTCAGATTGTTCATCAGTAATACTTCTATAAAGGACATCACAGTGGTATTTAGGAGTTAGACATTAAAAGGACAGGCTCCAAGCATCTCAAAAACAATGGAGTAAAACTGGGACAAATGAAAGAAAAAAATCTGGTAGATGACGTCAAAGTAGTTGTTCCTGCTTCAGATGAGAGAAGAATTAAGCCTGAAGTGAAATGATCAGATCAAACAAAAGAAAAGAGTAAAAACTGGGAACAGTAAAGAAATTAATAGTAATCGTGTTGAGCCTCCCTCCATCTTCTCCAAGCCCTGCTGACGTACGGGAGAGAAGACCTAAAGCCATACAAAACAGCTGAAACAGAAAGTCAGATTTAGATGTTATTCAGGTTTCCACATATTTTAGATCTTGACCAGATCAGTGGTGACCTTGAAATAAAGGGAACGGTTGACACTGTTTGAATCAAGGTCTTGGGCACCCTCAGCACCAGAGGGAGGTAAGTGTAAAATGCCAGCTAGGAAGTCATGTATGGATAGCCTTATTCTGGCAAAATACCCTTTTATTCTCTTTTTTTCAAAATAATGCCTTGACAGCACTCCTTCAGGAAAGGTGCATTCCCAGGTGCAGCCTTGCAGTGCACTCATGGGACTGTGGCAATGAGAAGGATTTCTCTTATTTTATGTTTTCTTGTTTGAAATAAAACCTGAATTTGTGGCCAGTCACTATTCCTACCTGTGGAAGGAAAAAAAATCCTGGAAAAAAAAAGTCTTCAAAGTCTCTGAGGGTTGTGGATGATGGGACAACTTGCACTGTCAGCTGCAATAGGTAGGTGTCTTCTTGAGACAACTGCTGGGGTCGGAAATCCTCTAAGGAATAAAAACTGCCTAACTGCCAGGAACTCCATATACCCAGGCATTTTTTTGTCAGCCAGAACAGGCTCCTTTTTCTATTCTGACCAGAGAGGCAACACATAGGACAGCTGCTGGAGAGACTTTAGTTTTGCATCTTGTCTCAGCGATGGCAAGGATGCCTTGGCAAAGTTATGGGGTTGTATCAAGCATCAAGGACACAAGGAAACAGAGTAAAAGAAGCTTTCATGACTTCAGAGTGTTTTCACTACACACCCTTGGTGCTACTTTGGTGCAGTTTTTTCTACAGCAACATTTATTTTATCGCCCTAATTTTAAAGCATTGCCCTCTCTACTGAGCTATGCTCTTACATCAGCCCACGTCTGAGTTACGCCTTTATAGTGCTTAGTTAGCCACAGGTGAAGACTGAGTTTGCTCAGTTTTTTCCAGTCATTCTCTAAGAATCAAATCTTAATTATGACTCATTCCTGACATTATCAGGTCATGCATCTATGGATGTATGGGAAAACAGAAAGGAGGGACTCTCACCTATTCCCACCTTTGCAAAACTCTAACTTGAAGACACATTAGCCCTGTGGTCTTTTACATTAAGTATTACAGCAAGCAAGATGAGCTGATGGAAAGAAATCATCATTAGACATATACAAAGCCTGAGTTAACATGTTGAGAAGGTTTTGGGTTCTTTTCCTGCTATTGTGGCATAGCTTTGACTTCATCTCCCATGCTAATCTTAACCCTGCTCCCTTCTACTCATCCTCCTGCAGTGCCTATGGCTTCATTGCCCCAAATCTGAAACCTTACTCTGTCCTTGTAGACATCAGTTCACTCTCCATCCTTCCCAGCATGCCCTCTTCCAAGCCTCCCAGTGAAGCAGACAAGTTATTCAGATTGTGTGAATATGAAAACCCACCTCCACCACATAGAACATCCTCCTTCCCTCATCAGCCAGAGTCTTTACTCTTCACAAAGGGGAAAGAGAGTTGGAAATGTCTTATCTGATAAAAGTACTCATTGCTAACACTTTCTCCTTGGTAATCAGAGAATATGAAAGTAAGTGTATTCTTTTGGAGAAGCTTAATTGCAAGCTAGATTACATGTCTGGGGGTGGTGTACCTCTCAGGGAAAAAATCTTCCAAAAACCCTCGTAAGAAAAAATAACGCAATATACAGTTACATATACAATTCATTTGCATCTGAATGTCCAGTATTATCCTGGCATTGTCTTATCTACATACAGCTGCACATGAAAGACCATTACAGTTATGTCAAAACAAAGCAACCCATTACAGTTCCCTACAAACCCAGACCACGTGCCACTCGGTTCTCATTGCCACCCCTTGCTTGTCTAAAAGTAACAAGCCACTTTCCCAGACAGCTCCTATTGATCAGCTCCTGTTGGCAATGCAAATTCCTTCCATGTGCAGTCAGGCATAGCCATGAGCCTGAAGCACAAAGAGGTGGAGCTGCTCTTTGCCTTGCACAACTGGAGAATTTCCTGCTGTTTTCCCAGTCATCCACAGACCAGGTCTATCTACTCCACATCAATCCAGGACATCCCATTCATTTCAGGACTAGTTGCCGCAGGACTCTCTGCAGGAGGCTTCCCAGGCAGGGCTTGGCTAACCTCTAGCTTTGTTTTTCTTCATGTCAGGAGACATTCTGAGATAAAAGCAGCTCTCAATGTGTGTATAAGATAATAGGAAGACTCAAATCATGGGCAATATCCCTGACCATGGACATTTATTATTGTTGTTGTTATTGGTTTTGTTGCTGTAGTATGTCCTGAGCACTAACCAGTGTCAAAGTTTACCACACTTGATGCTACATAAACATACAAAGGGAGAGAAAAGACACTGAGGGCTGACCACATACAAAGACAAAATAAATAAACAGTAGAGGAAGGAAAGACCCTCCAGAAATGAATAAAGGATGGATAATTTCAGACTGTTTTCAAAAGATCTCTTTTTTTTTTTTTCCCCCCCCTAAATTCTGCTCTCACGGATGTAAATGGAAAAATTCCTCTGGGCTTCAAAGGGAATAATGTTAGGTCACTGCTGAGCACTTCAGAAATACTATTAGAAATATTTGATCAAGCATAGCAAGAAACCTATTGCAAGGGGCAGGATTTGGACCCAGATCTACTTAGTTTCAAACCAAGACCTTAATTATAGGGCTAACACCACCTTTAAAATCCTTATCAATTTGATAGTGAAAGTCATTTCTCATCCTAGAAGTCTGATATGCACCTGGGCTAGGTTTCTTTCCTTTTTATGTTTTTTTCCTTTTCAGATAGATAGATAAGAAAAAAATATAAGGTATGAGGCACTATAGCACAACAACTCTATAGCATATGCTATTTTCTGAAGGTATTTCCAAAGGCAAGAAACATTGACCAGACAGCTTCAGGCTGAAGGAAAATAATTTTTTCCTTCTTTATACAGATTGAAGCGTTTCTGAGGTTGGCCTATTTTTGCAGGAGCGTTAAACACCACTGTTTTCCCCAGTGAGGTTAAAGGCGCTGCTCTAGAGGATTGATGGTAGAGAGACAGTGCTGGAGTGGTTGAAACATTTATCACTGCTGGGTAAACACAAAGTTCAAATTTACGTTTAACAGACGGGTGGCCATTAAGCTCACTCCACATTTTGTTGGCAGCTGCCAGAAAGGCTCTTTGCATCCAACTACAGCGTGAAGAGCTGAAAATCCCCCTGCTTTAGTGGTAGAGAGCACTTTTTCTCTCAGCTACTGCCACTGCCCAGAGTTGCACTGACTGCAGCTCCCTCTTTCTGGGATTTGCACCCTGAATCCCGCACACTGGCAATACCGGGGATCTGCGCCCAGGTTTCCCCCACAAGAGTCGTACACCAGTTTTGGCTTCTCACTCGCCAGACGTAACAGCAAAAATCTGCCTTTTGCTCCTCGGTGACTGCAGCAAGAGCAATGGACCCTCCCTGGCGTTTCGGTACAAAACATGCCAGCTAGCACATGTGTTTTTTGTAGCAAATCCAAATGACAGAACCAAGTTGCTGCTCCTAAGGCGCAAAAAGGCAACGCAGAAACCGCGAGACTTTCCTAGTGCCAGAAAGCAGAGGCAAAGCTGATCCTTTTGAGCTCTCTCTGGCTGTGAACTCTACAAGAAACTGTCACCTAGGCAGAAATATAGCAGACTTAGGTGGTGGTTTGTGTTTGTTTTAGAAGGGAAGTGAGTGTGGCCAACTCTTCTGAATGATGTTAAACTGTTCCTGCAGAGAGTCAGGTCTCCAGCAAACTGGACAGATGCTATACGGGCAGTAAAAAGACACTATCTTTTGTCATGTTGAAAGACTCCAGCTGAAGGGCCTTTTGTACCTCATGAAAGAAAGGCGTGTTTATGCAGAGGATATGCTGCAAATGGGAAAAATATGCAAGAAATAAAATAAAACAAAATAGAATAACATAAAGTAATTAAAAATGAAATAAAATTAAATACATAAAATAAAATAAAATAAAATAAAATAAAATAAATACTGTATTGCATGTTGCAGCTGGGGAATGGAGACCCAGATCTACAGAAGACACTAAGATTGAATGTATTATTAAGGATACAAGCCAGAGATGTGCAAGTTAAGAAAACTTCGGCCCACAGCTGAGTTGCGGTTCAGAGCCATAACGCTTGCCCACTTTCTGTCCCTGTTATGGCTGCGTGTCTCTCTTGTGAGCCCTCCACTAAGCAAGCATAGGGGGAATTTTAGCTGCATTCAATCTTGGGAACCCCCAACTTAATTTCTAATGATTACAAAAATTATTGTTGTTTCGGGCCTGCCAGGGGCAGAGCCACATCAGCTGCATGGAGAGGACAAACTATGGAAAGCCCATAAATCCTCTGAAAAACATTAAGGAAATTGTAATATTCCTCATCATTAGACAAGGTTTACATGGTCCCTCTCAAATAATCCACAGAGATTCAATGATTTGGAGAAAGAACCAAGCATCTGCTCTGACCTCCCAAATAATCCACAGGGATTCAATGATTTGGAGAAAGAACCAAGCATCTGCTCTGACCTCCTGTGCACTTTCACACTGCTGCCCCTTGCCTTGAGCCCAGCGATGACTTTGACCCTGACATATCTCCCTGGAGGGCCCCAGGCCTGGGGCAGCCAGAGACAAGTGATCCTTTACTTCGCCTGCAGACTTTGGCCAAGGAAAGACACTGAGGGCTGACCACATACAAAGACAAAATAAATAAACAGTAGAGGAAGGAAAGACCCTCCAGAAATGAATAAAGGATGGATAATTTCAGACTGTTTTCAAAAGATCTCTTTTTTTTTTTTTCCCCCCCCTAAATTCTGCTCTCACGGATGTAAATGGAAAAATTCCTCTGGGCTTCAAAGGGAATAATGTTAGGTCACTGCTGAGCACTTCAGAAATACTATTAGAAATATTTGATCAAGCATAGCAAGAAACCTATTGCAAGGGGCAGGATTTGGACCCAGATCTACTTAGTTTCAAACCAAGACCTTAATTATAGGGCTAACACCACCTTTAAAATCCTTATCAATTTGATAGTGAAAGTCATTTCTCATCCTAGAAGTCTGATATGCACCTGGGCTAGGTTTCTTTCCTTTTTATGTTTTTTTCCTTTTCAGATAGATAGATAAGAAAAAAATATAAGGTATGAGGCACTATAGCACAACAACTCTATAGCATATGCTATTTTCTGAAGGTATTTCCAAAGGCAAGAAACATTGACCAGACAGCTTCAGGCTGAAGGAAAATAATTTTTTCCTTCTTTATACAGATTGAAGCGTTTCTGAGGTTGGCCTATTTTTGCAGGAGCGTTAAACACCACTGTTTTCCCCAGTGAGGTTAAAGGCGCTGCTCTAGAGGATTGATGGTAGAGAGACAGTGCTGGAGTGGTTGAAACATTTATCACTGCTGGGTAAACACAAAGTTCAAATTTACGTTTAACAGACGGGTGGCCATTAAGCTCACTCCACATTTTGTTGGCAGCTGCCAGAAAGGCTCTTTGCATCCAACTACAGCGTGAAGAGCTGAAAATCCCCCTGCTTTAGTGGTAGAGAGCACTTTTTCTCTCAGCTACTGCCACTGCCCAGAGTTGCACTGACTGCAGCTCCCTCTTTCTGGGATTTGCACCCTGAATCCCGCACACTGGCAATACCGGGGATCTGCGCCCAGGTTTCCCCCACAAGAGTCGTACACCAGTTTTGGCTTCTCACTCGCCAGACGTAACAGCAAAAATCTGCCTTTTGCTCCTCGGTGACTGCAGCAAGAGCAATGGACCCTCCCTGGCGTTTCGGTACAAAACATGCCAGCTAGCACATGTGTTTTTTGTAGCAAATCCAAATGACAGAACCAAGTTGCTGCTCCTAAGGCGCAAAAAGGCAACGCAGAAACCGCGAGACTTTCCTAGTGCCAGAAAGCAGAGGCAAAGCTGATCCTTTTGAGCTCTCTCTGGCTGTGAACTCTACAAGAAACTGTCACCTAGGCAGAAATATAGCAGACTTAGGTAGTGGTTTGTGTTTGTTTTAGAAGGGAAGTGAGTGTGGCCAACTCTTCTGAATGATGTTAAACTGTTCCTGCAGAGAGTCAGGTCTCCAGCAAACTGGACAGATGCTATACGGGCAGTAAAAAGACACTATCTTTTGTCATGTTGAAAGACTCCAGCTGAAGGGCCTTTTGTACCTCATGAAAGAAAGGCGTGTTTATGCAGAGGATATGCTGCAAATGGGAAAAATATGCAAGAAATAAAATAAAACAAAAATAGAATAACATAAAGTAATTAAAAATGAAATAAAATGAAATAAAATAAAATAAAATAAAATAAAATAAAATAAATACTGTATTGCATGTTGCAGCTGGGGAATGGAGACCCAGATCTACAGAAGACACTAAGATTGAATGTATTATTAAGGATACAAGCCAGAGATGTGCAAGTTAAGAAATCTTCGGCCCACAGCTGAGTTGCGGTTCAGAGCCATAACGCTTGCCCACTTTCTGTCCCTGTTATGGCTGCGTGTCTCTCTTGTGAGCCCTCCACTAAGCAAGCATAGGGGGAATTTTAGCTGCATTCAATCTTGGAAACCCCCAACTTAATTTCTAATGATTACAAAAATTATTGTTGTTTCGGGCCTGCCAGGGGCAGAGCCACATCAGCTGCATGGAGAGGACAAACTATGGAAAGCCCATAAATCCTCTGAAAAACATTAAGGAAATTGTAATATTCCTCATCATTAGACAAGGTTTACATGGTCCCTCTCAAATAATCCACAGAGATTCAATGATTTGGAGAAAGAACCAAGCATCTGCTCTGACCTCCTGTGCACTTTCACACTGCTGCCCCTTGCCTTGAGCCCAGCGATGACTTTGACCCTGACATATCTCCCTGGAGGGCCCCAGGCCTGGGGCAGCCAGAGACAAGTGATCCTTTACTTCGCCTGCAGACTTTGGCCAAGGAACATTGCTGAAAGCCTGTGGTAGTGTGAAAAGAGCAGAAAATAATATGAATGGCAGGGACCATGACACAGACACCTGCTAAGGCAGCTTAGCTTTATCTAGGCAGATCTTTCCATGCAACCTGGAGGATGACCCCTGAGTTATCACAACAGCTTTGCAACCTTCTTCCTCCTTTCGTCTTTGAGCTGATGTTGCTTTTACAACAGCGTGTGCCCAATTGTTGTTGGTTATGGGGCTCCACTATGGCTTTATTTTTGTCTTGGACATTGCTATTGCCCATTGCTGCGTTTGCAAGTCTGAGTGCATATATAAAAGATGCTCTTAGTGCTCTGCACACACAGAAGATTAGAACTCAATCTTTTCTCTTTGTACACACAGATCTATGTATAAGCTTAGAGATAAATCTAAACCACTGTGGATGCACCCATCCTACTTAACCTGAGACTTCTAACTGAGGGACCACATTTAGCTGTCTACTTGCTGTTGGTGCATACTATGTGCAGAAATAAATAGACACCTGTAGAAGAGCCTGGAGGTCTCCAGTGGGATAAATTGCCCTTAAAACTAGCCTGCATCTCTTCATCAGCATACCAAGACTGAAATACTATGCTCCCTGAATTAGGGATCTCCATTACCAAAGTTTAAAGACCCAACAAGTTGGAAGGAAGGCCCTGACCAACTCCCTCCTTCTAGATAGTTAGTTCAAAGTTACTTATTCTTCCATAAATAACTTTCAGGTAATTACTTAACAGTGTCCTTCACTTTCAGGACACGGAGAGAAAAGGAAGCAGATAGAGGAAGAGTCACAACATGTGTGCTGGCTCCCGTGCTTTGGTTTGTCATCTCAGTAAGTTGAAAGGAGATTCACCATGCAGAGACAGTGATGGGTAAAGGCATCTCACCCAGCAGGAGCAGGGATGTGCAGTTCCCCCTCAGGCCACCAAGTGTCAGTGATGCTCTTAGAAATGGTAGCGGCTGCAGGCATTGAAAATGCTGCTCAGGTAAATGCGCCTTTAGTTTTTGTGTTCCTGCTTTTTTCAGGACATTTGAGAAGGAGCTATGATGCGAGATGTAGAGATTCAGAGAGTGATCTGCTTGGCTGCTGGTTCCAAAAACCATCTCGGAAAAGCTGTGTTTCTGGTGCTTCTCCAAATTACAGCAATGCAAATATCCAGCTTGTAGGGAGCAGAGGCGAACGCAGAGGGACATCTTAAACAGATTTGCCTTTGATGAAAAAATTGTGAAGGTCTAAAGGGCTTTTGTTATTTAAGTAGTTGATAATTGAGGTAGTCAGCATGCCAGCTCAATTTTACAAAAGCTGTCTTCTGACAAAAATCCCCTGCTAACTTTTAGCAACTTCAGTGGTAGAATATTAAGGATGAAATAATCTTTTAACAAGAAAAAATATGGAGACGGGATTTGAAAGGCAACATGCTAGCACACAAACCAGAAAGTCTAGAGGCAACAACGGAGAGTAAAAAAGCAGCACTTTTGGTCCTGGAAAATAATTGAATATAGCCTCTGCTGCATCATGAAAGCATGACTGCAACATGCACTAGCATAATACAGCAGGACTGACAGTAAAAGCAAGGAGCAGGCACATGGGGAGCCAGAACAGTGAGCCCCCGGACCCCAGGTAGCCTCTTTTTTACAGCTTGGGCTCTGCTGCCCTGTCTGTACTTCTGGAGAGGTGAAGGCAGCATGGGATGTCACTATTTCAGGGAGGTGACAACCCCACAGAGCTACAGCATGGATGACAAAAGAGTAGCACAGTACCAGCATGGGGGTGTTCATTCTGACACACAATCCTTGATGGGGGTGCCTTGAACTCAGGGAGAAAATATCCAGAAGCGACAAAATGTCTGGGCATATACATCCCATGAAATCATTGTTGACATAGCCCCACTCAGGACAGGGGCCTTGCTTCTCACCCGCAGCCAAAATCTAGTTATTTGCACACCGGTTCCAACAATTTGGCTGCCTTTCTTCAGCTCTGTTAAATAGAAACTGCTAAGACATGCTGGAAAAGAATGGACTGGCACCAATGGTAGAGCAAAATTATAGCAATACTGCCTGTTCCTCTGGGAGGAGGATGCTGAAGCCAGAGTGGGAGAGGAGAGAGAAGCTGAGAGGTGCCCTAGGAGGAAGGCTGGACATCATCATGGGGTGCATATGTGCAGCAATCACGACTGTGCTGCAGAAGGTGTCTGGAATAAGCGAGGCTTCTTTCTCCATAATTCCAGAGAAGTATTTTATGCACTATTTAGCTTACAAATCTGTCCAAGTTCGTACTGATTCGCCACTGCCATGTGACAAATAAAAAAAATAAAAATCACAGGAATGAAAAAAAGGTGTCCAGTTTATCTACATGAGCTTGGGAGACTTACGGGTGCACAGAGGAACATGCCCAAGATTGATGTAAATTGTTATTTTTAGTCTTCCTCAGCTACAAACACAAAATGAACAGATGTTACAGTAAATAAATGAAGAGATAGCACCAGGGAGTGAAAGAACCAGAGAGCTGTGGAGAAAGTCATACCAACATTCACTGTCTGGGGGATTAGACAGGTAAACTTGAATTAGGAAGAAGTCCCCATCTCTAACAGTTCAAATGAGTGCCCATGAGAACAAACCAAGGAAGAAAAGCTCCTCATTTCCTTAAAATTTCAGCTGGACACATGCTGGGAGGCATGTTTTAGCTAAGGCCATGCTAATCTTGAGTTGAGCAGGCTATTGGTCTCAGTACAGAGAATTTGATGTGCTTGATGTGGACATGAATTCCATGACTCCCTTTTGATGTTAATTCAGTGAAGCTATGTTGAAATATATAAAAACAAGATGAAAGCAAAATTCATCAAACTCTAAGCTCTACATATTTCAGATTAGGCTAAAATTTTTAGGATCAGCTTAATTTCTGGTGGAATCAGTCTGGTTCCACTGACTTTGTGTCTCAGAGGTTTACCCGAGCTGAAAACCCAGCTATTTTATTTGGCTCAAGTCCCAGAACACTTGAAAGTCTGGAGAATACTGATGTGATTTTCAGCCAGCTGCATTAAACATCTTGATGCCAGCTGCATTAAACATTTCTCAAAGCCAAGCTTCTCATTTTATTTTTTTTTTCTAAAAAGACTTTTCTACCTGGTTCAAACATCAGTAAAAGTTTCTCCTTGGCCTCTGCACTTGCACTGCGTCACACTCTCAAACTTGGGGAAAAAAAATCTTGCTTGAGTGCTCCTCTTGTGTGCCCAGGGACCGCCCAAAACCCAAGGACTTTTGTCTGCTTCTCTCCTTTCAGCATTGCTGCCACTTGATGGCACCAAAGCCCAGGGAAAGGTCTTGGGCTGTAAGGTGGGGCTGGGTTGGGGAGGAAGAGCATCACTTCAGGGTGCTAGGATCCTGCCCCCATGGCCAGGCACCTCCAGCATCCTTCCAGCACCCGAGGACACTAGGGAGCGATCCGAAGGTCTCAGCATCAGGTTCATGGCTGAGTAATCCAAGTGGCATCCGTCAGCTCTTCTCCAGGACTCAACTTGTGCTGAATCAGTATTGAATTAATTCACAAAGCATCTCTCTGAAGTAGGCAATGGGATTTGTGACCTGTCAAAAGGCTTCCAATTTTCCTTATAGGCATGAAGGACTAGGTTCACACCTCTCAGGTATCACTTATGAAGAAGTGAAACGCAGGTGTTGTTTAGTCCTGAAACATGATTACAAATTAGACTTATGGTTTCTAGCACTCTCACCTCTTAACTGTGGGGTGGACCAGGTATCTGGAGATTGATTTGTGCCTATGATGTGTCCTTTTGGGGAGGGAGAAAAGGAACAACTCTGCTTTTGAGCATCAAGCAATACAGAGCCAGCCATCCAGAGTCTAAAGCCCAGAAAACAGTTTAATTATGTGGGGGAGCACAAGTACAAAGATGAGTTGTAAGTGGGAAAAGTAGCTCCGTTTTCTTCCTTGAAAGGGCCTGGGTTGGGGTTATCCCATTGCACCTGATAACCTTCCCTTCCCTTCCCTTCCCTTCCCTTCCCTTCCCTTCCCTTCCCTTCCCTTCCCAGTTTTCTGTGACGTACTGAGGAGGAGAAATTAATTGCAAATACCAGCTCTCATTGTCCCAGACATAAAAGGCAGATTTCTTGGCATTGCCAGACAGAACAGGTTGGCACTAGGGCTGAAGTAGATCCAGGGCCAAGAAAAAAGGCTTACAGGTAAGGGCTAATGCTATTTCCAGGAGCTCTCTGTCTTCTGCTGTTATATCTTTATCACCCCAACAGGATGTTGTGTATTTTTGTTTCCTATAACAAAGGCATTTAATGCATTTAATAGTGCTTTTTCCAGACAGTTCTGCGTACAAAGCGCAGCATCTGCTTCCTTATGAAGGTGTTGCTGAGTATTGCGGAAACACCCGCGCAGCACTATTTGTGTGCACACGCTTACGCACACCTGTACATGGCTTTTCATCCACAAACAGGCATACACACTTGTACACACACACACATATGCATGTACAGAAATGTACGTTCCAGTATATACATAATACACACATGTGCGGGAATACACGTATGCATAAAATAAAACGCTGGCTTTGTCTCTGGTGGCAGAATCACCCTGCACATCCAGCCTGGCTGCTCGCCGGGGAGGTGTGAAGGTTTGTCACGTTTCCTGGGAAGGGAATGTAGGCAGCAGCTGCATCTGCCGAGTCTCAGCTCCGACACGCTCGTGACTGCCACAGGTTTGGGGCTCAGCGACTGCATCTCTCTTCGCTGCTGCCATTGTCATTTGAATCATTTGCAGACTTGCAATGATTCAAATGACAATGACTTGCAAGGACCAGCATCCCTGAGCAAAGACAAGGGAGTGCTATTTATCAAGAACAAAGTTTAAAGAAAGTATCAACTTGTCTCAGTTTTCACTCAGGAGAAGGAATTAATTAACAGAAGTGACATACAAAAGAATTTTAAAATAGTATCTAGTTAAGAGTACGGAACTAAAGCAGATTTCAGTCATATCATGGTGACTTCAGCATGCAAGCACTTCAGACTGAGAGGTCTGAGATCAACACCCGGCTCACGGTGTCACCTTTAATAGAGATCTCAGAGGAGCAAAGAGGGCAGGGAAGGATCTACAGCGCGGAACATCTGGATTTGTCTGTTCTTTGCCAGTCCCTGTCTCCTACCTCTCCCAAGGAAAGTTTTCTCTGGCATTTATTTTCGGGAAAGGACGTGCTAACCTTCATTCAGGGAGTAGCAAGTTCACTGCCCCGTTGACACTGCTTCAGTGCTGAAAGCTTGGCTGCCCTCCAGCCACCAGATTTCACAGGATCAGGGTTTTATTCTCTACCGCTTGCAAGTGCATCTAACACAGACGTCGGCCGGCTAAGCTGCTGCTCCCAGAGCTTAGCTCAGGCTGTTAAGAAACTGGTAGGGCTCAAGCTATGGGACTTGGTAGCCTCAGCTTAAACCTTCAAATCCCAGGACTTGTCCTTCCCTGTGGTCAGAGTCTCCCAGGTGGGCAGTGGGTCTGATTGAAACTGCAGCCCTTGAAATCACCCGGCTTATCAATTCCAGTCTCCTGTAAAATCAAAAGATCAAAAATTCCTTCAAACCAGAGAGCAAAAGCTTTTGGCCAATAACAAATAATAGCAAACCAATCCTCTTTAGACCTCCCTGTGCATGAGGGTATTTTAACAGGGAATCTGTGCCTCAGCTAGACATCCCAGCGGTGATAACTGTGACTGTGATTCTGTAGACCTAGGCTCTAATCACAGAAGCAGAGCCTCCCTGCTTCTTTTTAAGGTCCCAACATGAACTCAGACCACTCAGTTCCTGCTTGCTGTGGCACAAATGGTGAAAAACCAGGGTTTCTTAAACTACTCAACAGTCCCGATCCTTGGGATTTTTCTCTTGCATCCCACAGTCTTTACTCCCTGCCTTAAGGAATAAGTTGTATAGTGTAGCAATTGCTCCACAAAGCCTCTGTCCCTTGGTTCCAAGGCCCCTGCTGGGCTTTGCACTGTGCAGCCCATGTCCCGTGAAAATCATTCACATCTAATGGTCTCTGTAGTCCTCCAGAATGAACCATGTGTTTCCAAGTAAGCACAACTGGGTAAGTCTTTGCAGGATGAAAGCCCAGCCTCACTTCCTACCTGTAGGAAACCACAGGTCACCACGTAGTCAATGCAGCCTTGTTCTTTCTAAGAACTGGACACATGATTGACATAGAGAATCTGCCAGGGTCAGGACCTTAGGAAATAAAACATCCAGTGTTTAAACCTAGGCAAACAATGGACTCTCCCATCCACACCAAGGAGGGCAACCTTCACAGTCACTCCTTGCATGTTTGTGGTGCCCATATTAGAAGGCAAACTTAATATGGTGATGGATGGCCTGATATTTGGGGCTTGGGGGATGTTAGGATATCAACGTCAGTCACTACAAACAGAGGTCCAATATTCAATACCAAGGTTATTCCCTTGGCTTCCCAGACGTATTGTGGTGCCAGTTCTGGTGGTTTCAGGGAGATGTGAGCACTGGATGTGCCCCACTGGAGACCTGGCATTTCCCTCCTGCACAAGAGCTTCAATCCAAGAGCGACAGGAGCCCTACAGGACTTGCTAGACAAGAAAGGTTTTTGGATTCAGTCTGGATTTTTATCTGAGTATAAGTGAGCAATGTTATGCCTTGTGATAATGTAATGGCATCAGCCAGGGAAAGCTATCAGAGAAATAGGCTGCTTCTCTTTCAGTCATCAGTAGATATTTGTAACCACTGTAGAGATGATAGCCTTAGTGCTGAAAAAGTACTTTGGAAGGCAAGTGTGATCAGTGGCAACCTTCTCTGAGAGTGCCTCAAGACCCTCTCTGCGCAGTATTTCTAATTTTTTATACTGTCATCTGTGATTAAAAATACCTAAGCAATCATCTTAAACAAGCTGGTCAGGTTCAGTCTTTACCTGAGAGCTGTCAGAGGTTGATCTATAAGGTCCTCCTGTAGGAACAATACTAGTGAAATGTAATACAGAACTAACACAAATTAAACATCTTAGACACAGATGGAAACTGTGAAATCTTTAAATCTCAAAGAAGTCCTTCAACTTGAATTTTTTTTCAAATCGATTATATGATTATTGGATAAATAAACTATGTGATTGTTCAGCACATAAACACCCTTTGTTAAATGTGTCCGTCAATAGACAATTCATATAAATGATACTAACTATCATCAAAGGAGTAATAACGCCTTTATTGATGAATAAATCTCTAAAAGACAGATCAAATGGAGGTTAACTAGCCATGCATGACATTAGCAGGAATTAGTCTGAAAAGAGCCTCGCAGGCATGCTAGCTGCTGTACGTGGGGTGGGAAACGATGTGGGCCACACTCATGGAAGGACCTGCAAGATCAAAACCCTAACCCCTGCAAAGGCCATGCCTTTACATGACAGTATTCTTGCTCTTTCTTATTTCTCTGTTTTTTCTGTGGAGGTTCAAAGACGTTCTTTACATGGAGCCTCTTTTAGCATTTCTGAAGAGTGGTAAGATATGGATGCCGAGGCACTGAGGCACATACACATGCATGTGGACTGACCCCTCCACCCAACGAACGCCCCTGTGAAGGTTGCCTGGTCTTACACAGCCTGGATAAGCAAGGGGGTGGTGGAGGTGACCTGCTCACAGTCACACATGCTGCCTTTGAACGTGGCTGAAAAGACCACAGGACCCTCAGTCCTTACTTTGCTCCACAGCCTCACCAAAATTCGGTGAGCTCCTGAAGTCCGTGTAAGGTGTCAGATAGGAATAGGAATTACTTCTTTAAAGTACTTCTTACTTCTTGACCTCTAGGGGTCCCTTCCAACCCCAAACATTCTATGATTCTATGATTCTATGATTCTAAAAACCTGGGTGTCTGTTTAGACAGGATTGAGCTCCATGGAGAAGAACATAAAAAAAATTCTCAACAGCAATAGCTTGATACGAAGTAAAAATTGATATGAAGTAAAAAAGAAATATCTTCACAAGAAAGCCCGTGGTGGGACTGTAACTTGGTGGAAAGGACAATTTTCATGAGCCACAAAGCAATGTTCTACTGTTGTCTTTGCATACGTGATTTTCTTGGTCTGTATCACAGAGGGGTTTTCCAGCCGTGGTACAATTTTATTTATCAGCCATGGCCAAGTAGTGGGAGGGTTTCTGCCACTATAGACACCCCAGCAAATCCTTCCCAGCACCTGTACCCACCACTGGACTGTGAAAAAGAAGAAGTATTGCCAGCAGGTCGAGGGAGGTGATCCTTCCCCTTAATTCAGCACTGGTGAAGCCACACCTGGAGCACTGTGCCCAGTTCTGGGCTCCTCAGTATGAGAGGCATGGACATAGTGGGGAGAGTCCAGTGAAGTCTGTGAAGGTGATTAAGGGACTGGAGCATCTCTCCCCACAGCAGAGGAGTCTCTGGTGTCCCAGTACTCTACTGGAAGGTGTTCAGTAGCCGTATGCCATTTCCAGCAAGCACTGCTAACTCCTCTAACAGTCATTTGTGCGAGGCCAGCAGATAGCTTTTACCTTTTCTGTGGAAATATATTACAACCAATAATAAGCAATGAGCTCTTTTTCCCACATAAGATGAAATCAATGCACATTAGAATAGTTAGGTTGGAATTGCATAACATATTAATGACCCACCTGGTAACTGCCAGTGATGAAAACTGGCTGGGTAAACCACTTCTCAATTCACAGAGCATTCCCAAATAGGACACTAGGGTGCCTTTTGGGGGGGAATCAAGCTACATTACCTGAGGTGTCTGTAGCTGGGCTGAGCTGCTCCTCTGGGGTAATCCAGGGTTCCCAGGTTTCTGGTAAATGGAGAGGAAAGTCCATTTTAGGTTGTGCAAATGTCAGCTGTACCTCTTTTTCCACTGACTACAAAGGGACTCTAGAAGGACTAGTTCAGCTCTAACTATCCATACAGTAAATTAGGTCAGCTGAGTCTCACCCCAGATGCCAAGGAAGGTTTGTCATGGTTTTGCCTTTGGTGTTTAGATACTCTCCAGCATCTTGCACGGACTTTTTGGTTAGACTTCTGCTGCCTGGAGCTTGCACTCATTGCTCTTCACTTACGCATGGCACCCGGTATGTATTAACCAAAGCCACTGGTTTGACAGCAAGCAATACA